>NC_133825.1:16521381-16831381 GCF_047830755.1 Zonotrichia albicollis
TAAGGGGAAAAAAGGGGAGAAAAAAAGGGGAGAAAAAAAGGGGAGAAAAAAAGGGGAGAAAAAAAGGGGGGAAAGGGGAAAGGGAAGTTTGATTCTCAGTGCTACGAATGTTGAGATTCAAATTTCATATCATTTGCTCTGCCAAAAGAGGAGAACAGAAATCTGCACTTTTATTGCCCTAAGTGAAATATAAGCTGGCCCTAAACAGGGCATAAATAAATTTGTTTTCTGCCCTTCTGTGACTTGGAAATGGAAAATTTATTTTGCTTTCTAAATTCTGCATTCAGAATCCAAATCTAGCTAAAATATTGCCTAACTTCATGAAAATATCTCTTAAAAACTCAGAAAGGCCTTGATAAATCAAAAATCTTTAGGTCTAAAATGGCAAAAGCAATGATCTCTGAGTAAGGGATTATCTGAAGGAATTACACTGAGACTTACCTCATTGGAAAGAAGTTGTCTTTGGAGCAGGGGAATAACTAGCCAGATTACAGGGAAATAGTTCATAGCACCTATTTTACAAATCAATGCATAGCTGATAACTGAGTTCATCATTTCACAGCACATGCTACAGAATGAAGGGCTGGCAATCTTCCCAGTCTGGGCCAAACAGCCTAAGAAGAAATTTGCAATTACCTGAGAATATTCAATGTCTGTCTTTGCATCAGCTGGAAGGTTTGGACAATTTGTTACCTTCAAAAGATTTCATTTCCTCAGGTGGGGAGAGGGAGAATTAACAGACATGATAATATATCATCTACTTCCTTCTGCAAGATCAAGGGTGTAAAATTGGAGAGCTTTGTGTTACCTGCTTCACAGTGTGAGCAACAAAGCAGACTATTCTGTTAAATGGTGGCTATTTCATTGCTCTATAAAATATTGTTAAAAGATACCAGCCATGTGCCACTCAGATAATTGCCCAGGTGAAAATTCTGACTTTATGATAATATTCTCTTGTTACAGCTTTGTACCTGCTAAAGTAAGCAGCTGGTCAACACCTATAATATTTTTTGATACAACAACCAGGGCACAGAGGAACAAGTTTAAACAGAGAGAAAACATTTCACTGACAAGAGACAATTGAAACTCCCAAGTCCCCCTTACAAAAATGGTAACATCTAAGCTTTGACAAACTTGTCAGTTTTCCTGGTGGATACTCCTCTGCACATTTGGTTGTTTGTTGTTGAAGTCACCACTCACTTGCAGAGAAAAGCTGCCTCTTCATTAGATCAGTTTTCCCACTGAAGTCTAAGCTGGTACCATTTTTGCTCTTGGTGGAGGACAGGTGCTGCTGGTTTGTTCCCAGCTTGTTTGGGTTTCAGAGCACCTAAGTCTGGGAGGTGTGTTGGAAGTTTATGAGACAGCCATCCACCAAATTTCTGGGACCAAACCTGAGCTATCTGCTCAACTTACAGGCAACAGAAGTCAGGGCATAAGTCACACTTGGTGCACTCCACATACTCAATGAGCACTCTTTGATTTCACACTTGGCTTTTTCTCCCCCAGGTCCCAGCTTTGCAGCAAACAAGCACATGTCCTATCCAAAGGTAGGCTGCCTTTGGGTTATCAAGAAATCTTCATTTGAATACTCCTGCTTGATAACAGGCTCACAAGAGGGGACTTAGCTCTTGCTCATCATGTGCAAATCTGTTTTCTCAGTGTTTCATTTTGAAAGAACAGACTGGACATGCTGCTTCCAATAATAAAGCACACTCCAGCTTCAGAACTACAACACAGCTGGAACCTGCTCTCCCAGATAAGGATTTTGTGTCTTGTTCTTGAAACAGAGTCCTGCATTCTGCACCACAGCAGCACTGTCACCTGGAACTCCTAACACCACTGACCAAAATCTTCCCTTACCATTTGGTTGTGCTTTTGTTCATACCAGTTCTTGGGAACACTTGTGGATGTTTCCAGTAGGCCTCATTACAAAAAGCAAGCAAATCAATTCCTGCAAAGCTGCACAAAACCATTAAAAGCTACTGCCACAGCTGCAGCTGGAAAGCCATGAGCAAGCAGCCTGTTGGGAAATAAACACACAAAAATGAATCCAAATCTGCATCAAACCCATGCATCTTAGACCATGCTTCAAAGGCTGCCAAATCCCAACTCATCCAAACCCCATACAAAGTGAATTCCAAATGCATCAGCCTTCAAAACTTTTGAGGAAGATACCAGTAGGTTGCAAAGCTCGTGATGAGAAATGAATCTTGCAGCTAGCAAAGTCTCAGCTCCAAATTACTGAAAGAACAGCACAGGAATTCAATATGAAATTTCAGCTTCTGACTGAAAACATCAAGTCATCAAAATTCCAAGTCCAGTGTTGAACTGCACTATCCTTAGTCCTGCTCACTTGCTCAGTGACTTCATGCATCCCATTCACTCTTACCCCTCTACAGCTCTCCAAAAGTTCACCACTAAAATGTTCCCATAACCTCACTACCAAGTGCAGAAAGTCCTGATTTAGTAAATACTAAATTCAAATTGCAGGTTTTCATGGGACAAGAATGGTTCCCAAAATGAGCCTGTGACACATGGTCAGATCCAACAGCAGGACATGACATACCCAAGCAGTCCCTAAGAACACACCCACTGCCAAACAAGTGTAACACACTGTCATGCTTGCCCTTGAGCCTAGGCCCGGAGTGCTGCAAGAGCAATCTGCATTTCAATCATGTATCAGGACTGTAAGCTACTTCTGAGGCCAGGATATGGAATATGGATATTGAAGGGAGGCTGGAGACAGTGCAAGATTTTCAATTAAAACAACATGGCTACCATGACATCAACAAATCTCCAAGAAGAAGATATTCCTCTGAAAATAAACCTGAAAATGACTCCAACTGTCCATTGTGCCATGCAGCATTTCAAGTTCTATTTATCTTAATAACAGAGTAAGGGAAATGGATGACTGTGGTGAGGTGGTTGGGAGGAATCAGGGCAATCAGAAAGCTGCATGCAGTATTTCTGCTGGCAAACTGGTATTAACCACTGTATCAAAGAGAACAGAGAGACAGGAATACTGCATCATGAAGAGCCCAAGCAGCCCCCTGGAGTAGGAAGCTGTGCATCACAAACTGGAGGCACCAGTGCAGAGGGAGATAAGCACTGCAGCTGGTAACTGTACACTGCATTTCTAAAAGGCTTTCAACTGCTATTCCCAGAGAGCTCTGAGATGGCACAGGATAAATGACAGATTTACTGGTGTTACTTCTCACAAAAGACAAAAGAAGGGGCAGAAACAAGCAGACAGTCTTCCCGACTCTGTAAGGCAGCATTTCCACAGGGATTGGCTCTGAAATAGTGTAATTCAGTGCTTTCAAAAGCAATATAAAAGGAGAGTCCTGAAGTAATGAAGGAGAGAATTTTTCTTGTCTTTTCTCATTCCAGGCAGTCAAAGCTGACAACAAAGAACTGAAGATGGTATCACAGCACCAAGTGATCAGTGAATTAAGCAAACCAGTTCAATGTCAATGAACTCAAATGTGTAGTGAAAAAAACCCCTAAGCCTATACAAAATACTGCCCTATAAATTAGTTACTGCAGTTGAGCCTAGAAATTTCTGAAGTTAATGAAGAAAACTCTAGAAGCATGCTAGCTCAACAGTAATTAAAGGCAAATAATGATGTGATTTCCCAAAGAATACCTGATAGTAAAGATAGATCTAAGATGCTGCAAATAGTTCTTGTCCTTACTTGCATTTAAAAATATCCATTTTAGTAAGCACAACTAAACCTCCTACTCCTCCACAAGATACATTCCTACATTGTTGAAATGACAGCATTATAATGTTATGGAAGAGAAGGAGTTTAAAAGAAAGAGCAGGGAGAAGCAGAGGATATTCCCAGCAAAGGCAAAGCATTATGATGGTTTTAGCAGAATTTCCAGGTGGGTCATTAAGGGCTAAGAGCTGCACCAGCAAAAACAAACTTTGCATGCTCAGTGATGTGCAGATCCAGCTCTCAGTATTGATAAAAAGGGGAAAATCCAAGGCCATTTTCTTACAAGCAAGGTGAGAACAGTGAAGAGGGAGCTTGACCATTTTAAGTTTAGCAAATTCATCTTTATCCTGAAGCACATTACAGTCAGGCTGAACAAACCTGATATAGAAGTTATTGAAATCCACAATTTCATCTACTTTCCTATTGGAACTGTGATTAAGTGCATACATCTCTACTCAGATTCTTATGTTTATTCTCTTACAAAAAGCAAAGCAGGGTGTTTTGCTAGTGCAGCACCAGCACGCCAGGATGACAACACTGAATTTCATCTAAGTCTCTGAATAGCATCTTGCTGGTTTGGGTTTTTTCCCCATGATCTCCATAGCTATGCTAAGGGCAAATCTGTAATTGACAATTTTTGTGAGGAATTCATCTGTAAACATGCTACATGAACTGGAAAAGTGGTAATAAACTAAACCAGAACTTTAAACCATTGATGGAAAACAAATTATATCAAGAGAGATAAGCAAGACAGAAATCTGAATAATTCCCTTACTCCTTGCCCAAGTATTTACAGTGTATTTTGCAGTTTGAGTAACTTCAACTGTCCAGATTGCCATGTTAGTGACTACAACTGCCCAAAGTGATGTGAAACAGAGCTGGTCAACATCCAAAACTTAATGCTATTCATACTTCCATGCTGAGACCTGGCCTTTGCATACACAGAAGTGCTACTCATCAAATGGTGGTTTTTTAACATAATAAAATGTGCAGCAATGTCACAAAGTTAAAAGGGTGATCTTGGCTCTACAAACAAGCCCTACTAAGGAGCCCCTTAGATGTCTCAACCTCAGAGTCCAGACTGAGAGCATTTCAGTAGCCACAAGGATGAAAATTACTGCACTATTACATTGTCTAATCTGATTAGCCCTGATTTACACCCAACACTTTGCATTTGACTTGAGCAGAACTGTGTATTTTGACAAAAACAAGCGACCAGTAAAGCACATAAAGCTGTGCCTGCAGAAGTGCAAACTGCAGTAACCTCAGCCCCCCCACCTCCCATAATGCAGGCTTGGTGTAGCTGTTCAGCATGATGGGCACTAACATGCATTCCTGAATCACTGAATAAAACCACAACACAATAAAGTGCATCAAAAGAAAAAAAAAAAAAGGCAGAGATGTCATACACTGTTTGCAAGAGGCTACTCTGAATTAGCAGACAAAGCATTAAAGTTTTACAGCCTTACCCACACGTACTGGCATCTTGCAGAAGGATTTTTCAGCTGCTTTTAATGAGAAAAGGAGGAAGGAAGGATGCTAGAAGTTTTAGAATATAAACTTCAGAGGAAAGAAATGAGAAGATTTTGGGGTGGGAGAGGAAGGAAATAAGACCTTTTCAATGGAAATGCACACTACTAAAGAACGGAGCAAATTTAGGAATAAATCAAAGAATCACTTGTAAAATGGTTTCTGAACTTCCACATGCTTCAATACTGGATACAACCTTTCAGAACTTTTAACCTGAACTTCAGCAGGTGGCTTTAAATAAATTTCCAAGTATATCTTAAACTTCCAGTGGAGTAAGAGAAGAATGAGTAGGGATGGACAGGCTTTTCCAGAATAACCACCACTTTCATTTGGACACAGTGTGACCATCAGTGGGAGCCATCCCAGATCCTAAAAGAAGCAGAACCACTGGGCAGCAGACACAATGAACAGAGGAGAATATGTTAACCACCTCTGCTGCTCTGCACCCTCCTCCCTCAAACCATCAGAAACTAAGGAAAATTAAGCTATTTTTAGCTTGAAGGTGTCTGGTTTTGTTGCTAACAAGAAAAAGGGGGTTTTATACCAAAACCCCAGAGCTTTCTCCTCCCTTCAACTGGAACAAAAAGATATTAACACTCCCTTCATATCTTGGCCTGCTTCCATCCTGCCTGCCTGCCTCCTATGGCAACTATAAATTATTCTTTCAGATTACCTGAGGTTCTGGGAAAAAAAAAACCCAGCACTGGGTAGGCTATGACAGAATCATGGATAAATGAGTATGATGCCATTAACAGGACAGGCAGCATCAAGAAAGTTATTTCTAAAGAATACCTTTATACAGAATGTGACACTGAATAATGAAGAACAGCTCAACAGCACAGTAACTACCAGAGGGCAGAGATAAGGAAGGCTGTGTGATATTCAGGAACATTATAAAACCTGCAAGAGTACTTCCATGTAATTGCATTTAGGGATGGGAAAAGGCAGAGGAACTAAACAGACATGAAGAGTTTTTTTTAAATGACTGATGCAAAGTAATTTCGAAGAAATAGAGGAAAGGTCTGCCTCTATTGCACAAAATTGGATAATGCTACAGAACTGCTACATATTTGACAAAACCTAGCCACCAACAGGAAATACATCAGACTGGAAAACCAAGGGGAGAATTAATAACATTTTCTGTCAGTCTAATCTCAGCAAGTGTTTTCTGCATTTATGACAGAGTGACTGCATCATCCAGAACAAGCAGTCACACTCTCCCAGAATGAGCTTCTCTGGCCACTGAGTACCAAAGAAAAACAAGGGAGACTAAGTTTAGGAAATGTATTCAGCTGGAGATGGAGCAAGAAATGCTCATCAGACTTGGAGAGGAAAAAAATAAATCACCTATTCAACAACTACTTTAAAAAGTTATGATTCCTAACAAACACTGGCTTGATACTAATGCAGAGACAATGATATGAAAAGCCTGCAACTGTCTCATTTAAGGTCTCTTAAGGATAAAGTGTGGTAAGACTGACAAGAGCTCAGTGCAGTCAATGGTACCTGAGCCCAGGAGAACACGAGTGAAGAACTGCACAAGCTCCACTCAGTGTTTTATGCCATCAGTCACAGACATTAACAGAAAGCCTACAAAGAACACCAACAATATACACAGGAATACAGCTGAGACACAAAAGTCCATCTCATGTAGCTCTTCCAAAAAATGCAGCAAAAACCAAAAATAACCCTTAAAGTCTGGAACAGGCTGGAGAAGAACATTACTGAACAGAAACTGACTTCTGTGCAATCCAGCCAAGAATTGGTACAAGCAAACCAAGAGTTTTCTGTAAGGATCTTTTCTAAAAGTGCTCAACTGGTTTAGAACTACACAGAAATAATGAAGCACTGGGTCAGTGCTTCCTTCTCTAGCTCCATTCTCCATCCTCCAAAAAAAATCTTCTGGAAATACACTTACATGAATCTACTCTTAATTGGTGTGATTCAGAAGAACCTCATTCTTCTCTCAGTGATGCAAGCAGGAGAAGGGATTTGTCAAGCAGACTTTTTCACATTTTATTGCAGTAGATTAATACTAGTTGTGTTGCATTGCTTAAGATTTGTTGTATAATAATAGCTAAGACCAAATTCAAACCAAGATTTGGACCACATATAACTGAAGAAGTCTCAAACTGAATTTCTGCAGGAAATTGGAAGCTTGCCCTGCTCTGCACAAGATGTTTCAGTTGAGAATCTTCAGCGCTCTCTTCTAATCCTTGTTAGTCTTTAATTCTGCTTCTCTATTCTGCTATTTCATTCATGCTACCCCCACATGGTCACAAAGTCCCCCTGAGCCACTCCTTCCTAATCAACCACTGCAGCAGAAACTGCAGCAGCTGCAGCTGGGGCTCCAGATGTGGGGCTATAAATGTTGGGGAAAGAAGTGAAGCTGGGCATTTGCTCCCTCTCTGTGATGGTAAATTCAAAAACAGCCCTGTGGATAAAATACATAAGGTAGGTTCTTTCTCCTGGTTATTTCTGCTGGTGTTTAACTGAGAAATCTTCACTGAAATCAAACAAAAGCAGTCAAAAATATGGTCTCTTAGCTGATGTGGATGGCCATAAGGCTGTTTGCACCCACAAAAAGGATTTTCTCCAACAGCTTTACTCTGACATCCAGTCTTTTGCTGCTTTCCTTGAATTAAAGGTTTCTGATGGCCAAGGTTTACATTAAAAGGCAACTTCTGTTCTAACATGGTGGCATCATACTGTTTCCCACCATGCTTGGAAAAAATACCTTTTAGATTCCAAGGGAAAGACTACAAGACTGGAAAATATATCTAGCTTGCATGATTTCAGACTTTTCAAGAATTCCCTGCACACTTCATATTTGCAGTGCAATCTTCTCTACTCCATTTGGTGGGAGAAATGTGGAAGATTCCCCAGAATCTGCTCTGAAAGCCAGCCCATCACCCCAGAACAAGAGTACCACAGGAAAGTGAACTATGGCTCTTGTCCTTCTTGTCAGGAGTCACTAATTGGTCCCAATTCTTCAGAAAGGAAAAAACAAAATCACAAGTCCTGAGAATTTAGTATTTATAAACACACTTCAGATCTTACCTATATGGTCCTTGCAAAAGTTAATTCTGGGACTAAAAGATCCAAGCCTTTCCTTACCATTTTTCTAACACATGACAAAATTGAAATACTTAATAATTGCAATTAGCCTGTCATTGCAATTACACACCATCATCAGGAGCAGAAAACATACACACAAAGGAAGGAAATACTGACATTTCAGATTTTCTACCTACACCCACTAGGTTTACTAAGGCAGTTTTGAATAAAAGAGTATTAAAATAACACAGAAGAATCAACATTAGGAAATGAGCCTCCAAGTCTGTTTCAGGCTAATTGTATGAGAGAGAAGACACTAAGAGTCAGCTTACAAGAGCAGAGGGTTGAGGATAAAACTTCAGATTTACTACCATGAATGCAATTACAAGCAGAACAAAACTGGTTTCCTGGAAATTCATGCATCGAATGCAACAGCACATTTTAATTTATGAATCTGTAACTTCACATCATCATGATAAATGGATGACAGTAATTTTTTAACTTAATGTCAGTGGGTTGTAAAGATTAACACCCACATTCTTCCTTGCATAAATTAACTATCCAAAACTGATAGGCTGAGACTGATTCTCTGTTCCTACAAGGTGTAACAAATCTATGAACAACAGCATCATAATTTATAGTGTTCCATAATTACAATGACTTTTTTTTTTGCACAAGTCATTAACTCTTGCTTTCCTTTAGAAGGAACAGACCTCTACTACAACTGTTTGCAATCAGACCTCTTTTTCACTTGTAAAGACCTGATTTCATCTTTTTTGTTCTGTAGTGCTGTTTTCCTTTGATTATAGTACCGTATAACTGGCAACAACAAAACACAACTGAAAAAAAAATCCATTTTCAAGAAGATGCATGAATCTGAAAAGTAAAGACCAATACACAGAAAAAGAAGAGCGGCATTTTGTTTATTATTAGATGTCATTTCTAATATTAAAAACAAACAACAACAAAACAAAAAACAAAACAAAACAAACAAAACAACAACAAAGAAAAAACAACCAACTTTCCAAATGCTCACAATTCTCCTTCCCTGAGTGCCAGTGGGACAGGCAGGATTGTCAGAAATACCTGACCTCTCAATCAGTCTGAGAAGAAATTTAAGATGAACTTTAAAGCAGGCAATTCTCTTGTGTGATGCAGAGTTCTCAATCACCAGAACCAGCAGGGAAGGTGTGTACTGTATTTCCTAAAAAGGGTCCTGTAACTCTGGATGCAATTCTGACTCCAGGATTCATCCTTTCCCCCACCTGCAAACTCAGCAGCTCCAGCTCTCATGAGTGAGGAGCTGGCATGCCAGCTCAGCACAGAACCTGCTCTGAAAGCAATCTGCTACTTAAAGAGGCATTTCTTGCCCAGAATGCCCATGTTGGCATGAGATGTACAATGCTAACTCCTGTAGAAAAACAGGGCTGTTAAATACCAGGCCTGGAATTCTCTTGTCTCTAACACAATGCACAATCCTCAAAGCACAACACCTTCCCTAATTACTGAGTAATTTCCCTCCATCTCCTATTCCACTTGTGACCTTTCTATTTAGACAGAGCAGTGTGTGAATGTTTTAATCCCTCAGAACACAACAATAGTGCTGATACACTGAGGAGTAAACCAAGTGTGGTTTCCACTGCTCATTACAGTTACTCCTAAAAATTACTGCTTTGAACATGAACTAGTAAAAAAAACCTTCCCAAAGCAAACAGGTGACATTGCCATAGAGAAACATCTTCTCAACAGAGCCCTTAGGAACAAGCATGACACTTGAAGTTTAAACAAATTAAATTAACATGTGCCAAAGGGCTCCACCAAAGCTTACAGAAGATGTTCTGCACACAATTTAAAGGAAATACAGCAATGTTCACCTTTCTTGGACCTCATAGCATGTAGGCCTACACATCAGTGCTACCTGAATTAGTTTCTGCTTTTACTTACTGTGAAATAGTCAATCATTTAAATGTGTTCAACTAAAGAATGTAAATACACTAAAGAGCCAGGAGTCTTCTCTGAAATGAGCAGCTGCCCAATGACAGATTTTTCTTCAACACAACTATTATTGGAATGCTTAATTTTATTCCTCAAGTCCAAGCAATTTTGGGAAAAAAACCTGAAATGTGCTATTTTAATGAATCATAACTGTATAGATAAAAATAATCATTTAGCTCAATAAATCTGACAGAAGATTTTTAACCTACTATGAAATCTCCTGAGTTTTAAAGAGATTCACATATTTTATTCATTAGAAATTTATTTGTTTCATCTCTTTATTAACAGCTTTAGCAATACCTGCATAAATTTCAGGAAATCTCAGGAACGTGCAAGATTTGCACTATAAGCAGGAGGCAGGTTCATAAAGCGCTTCCATCAAAGGCTAACTTACACAGGGAGAAAATCATTCTCAGCTTCTGCTACTCTGTATGAAGATGCTGAGACACACACAGGAGAGTAACTGTGAATAACAAAGCCACATTACTTGCAGTAAATTCTTCTACACTCAGACCCAAGTCCATGACAGGTACACAAGGATTGCTAAACTATGCATATGAAGGTGTATTTTAGCAGGATCAACAGAAAAAACAGGCACTGAGCAAAGGAAATGCTTTTGTTTTGCTCACTAAGGAAAGTGAGACAGTGAGGGCAGAACCTTACTTCAGAACTGGGATCTTTAAACACAAAAAGTGAAACAACTTTTTTCACTCTTCTTTTTAAATGCTGAAGACGCTCACTGCTTCAGTAAATACAGTTTAAACCCAAGGCCTGCTCATTGAAGAGTTCTGTAAAAGTCTATTTTGTGTGACAGATATCTGTGACACTGAAAATTCCAGAAATTCTACTGTGCATTGCACAGGAACTGGAACACAGGGTATCTCAAGAACCTCTTTAAGGTGTATGCACAGAAATGTGGAATTCCTTTTCTTGAGACTTCTCACAGCTGCACAGAGGATGTGGAACTGCAGAGGTAAATGGAGCTGTGGGGATGGAGAAATGCACCCCACTGGGGTGGGGGTGTTTGAAACAACAGCAAGGGTTTCACATATCAATATACAATCTCATCTTTCATTGGTGTCCTATTGAAAAGTGATGAAAAATGTTCAAAGCATATAAAAGAAAAATTGGATTCTGAAAATGATCATACCTGACACAGCAAGGAAATCATCAATACTTGTTATATCATCCACAGCCTCAGTAAGAACACGGATGTGACTCTCCCACGTACTCCTGTACATCTCCATGTTGTTTTTCACAACTTGACTTTTTGGTCTGGCAGCAAGAGCTAAAGCAGCATTAATAACCTGTACCAAAAACAGACAAAACCAAGGAAATAATTATTTCTTCAGAAATTAAATCTTATGTTTTATTTAACATAGCAAAGCAGCATTCCTGTTCTCCAAACAAAAGTTTGCTCAGCTTTTGGTTCTCTTCTCAAGCAGAAGTATCAGTCAGATGTTGCTTAGACCAACTTCCATTTCAGCTTCATAAATTAAGAAGCTGATGGAAGGGGACAGAAAAATCCCAACATTTTTGTTGTGGTTGGAAAATCACACTCTTCCACTTTGCAGTATATCAAATACAAGGAGGTTTTCACTCACACACTTATGAGAACAGCAACCATCATTTCACTTCTGAGTTTAACATCAAGAGCTTGCTATGGATATCTCCACTGAGAGAGAGAATACCAGCCTCTGCCATATAAAAGTGGGAGGGTTTTCCAGAACAACTGCTGTGTCTTTTAGGATCAGAGGTACAGGACACAACAAATACTACAGCTAGATAAAAGCAGCAGTCTGGTTGTGCTCAGTCAGTTCAGACTAAAACCAGATATTATATCCACATGAAGAGAGGAGATTTCATCTCTTTCAGAAAAGACTAACTGAAGGTACAAACACTGGATCCCAAAGTGATTATTTCTGCAGATACTTCTGCAGTCAATTAGCTAGAGAGGCTTTTTCCTAATATGGACATTTACTGATGTAATACACATAAACATTTTTAATTTAAAGTAACACATATGCTGGGTAGAAGCTCAACATTCACCTTGCATTTCCCATTTTTTCCTTCTGAACACTGCTTATTTATCAAGGGGGGAATGATTTTAAGACAACCAAACGTCACGCAGAACATGGGGAGAAAAACAACACACCCTTGTAGCTGAGCATGGCAGAGAATTAAAAAGCATGGGAAGAGCAACACGAAAAGAAGAAAAAAAAGCCCAATGTCCCAGATGAAATATATTGCAAGTTATCTTTTGCTTTCTGGAAAAGGGAGAACCTGTTCAAGTTGCACATTGGCCCTGGAAAGAGTCTTGCCCTTTGCAAAACACTGTAATAGACTAGAATATGCTGGTGCAATAACAATGAGAATTCTTCCTGCCCCATTTTGGTCAGCTGGGTTCCTGACTTGGTAACAAACATTTGTTACAAACAGGAAAAGAGCAGAAGCTCTGATACTGCCAGGAGCAAAAGGCACCAAGGCTGGAATCAAACAGGCAGCACCTATGTGCTGGGGGACACATTTATAAAAGTGGGGATGCAAGTTGAAATTAATAATTCTGCCAGTTTTGCATTAATTGACATTTGGTGAGGCAGGAAGATGCCACCCACAGAAATTATTTTTCTGAGAGGAGCTGCTGAGAGCTTCCTCCATGCCCAAAACCACCAATCAGTGACTGGTTTTGAAGACAGACACATTGTTAAACCACTAGAAAGCTGAACACACACGATAAAAATGAACTCCAGGAAAAGCTCTCTGTCCTCTGGTGCCTGGAGAGAGCAGTTCTTCCCTGTGGAGGCTGGGAGGCCTGCAGCAGAGACTACAGCACTTCAGGCTTGGAAGGACAGAACCAGGCTAAGAGAAACGCCCCCTCTGGGGTCAGGGTGAGAAAAGCCTTCCTCCCCTAAGCCTCTGCAACCACACATTAATGGTTTAAGGTTTATTGGCTCCCCTAGTTGATGTCACCCCTGTTCAGCCCCCTTTTCCATATTAGCATTCCCCTGAGAACGTTCTCTCCTTTTCTGATCGCCTTTGGCTCTCATTTGCCACATTGCTCCACCCCTGTTGGTTTCCCTGGTTTACTGCTCCTCCCTGCACAACTTTTCCCTGTTTCCACTGGCGCTTGTCCCTCAGATCCACCCCTTCTTCCCTTTATTTTACCCCAAGCCTGTTTTTGTCTTTGTCCCTGTACCCTTTTAGAATAAACACCCTCTGGATCTCCCAACAAAGACCCATCCTTGCCCTATTTGTTAGCTCCTTTCTAGCCAGCATGCTCCAGACCCCAAAAGTGCAGGTTGCTCAAAGGAACTCCCTGAAGTGCAACAATTCCCTTCCCCTCCTGGGCCGGGGTCTGGGCAGGGGAGGCCATGGGGCCCAGCCAAGGTAGGGCCGGGCAGGGGAGGCCACAGAGCCCCAGCCAAGGCAGGGCTGGGCAGGGGAGGCCACAGAGCCCCAGCCAAGGCAGGGCCGGGCAGGGGAGAGTCCAGGTCTCATCAGCTGCTGAGTCCAAGCCTGGCTGTCACTGTTATATATTCTAGAAAAATCCCCTTGCCCAGTATTTTCTCCTGGGAATCTGAGAAGCCTCAGCTTCTCCATGTTTTGCTGCTTTGGAATGTGGTCTGGAGACTGTTTTATCCAACATGTGATTTGTTTTTACTTAATGACCAATCACCATCAGCTGTGTCAGACTCTGAGGAGTCAGTAACGAGCTTTTATTATTCATTCTTTTCTAGCCTTCTCTCTGTATCCTTCTCTATCTTGAGTATAGTTTTACTATAGCATTCTTTAATATAATACTCTAAAATAATAAATCAGCGTTCTGAGAACATGGAGTCAGATTCCTCATGTCTCAGCTCAGCCTGGGGACCCTCACGAACTCAACACCTGGCTGCTGAGATCCCGGCTCTCCACACAGTGTGGCCACCAAAGAAACCAAGGCAGCTCTGCAGCCTGGGCAGAAAGCAGCCCCTGGCTGGAGCTGAGATTCTGACACAGCCCCAGTGCTGCCTGAAGAGCCATCACCATGAGTGCTCTGTCCTGAAGAGCCATCACCATCACCATGAGTGCTCTGGCCTGAACAGCCATCACCATCACCATGAGTGCTCCCCTGAAGAGCCATCACCACGAGTGCCCTGGCCTGAGCAGCCATCACCATCACCACGAGTGCTCTGGCCTGAAGAGCCATCACTATCACCATCACCACGAGTGCTCTGGCCTGAACAGCCATCACTATCACCATCACCACGAGTGCTCTGGCCTGAAGAGCCATCACTATCACCATCACCACGAGTGCTCTGGCCTGAACAGCCATCACTATCACCATCACCACGAGTGCTCTGGCCTGAACAGCCATCACTATCACCATCACCACGAGTGCTCTGGCCTGAAGAGCCATCACCATCACCACGAGTGCTCTGGCCTGAACAGCCATCACTATCACCACGAGTGCTCTGGCCTGAACAGCCATCACTATCACCATCACCACAAGTTCTCTGGCCTGAACAGCCATCACTATCACCATCACCATGAGTGCTCCAGCCAGCGCCCAGCAGGGCTCACGTCCCTGAGGGATCACCATCTGCAACTCCCAGGTGAGATCTTGACTCTTTCAGGGCCCAAATAAGGTTTGTAGACCTTCAGTCCTCCCTCAAGTGAGAGAAAAGGACAGAGTGAGGACACCTAGAGGAACAACATGAAGACACTAAGGTCAGTAAAGAAAGAATCAAGCCCCATATGGCAGGAGAATGGGGAGATGCCTTAAATTTAAGCTGAAATCCTCTTGTAAAGCTATGGAGAAGAATATAATTGACACATCAGACTCTTTTTCTCCATAACTCATTGAAAAGTATGCAGGATGAAGCATTCAAATTGAAAATAGAGCAAAGGCATCTATGCTAAAGTAAGCAGATGTTGAAGTAGCTGTGATACCATAAGAAGTTTGAACAGAGAGAGAGAGAGGAGTGATGAAGACCCTGTGCTCCCAGGCAGAGAAGGAGACCACCTCTGTTCCCAGAGATTATTTCAAAGGTAGATAAAGAGAACTTTTACTCTTAAACAGCTCATCCTTACAATAGTACCCCATAAGCTGACGTGGCCTATAAACACAAGTGTGAGAAGGCTGCAGAAAGACGGGAGGGACTTCACAATTGCAGATTTTCCAGGCAGCTGCTATTTGTGAAAATTAAACGCTACAATGGAACTGTTTCTTGTGGAGAAGTCTCCATGGCATGGCAAGGGACACTCCTCTCCCTAAGAGAACTGAAGAAAGGTTGTTCTAGAGGTGATAAACTGACTGAATTGTTCTGTACATTGTTAGTGGGAAAGAAAAGGTTGTAGGGGGGAGGAGAAATGTTCTGAAAGTTTTATTTTGATTCTTATTATTCTTCATTTTAGTTACTACTAATAAAGTTTTCTTCATACCCTTTTAAAGTTTTGAGCCTGCTTTGCCTTCCTCCTGATCCTGTCTCACAGCAGGAAATGAGTGAGTACATTCTAGTGAGTGCATTTAGCCAGCACTCAGCCCACCACCTGATTTGCTGCATTGGCCAGGAAATCTCAAATTGGCAAACCAAAACAACTACAATAATTTCTCTAATTCTAACTCTAAACATCTGAAAACGGTGGAAAGCAGGTTTCAAGCAGTCAGCACATGCATTTTTGTCCAAATTATACTTTTTGTTAGGATGCACAGCACACCCAGAAATTCAGTGCCTATCCCTGTACAGCTGCATACAAGCAATCACCTCCAGTTTCTCTATTTCAATAGCAATACCCACAATACATAACTTTCCACAGGCAGTGCAATATATAAAAGCCCATTTCTGTTCAGCTCTACAGCAGCTTCTCCAACACTTCTAAAATTAAGAAATTTGTAGGAGTTGAGGCTTTAACTATTTTCATTCCTATCATGCTTGATCCATTTTCACAGGATCAATTTTCTAAGCCAGGGGCTCAAAATTTCCCCTCAATAATTCTTAGGTCACATTGGTCCTGTTTTGACTTACCACACTAACTAGTTTAGGTTTTAAAATGTGTCCATCAAGACTGAAATACTGAACAGGTAGTTTCTAACTTTTCTGTTTAAGAGCCTAATTAGACATCAACTGAAAGTCAAACTCTATTTCTGCTCAAATACAAGAGTCTTTTTCTTACTGCATTTTCTTCTTTGTTTTGGCAGATTTACCAGGTTGGCTCTGCCAAAAGTAACAATGGGACGGTGCAAAAAGCTGTTCCACTATCAGAGCCAGCATCTTTTATCTCACCAAAGATAGCAAGAACCAACTTTTGTCTCACCACATGCAATAAAGAGGTGAACTGCTTGGGAAGATCATCAAAACTGTTACAGAATGTAGCCAACTTTATCAGATGGGTGCATTTAGAAATCCTTTGACTCCAGATATCTCTGGGAAAGAAGTCCTGAAGCCTGCAGTAACTAGAGCCCAGACAGGTGGGCACCCTGCTCTAACAGGGTGCACTGGCACATCACTTGGGCTGCAAATTATCACCTCTGACCACCTCAACAACACCAACCATAGCATTTACCTAAGGCTTCCCTCAGGAAATGTACAGCTGCAAGTGAAATCAGCTCCATCCCACACAAAGGCAGCTAATCCTGAATTAAAGAATTAAACATTAAAGGTGACACTGTTCCTTATGGTTCCCCTGGCAAACTGCTCTAACCCTTAATGTTCTCCTAAGAAAAGACTGAATTTCACTCAGAAGAACATCCCATAGAACAATTCAGCCTGCTAGTAATGAAACCAAAATGCTGTCATAGCTGAATTGCAGAGCACACTACAGACCCCATGTCTTTGTCCTGCCAGGGAACCACATCAAGGTAGGAGACTTTTGGCCAAGCACAGATCCACAGTGAGCTTTGTTCACTCTGGAACTGTCCCAGAGCTTTATCCACATGCACTGTTCAGGCTGTGCACTCCCAATCTGGCCCAGCAAACTTGAATACATTATCACACAAGTAAAATGAAGACTTTAAACCCTCTTCTCCTGTAAAAAGAAGAAAAAAAAAACAAAAAAGGAAAAGAAAACTTCACACTGGGACATACTCAGACTCACCAACAAGAGACCAAGCTGAAAATGTCACTTTCTTAGGCTTAATGAGGTTTATTAGCTTTTCTACTTCACTCCAACTATTTTTTTTAATTGGCCTTAAGAAACAATGAGAGCAAAACTCATCAGAAGTCCCTGTTTCACCACTGCTTCCTGATCTAAAATAAGGTTAACATTTGTTACTGGCTAATTAAAAATAGCTTTATTCTACCTTATTACAGCATATTAGGCTGTTCAAATTCCATTATTACTTTTCCCCCACTTGTATTCCTGCACACAAATATCACAGTTCAGGTTACCAGAAAGCTGCTGCTACTCTTGCTCACTGCTGGGGCATTTCACTTGGAGCTAAATTACCAGTTTCCAAATAAATCCTTGGACTTGTGAGCAAACAAGAGTAAAAAGTACATAGGCAGGGTTGGATTAACATTACCAGCGAGTGCTTTTACAGTCTTTCAATAAAAAAAACAAGGTAAAAAGCAATGGCAAATGTCTGTTATGGCAGTGACTACAGCAGAAGAAAACTAGACATTTCTTAGAAATTAAATATAAGGATATTCTGAATACCAAAAACTGTTAGCCCCTCTAACCAAAACAAGAAAAATATCTGAATTAATAGTTTGGGTTTTGTTTGGTAATTATCTTTCTTTCCAGCTGAACAGGAGCTGGCCACCCAGCTTTACATTCACTTGCACATCCAGCAGACTAATTTCCAACAGAATTAGGTGGGCAAATACATCAACTTGACACAGTAACAGCAGTGCCAAGTTCAATCAAATATTTTTCCAATGTGCTTGAGAAATTTACCTCCAAGAACAGAAGGGTCAGTGGTATGGTCATATTCAGTCAGGATGGTCGTATTCAAGGTGAGCAGTACATCAATTTGTCATCTGAGTCTGACATTTCTAGAGATCAGAATCCATGCCTTTGTTTAAAATCAAAACTATCCTGTGCAACTTACACTGACCCCAATTAATTCATGTAATGTGACCAGTTTCTGAACAAGGTTAATCGAGGTATATACACAGATAGCACAACAAAACAGAGAAAACTGGCTTCTGAGCTTTTAGAAGGTGCATTTTTTCCAAGCTGTCAGTAAGTACTCATGCTACATCACAAAAGAAATTGCACTACTTGGGACTGTAAGGAAGAAAACTCATGTCCAGCTGTTTTGATGGAAGAGAACCTGAGGGTTTTCCTCTTTTTTTTCAAAAATGATCACCTGAACGTGTAAAATGCAGTCCTGCAGCTGGGGTGGAGTAACCTACTCATCATGGCACAGCCTGGGAGGCAGCTCTGCTGGAAAAGGAGCTGACACCCTGCTCGTGTCAGCAGCACTGCCCAGGGAGAGCTGACAGCACAGGCAGCTCAAAGGGCACGGTGCAGAGAGGAGGTGACACCTCTGGATCACACCTGTGTCCAGTCTGGGGCTCTCTGACACAACAGAGACAACAATAAGTAAGGCACGTTCAGCAGAAGGCCACACCTAGAGGGTTATGGGCTGGAGCTCTTACCCTGCAAGGAGGGAGAGAGATCTGAGCTTTCCAGCCTGAGGAAAAGGCGGCTTCTGAGGGGCCCCAAGAGCAGCCCTGACAAAACCAGCACAGCCAGGCTCTCCACAGCCATGCATGGTGGAAGGGTGTTCTGACAGCAGGCAGAGGAAGGAGCTGATCAGAGATGGCACAGATGCACCCAGGAGACATTTCACACCAGGGTTAGTCAGGCTTGGAGTTGCCCAAACAGTTTGCGCAGTCTCTGCCCTTGGCCTTTCAACACTTGACCAGTCAAAGTTTAGAGAAAGGTCGGAGTTCAGTTTGGAATTGAGCACTGAAACCAACAGCTGTGAGCTGTAGACATCCCAAGGTCCCTTCCAACCTGAACTACTGTTGTTCTGCAATGCAGTTACTCTGCAACTCCATGATAAATACTGACATCAACTCCTTCTGGGGCAGAGTGACACACTTCCCCAGGGTAATCTAGGAAAGGTAACAGAAATGCAAACAATGCAATCATGACAGGATTTCATAGGTCACTAATAGGACACAGTGGTTCTACTAAAGAAACCACAGAAACATGTTGGCTCTCTGCTGTTGTTGCTCTTTTAACACAAAATTGTGGGGAACTTCTGCCAAGCTGTGCCTGGCTCTTCTCTTAACACAGCAGGGGAGCTTAAATATCCAGATACACCCAAGCTCTGCAAAAAAGAGAATCTATTTACTGCTAAGTCAAGAAACAAACTTGGAAGCAAAACCCCCCACTATAATAGTAAAAAGGTGCAAGGATATGTGATACTGTTGCTTTGGCATCTGGCCTATAAAGCAATTGCGGTAACACAGATATGAAAAACCCATAACAATTTAAAGCTTTGAAAGCTGAATATCTTGTATACAACATATTTAATCATAAAGTGCATTTCAGTCAATATAAATAAATAAAATTGAGGTCGCGTTGATAACAGCCCTAGACAATACAGACACAGTCTACCCAAGGGCTAAGTGCATTCCAAGAGTAAATGAATTACTGGCTGTATGTGTTAATAAAACTAACTTGAATTGCTTGGTAAATTCAAAAACCCCACCAGAAACAGCTGAAAGTAGATGCAGAGTAAAGGGAGATTATTTAATCATTATATCAAAAGTGACATATGAAGACAACGCAAGATTGTACTTCCACAAGAGGCTTTCATCCATTTCTGAACATCAGAGAACTTCACCCACAGCCCTCTCCTCCCCTCACAACGCCCCAGCAAATGCCACCTCAGCAGCATCATCCACTCCTGACAGTTATGAGGAGGGAAGTGTACAGGTGGTACATGACCATAAAGTTTTACATTATGTTCAAGATTAAGACATGTAGTGCTTCAGAAAGAGACTAAAAAATCCAACAAGAAACAATGATGCAATAAGAACTCAGCAATCCCTGAAATACTAAATGCAGTGGTAAAAACAAGACAAATTATGACCCAAGACAAAATTTGAAAGTCCTATTTGCAACCTCTACTTTAGCAGAACTAGTATTTAAAGAACTTACTAGATTTTTTCTCCTTTCCCACAATTTAAAAAGCAGGAAGAGGACTATCACTCAGGGCATGTGGTTTAACACTGAACATACCTGACTATGTTTGGTAATAAGTTTGATAAGGTATATATGAATTATATATGAGTTGTTCTGAGAATATGAGCCAACTTGAAGTTCTGCAAAAAACCTCAGTGAACAAAGAGTTGCATTACCTCACCTTAAAATCTAGCAAAAGCCTTCTTGATAGCAACAATTAAAGGAAGATTAAACTTCTACATGGTTATTAAAAGCTACTGGCCAAGGAACTTGTGACTAAATTAAGAGCAAACAGACTAAGCAATCCCTCAAGAACAAACAGAACTGTGGGCAAGGGGGTAACCCAGCAATTCTACAAACATTATTGGTCTAAAACACCAGGCAAGAAATGAAGACAAAATTCTGCAGTTTTGTCTCCTGGTGCCTGGGCAGTGGCAGCCAGTAATACACAGAAATATATTATTACACTGGGAGGAGATTTTTGTATTTTATGAAAACAAATTGTGTAATTTCATTCAAAAGCAAACCTTCCAACACAGTCTGGCCCTGCAGAGAGGCATGATGCACTCCTTAGGAACAAAACCAAACCCACACACACCAAGCAGCCCTTTAAAGCTCTTCCTACCCCTGAACACATCTTGTGTTTTGGCTTTACTTAGGGACTACATGCACATTTCTGAATAAATCTGAAACCCTTCTACAGAAGAGACACACAAAGTTATCTTTAACAAAACAAACTTTCCATTATTTTAGTTTAAAATGTCACAAAAGCACAAAAGAACCGACAATGTAGTTAAATATTCAGCATTTACATTTGGGTGGATAGTCACTCTACTTTTTGGAGACAGACATCAGAATAGGCTGAACACTTACAGACTGATTCTTAAGTGCATCCTACAGCACTTTCCTTCCAGAACTTACTTCACCTGACCTGACAAGTGTAGCAGACAGCAGATCCCCAAACACGTTGGGCTTTTTTTGTAGGTCAGATTTCAGGTGTCTGATTTGCACAGAACCATAATTTCAGTTACTTTTGCTTTGTTTTGCAGTACTGAAACTCAGGTAAGGAGAATAAACATTCCTATTTCTGCCTTTCTGTATACAGTGTCTGTAAGTGACCCAGGGAATCTTTTGGATAGGATATATGAAGGTATGGGGGTGGATTGCACAAATTCCCTAGTTTATTTCAAGAACCAAAAGTGCATTTTTTGACTCATTAAAAAATCACTGTTCCTCCAAACTCCAAATACAATATTTTTTTGTATTAGCTATACAGCCATTAGCCAGGATCTCACCTAGGATCCAGCAAATCATAACACTGGGCAATTACTTTGATTTTAGGTAGAGTTTGAATGTTCTAGCTAAAAATTACTTTCTTGTAGCCACAGCTTGTATACGTGGGGACAATTAGATTCTGCTCAGAAAGCCACAGTACACTTCACCCAAGTTTATTAAGCCTTGAACAATGCAGTCTCAAAATCCTGATTTCAAGATAAGCACATTCTTAAAATGGAAGCTTAAAATAATCCTCAGGACTTACTGATATACATAAGAAAAAATTTTAAAAAATCTGAGTTCTGCTTGTAATGGTTTTGAGTATAAAATAACAACACAAAACATAGTGGAAGTCTTATCTTCAACAGTGCTCCACTGAAATCCAGAGATCAGCTACCTGCAGTTCACTGTAAGCGTATTTACCTTTGTGTTCCAAGCCTCTTCATGCAGCAAAGCTTTTCAGAGATGTAAACCCCTTCTGTGTTTTCTTAGGCTGTGTAAATGCTCTATCAGAGCACACCAGCAGCACCAGCTCCATTGGGATAAAACTCCTTTCCCCTGGGCACAGCTGGGTTTGCTGATCAAGCTGGGACAAGCCATGCACACATCACACTCCCAGAGCTGTGGCACAGCTCCCCAGCACAGGCAGGCAGAGGGAAAACTCTCTGGGAATTACACAGTCTAAGGACTTGATCTCAAAAGGTGTTCAGCATAAAATGCCCCTGTGTCTAAATACAATCCCCATAATTATCAATCAAATTAGCTGCACGCTAAAATTGCAGTATAAAACTGAAGCTTTTATCATTAACCTTCTGTTTATTGGATTTTATACCCAAGTAAATCTTTAGTCCAATTTATAATGTAATGCATGGAAAACAGAAAGGTCCTTATGGGATGTGCCAAACTTGAGAGAGATGAAATAAAACCGTAATGAAACTGGAACAATTGCACTGTAACTACACTACAGCTACAGTTCTTGAATATTTGTTAAGATGAACACACACATGGATTACATTTATAAACTGGCAGGGGGGAAGGACAGCAGTACAGCTCAACATGTATGACACAACTATTGCTTCATGTACATTTTAAAGTACATTATACAAAATCCCGACCAAACCAGCACAGGAAAATACAAACAACCTGCTACATTAGTATTAATTAGTTCCTCCTTCCCTCTTGGGATTTCTAACAAAACCATCATCATTACAAACAAAACTCTTCTTTAGTAATTATTTAAATGCCAATGCCCTTCATTTCCTATAACATCTATAAGCTATGGTATGGTCTGAGCTGAAGCCAACAGCAAGCCTTCAACCTCACACAAAAACAAGTTACTGAACAGACAGAAAGCAGAAGCTTTAGGAGAGTTACACAGAGACAGGGATATGGAAGTTGGAAATCTATAATGTGCCTCTGGAAAGAACAGGTAGAAGCAGGCTGGTGACAAAGTGGGATGCACAGGCATCCTTAAGTGTATTCCATGTCACTCACAGAGTCACACAAACTCCAGTTCTTCACCTGTTTCTGCCACAGTCCAAATCTAAACAGCAGCAAACACTATCATGTCCTTTGTGGTCCTGGAGGTTTTTCCTGTCCTCCCAAGGCCTCACTCCATGCTCCTGGCCCCCACTGTGGCTTCAAGGACCTTGCTAAGGCTTTCCTTGCTGCAGGCCACAAACACCCCAATCTTCCTGGGCTGCTGCTCTCCTGCTGTGGCAGACCTCTCATTAGGGGTAGAAATGAGCCAAGACCCAGATTCTCATTTAACAATGTGAAAAGGGTCCTGGTTTATTCTTCTCTACAGCCTAGCCATCTGACTCTGACTACAGCACACTCCTGCTGTTGGCTTTTCTGGCAGACTCAGACTGCTGGCTATTTCCTGTTGGAATGTGACTGCAAGCATTTCCTTGCTGTCTCTGACCACAGGCTTTTACCTAGCTCCACTATGACTGCAGGCTCCACAGCAGGCTCTGAGTCTATCAGATCCAGCCTGACCTCCCAGCAGAGCTTTTGCAGCAGCTCTCTTCCTTGTTTCCTTCTTCTTTGTGTTGCTCTGGATCATTCCTTCTTCCTCAGGGCTCCTCTACCTCCTCAAGGTGTAATTCCTCCAGGCCCTCCTTGACCAGCCAAACCACCCCTTTTATCACATGTATCTTTTTTTAGTCACAGCTTCAACCCAACAAGAGCAAGGCTGTTCTTCTTCTTTGGTAATTAGTACAGCTGTGACTTATCAGAGGTGAGGTCACTTGTAATCCCTTTTTGTACACCTGCACTCTCTCCCAGTTTAACACAACACAACTGTGAACAGACAAATAAGCCACCAGCCCATGCAGAGCACATCCTTCCTCCAGCAGGATTAGTGCCAGAACAACACTCAGGTGATGTTTGTCTTCACTTAGAGCAGGACCTGCAATGGGAAGGGCCTGCTTGCATTAAGTAAGAACATTGAGTGCTGGTGGTTTAACCACAGCCAGCAATTAAGAGCCACACTTGAAGCCATGCATGCAAGCAAAGGAAAACAAGGAATTCCCATCTTCAGGCACACATTCAGCCAACCCCAGGCAAACAGGGCTCCATTGCTGGTTTTACATCCCATGTCCTGTGTGCTTGTTCTGATGTTCTGCTTACAGCCCTGTGGTCAGAACTCTCTACTGTCCATCCTCTTCCTGTCAGAGGTCAATTACAGCAAACTCTCCTGCACAGGACAACCACCACCATCCTGTTGGCCACGTCTCATTGCAGCTCCTGGCTGTCAGAGCTACATGGGATAACAGTTCCATACTCAAGGAAGTAACAGAAAGGGACAGCAAAAATCCAGAGTAAGGTTATGGCATCCTAGCCAAACATATCATCCACATCTCTTCCTGCTAGGATGTCAATACCAGCACGTGTGGGAAATAAAATGTGAAAACCAACACCACCAAAGACTTTTATAGAGCTCTTAGCAAATGCAAAATTATCTACAAGTACACATCAAGTTGCCTGTGTAGCCTACAAAATCCTAAGAATAATCTTGAAAATACTACAACCCCATGACACACACAATGGCATGACCTTATCTGAAAACTGAAATTTAATTCCCATCAATTCATCACCTAAAGATATACTGGGGGGGAAATAGCTTGGTAAACAACACCTGAAATTACTGTTTGCAATAGTAGCAAAAGCTTTATGACATAAAAAATGCTTTTCTAACTCAGAGTAGCAAATTAAGACACTGCCTCCTTGTTAACAGGAATGCACAATCATCTAACAGATACAGGAAGGAAACCAACTGCTGCTGTATTTTACTATTACTTTCAAAGCTGCTGTGACTTTTCCCAATTACTTTTAATTAGGAATTTAGTAAAGCAGGCAGTCAAATTGCTAGATATTTTTGCAAATATGAATGCAAAATGGAACACAGAAAATCCCCTTGCAGACCACATTACCTCTCTTTGCCCCATTTAATGACATTATAGCATTGTAGTTTGCACTCAAAAATCATGAAAACACAAGAAGGGTAGTCATCCATTGCCTTGAATTTGATTACATTCCTGTAAAACCATTTAAAAGCTCTGTTTAAAATCCTGTAAGCTCAGAGACATGGACCAACCAATATTTTTAAGATTTGCCCTTTCACCCCTCTGCAGGTCAGCATTTACATTTGGGCGGATAGTCACTCTACTTTTTGGAGACAGACATCAGAATAGGCTGAACACTTACAGACTGATTCTTAAGTGCATCCAACAGCACTTTCCTTCCAGAACTTACTTCACCTGACCTGACAAGTGTAGCAGACAGCAGAACCCCAAACACATTGGGCTGTTTTTGTAGGTCAGATTTCAGATGTCTGATTTGCATGGAACCATAATTTCAGTTACTTTTGCTTTGTTTTGCAGTACTGAAACTCAAATAAGGAGAATAAACATTCCTATTTCTGCCTTTCTGAATACAGCGTCTGTAAGTGATCCAGGGAATGTTTTGGATAGGATATTTGAAGGTATGGGGGTGGATTGCACAATGGATGGAATGGCAGTGGCCGCAAGGGAGTGCTGGGGTCAGCCTGGCCCAGGCAGGACCACATCCACAAGTCCTTTAACATCCTCCCTCAGAGCTGTGCCACAATGTCCCCAAAGCACTGAAGTCTGACCCTGCACAAAGGGAAGGGAATAGCGTGCAGGGAATCCAAATGAATTGCAGTGCCTGTGCTGTCAAGCTGATGCAGAAGGCAGCAGCCATCTCCAGAAGGCTTGTTCAGCAGCTGCAGCCCCTGGGACAGAGGCACACAAGGACTTGGAGCACACAACCCATCCTGGCACCAGTGCAGCTCCACCAGACTCATGTGCAGCTCACCCACTGCCCCAAGAGCCTGCCAGCTCAGTGCTCCCATCTGTTCCTCATCTGCATCCCCTGGTGACTGCAGGGTGACACAAGGATCCCCCTCACACTGCCAGTGCTCCAGCTGGAAAACATCTCCAGGTAGATGTAATGCTGGTAACAGAGATGCACATTGCCCCCAAAAAAGCCATGTCAGACGGATTCATGGATTAGTGATTTTAGCTCCTTATTTCAACAAGAGCAATGAACTCCCTTGTCAGCCTGTGCTATTTACACCTCTCTATTACTGCATGCTACAGCCACTTACATTTTTGGCTCTTTATTGCTGCCCATACCTCTCTTCCAAAAACCATGTAAGACTCCATCTCTTAACAGTGGTATTGTTCTGCTGTCTTGTACTGCTCTAAGCTTCTCTACCCTGCTCCCCAGACTCAGTAGGTTCTACACCACAAGAAGTCTCTAATAATGATACTTTATTGCCATTCTTTCCCTTCCTAGCATTTTGCTGTAGAACTGTCACCAACAAAATGTAGCATCTCTAACTTATAAATCCACAAAAAAAGGATGAAGTTGAGGAGATTAAAAAAAATACCTTTCTAGGAAAAACACTTTCAAGTTTTAAAGGCAAAGGGAAAAACAAATTGTTTATAAAACATTCATAGCACTATGGTGCAATATAGCAAATGCCCTCCAGCAACTTTAACATCTCAATCAGTCTCATGTCTTATGTACACTGACTGCAGGTGAGGCAAGAAGAGGATAAAACAGGACAGCTTCTGTATTGCTGCAGAAGCTGAGGCTACTCAGGGTTTGTATTTTTGTTTAATATTACAAGGTGAGAATTTGTTGAGGACTCTAGTCTAACTCAACAGATGTTGGAAGATGAAAGTTAAGACTGAAAACAACCCCAAGGCATTTTGTAGTTAATTATTCTCTCTCCAAGTACTACCATAAGTGAGCCAGGCAGTCACAGCCAGCATGAGACTTTCAGGGGAACCCAAGAGTAACAGTGGGGGGAGAGGTTCCCCCCTTTCAAACTGTTTATTAGACAAGTTCAAGCCAAAACAAACATCTATGTGTACAGAAGCATAAAGTACTGTGCCTACATGAAAACCTACATGAAAAGCATCATTTCACCAGACTTACCTTCCTTCCAGAAATAGCACTACTAAGGCACAATACATTTAATTTAATTCTCCACTGAAAGGCTGGAGGTGATACCTAAGAAGTCCAATACTGTTGGATATTAACATCTGTTGTCTGCCTTTTAAGCAGATGGTAGAGAACTCACTGATTTACCATGTTCTCCCCCATTACTTCTGCCCTGTATCTGAAGGAAATTGTATTAATACAGATAAAAAGAGATACCAGAAAGATGGTTCAAGCAAGATGAAACTGTGGTTATTAAAGTCATGTTGGTGAAGAGTCTTTATGAAGCTAAGAAAAAATCTTCTTCAATGCTCCCCACTATTTAATGTACCAGAGCAAATAAAAAATGGATGATTGATTTTTCTCTCATGAAAGAGTAAATATACAGGAAATGCAAACTACTAGTTTCAAAAATCCACAGCATCATAAAATACATACTTGAACTCCAATACCTGAAAAATGCAACACATCAAAAGTCCTGCCCACTGATCAGCTAGCAAGTCGCACTTTTGTGAGCAAGAATTTTCATGTTTGCTATTACCTATTTCCTAGAAAATTACACAGAAGGAAAGAATACCCATTTGTCTGTACCAACAAAAAAAAGGCAAAACAATGTAAGTGTAAATCCATGGAAAGAATTCTTTAGCTCTTCTCAAAGGAAGAGCTGAATTCCTCCATCCATTTTCATAACAGAAAAACACAATATTTAATTTCAAGAAAAAAAATTACAGGACATTCCCATGAAAGCTTGATCAAAACTTACAAAGCATAACAAAGCCACAAGCATTTTCTAAGAAAGCAAGCAGAGAGCACACAAACCCTGCTTGGGAAGTAGAGCTTCTCAAGTTGGATTTTTGTGTGTGGGGCACAGAGCTGTCACTCTTGGGCTGGTGAAAGCTTCCACGACACTGCACCAAACTGGAGGCCATGGCTGCACTTGGCAGAGCAGAGAATGCAAGTGGCTGCTGCACTGGAATGGATGCTTTGCCTGCATCCCTTCTGCACACACACACTCTCTCCAAAAAACCCCTTAATCCCCCAACTCTTGGTTCTGTGGTATTTCTGAATTCACTGATAAATGCAGATGGTTTCACATGACTCTGAAAGACACATGACAGGCTTAATATTCTCTGCTAGCAAGATAGGAAAGAAAGCATCACTACAACAGGGCTGAAATTGAAATTCAAAGAAAGGAAGGCTGCAGGGGCTGGTTTCTTGCAAGGCTTGGTGGTTTTTGCCCTTCTCACTGCAGGTACACATGTCAATAGGGAAACAGCTCTATAATACCAAAATACAGCAGTCAGTTCCAGATGTCACATTGGCATTGAAGAAACAGATGAATCATGCTGGACAAGCCAAATACAAAATGCTCAAGACAGCTGTCAGATCAGTATCTCAATGGTCTGTAAACATGTGTATAAATATATTCCCACTGATCAGCTCAGCATCTTCCTTACTCCAGTACCTCTCTCCCTGTTACCTGAACTGCCACAGTGACTTATTTACCAAACCACCATAGCAAAAAAATCACCTTCTATATTTACCGGTGTGGAATCCTTTGAACCCCTCAGGGAAACCCCCCAGGGCCTCACCCTGGAAGGACACACCAAGGAGTCCCCACCTAGGCTGAAAGAGAAGCTCACCCAAGCATTTTCCACAGGAGATGCTCATTGGGGATTGGGTAGCAGCAATGTCCTGGGGTGACATTATGATTCTTGTATATCCCCATTCCTCTGTTCTGTGCCTTTAAGACCGGCTCTGAAGAGTGGAAGTTTTGTTTGGGTTTCTCTTACCAGGGACACAGAGACGAGCGGTACATAGGGCTGTTTTTTCACTTCTTGCTTTTGCTTGCTCTCTTTTTCTGCTCTTGCTTCTGCTCTGCTTTCGCCTCTGCCTATTAGCTAGTTCTAGCTAAACAGTCCACATTGCTTCCTGGACTGTTTCTGTGACCATCTCGAACTGCTCCGGACTGGGACCCGGGAACACCGAAGGTTCAGCTGCAGCAGCTGCCCCAGCGTCGGAGGGACTGAGAACAGAGCAACCACCCCCAAAAGAGACTTTCTGATTTTGCCATCTTTCTCAGAGCGGTGTCATCGGGTATTGTTCATTTTGTGTGCTGGGGGGTGCGGGGCCAGTCAAATAAACAGGTTCTTTCCACCTCTCTCCAAGGAATTTTTTCCCGAACCGGTTGGGGGAGGGCCGTGTGGGTTCTGCTTTCTGGAGGGGCCCTCCTTTGCAGATTCTTTAACAAATTTGCCCTAAACCAGGACAAAGCTTTGGCGCCCAACGTGGGGCTCGACAAGCACCCACCACCTAAACACCACGCTGCTACACACTGCTTTATCACAGAGCAGGCAGTATTAAAAGCTCCTAGCAGCATATTGAGTTCTAAGCAGCAAGAAAAGATGGCATTCAAAATCACAGCTGAATCCTTCACAACTGTGCCAAGTGTTACACACTTTTCATTAGTTACATAGAATTGCTTCTCACCTCACTTTATAACCAGATGGTTTCTATCTATCTCTCAATAATTCAGAGAAAAACAGAGCTCACCAAAATACTAAGATCCAAGGTTCTGCTTATACCAGTGCTTACACCTCTTCTTTAAAATATCTGGTAAAATTTTCCATAGGATCAAATGACTTTCAAGAATTTTTTATCACCATCTGAAGATTAAGCTAAACCATGAACATTTGTGTGTTTTTCTTGCATTTTCCTTCCTTTCATGATGTTCCAGTAATTACCCTGTACCCCTCTGGTAACTAGCAGCAAGCTCCAATGAGAGTTCCCTTTCAAAGGAAGTGAGCCTAAAATTCACTCTTTCAGATACAGCTCTTCTAAAATATCCCAAACTCCCCGCTCCTTACAACTCCCCAGGGATCTTTATGCTAATAAAAAGGCTCCAGGCAGAGCCCTCTGACACACAGAAGATCATCTTAGCTGTTGCCTTAAGACCACCCACCTCTGATCTCCACACTTGGACACAACTGTTCCAGTTGTAGGCTCAAGGACATTCTTCTCAAAAGCAGCAGCTCAGGATTTGAAAGCTGATCAGACCATAAAAACGTAAAAACCTATGAAGAATTTGGATAGAGAAACCAGATTCTCATCTGCTATTCTCTGGTTTCCCACAGGATAGTTCTCCCTCTCTGTGTTAACAGGTTTACCATTACTACCAAGTATTCTTAGAGCAACCCCAGTCTTCCCCAAACACACCACTGAAGGGAAGCACAGGAGTAACAAACCCAAAATGGGTATTAGCAAAACAGCTCTACAGATTTATAGCCTTGCTTTTAAAAACAAAAGCTTGTTAGCTTCTGTTGGTTCTTTCCCTTCCCATTCTTTCCCATGCTCTCAGGTGAAGTCAAGGTTCTGCTGACACACCAGGACAGTAACATGGATTCCCAACACAAGTGACACTGGAGATCTTACTTACCTGACAACACCCAATTCTCCCAGCCAAAAGTGAGTTATAGGAACAGAAATAATTCTTCACCAAATCATATGCAACCAGCTGTTCATTTTTTATTATTATTACCTATTTAACACTAAATTAATTTCTCATAAAACATTCATAACATTCCAGGATCATTATGTGTTTTGCATTGGCTCCAATATAAATGCCCAGCTTATTTCATTTGTTGAACAGTCAAAATATTTGCTAATAATTTCACTTGACAAAACAAAAAAAGGTTTGTGGATGTGACAGCCTGGTCAGAGAGCAAGAAAACCAGATAAATTTTCCCAGAATTGGCCTATGAGACTTTAGGGAGTTGAAGATGAACAATGATCACTTGTTATTATAAACAACCTGCAAGCACTCTGTGTTTTCCTGCTTTTCTCAAAGGTTGTTTATAGGAAAGGGTTTTCTGCAAACTCCCAAGTGTTTTCTGTGATTGCTAGGGGTTTTTTGGTTGGTACTTTTTGGGGCATTTGGGGTCAGGAGGCTCTTTTATTTCTGCTATATCAGATTTCAATCCACACCATGCTTTCCTTTAATAAATATTTTGTAAAGCACATAAAATACCTTTCCTTTCACTCTGAAGATTTAAGAGCATTGGGGAGCTCTGCATGTGAATTTCCCCACTCTGAACTCTAACTGATATGCCTCACAGGGAAATTAAGACATAATTATTTTCCCTATGGAAAGTTTTTAAATGATATGGCATAATCTGGTGTACTGAAAAAAATGCAGGAGCCTTAATCTGCTATTTCTTACCTAGGTAAATAGCAAATTGCTTTCACAGGGCATGGTCCTTATCTAAGAAAGCAGCAAATCCTGCACAATGAACATGCCATTAGCTGTAATATAATCTTCTGTATTTTCCACGTTTTCTTTTTAGTCAGATCTATAATAATCAACTAATTCACCCCAGTTTACCTTGAGGTTAAACAAAAGAAAAGAAATAAACACAAGAAACTTTCATTTTAGCACATGAAATTAAAAGCCCAGAAACTTAAATGAAGAAAAATCAATATTTTAGTCAAAATTAGATTTTAAGAGTTTCTGGTATCAGATATGGAGGTTTCAATTTCAATTAAAAAGCTGTATTGGGATACATAATAATCCATTATAAAAGTGCACGTGACCCCTGGAGAAACATAGAAGCTGGAAGAAGCCTTCTTACAAATCCAGGAACACATTAAATCACATACCAGTGAGATCTGAAACACAGAACTCTTCAAGTTTTAAAAACAGACATTGAAACTGAATTATTCAAGAGAAAACACTGGTTTGTGACATTTTCAGAACATCATACTTCCTTGACAGAAATTTTTCATTTCTCCAAGACCTGCATTTATTCAACAGGCATAAAATGTACTTCTCAAGCTTGCTGTTGAACATATTAATATTTGCTCTTCAACTTTTATTTCAACTACATTACCACAAAAGGGTAAGAATACTTATGCCACTGTGTAAACTACAGTGTTCTTCAAAGAACTAATGATCTTGAAATGAACACAGACCAGATTCACAGGAATCAGTGAAATCTTTGCTCTAAAAGATCTATGCTGAAATTTTTATATCTCTGTAACTCTGAACATGACAAAGTGAACACATTTTTTGGTACTTAATATCTTAGAAAAAGTGTATCTGTAGCTGTGTTTTTTCCCATTCACTTCCTTAAGATGAAAGTTCAAGTCTTTAAATTGGTGATAATCAGAAGAATTCATACTTTACTGTTGCACAAAAACCAAAACAAGTGGTGAGTCTTTCAAGTTGAAGGCCAAAATAGGTACTATTTCAGAGTAAATTATGCCAAATTTTTCATGTTACTCATGAAATTGCTCATTCAATCAGGTGTTTCAGCAACAGAGCAGCATATTTTTGCAACTGCAGTTTTTAAGAACCCCCAGCCAGTACAGACTAATAACCATTTCTATGTTAACCACAGATTGCCTGAGTGTTTGCATTGATCATTTGGTCTCCATTTGCTGCGCTGAGCTGTGTAAGTGGAATGTGACAAAAGGAACACAAGGAAACATCTGCCCTGTGTGACAGCACCCTCGTGTTTGCGACAGTGGGAATGAAGGGAACACCTCCTACCTGTGGGCACAGAGTCTCAATGTGGTTTGCTGCCATTTGGACAATTTTCGTTCCATCTTCATTTGTTGACAATGAACAAGCAAGATTGGCAACCTGAAATAAAATAAACAGACTTCAATTAGCAATCAGCCTTGTGAGCAAGTATTCCTGCTCACACTTCAAACCTGCCAAAAAACATCTCTGCTAGAAAGCCTTCAGTGGGGGGGAGAAATATTTTGTCAAAGAATGTTTTTGAACAGGGAAACACTGCAGGAGGGAAAAAGAGCTGAGGAAGGAGGTGACAGTGATGAGAAATCTTAGCACCTCACCCCAATTTAGGCTCAGCAGGTAACAGCTGCAGAGTGGTGTTTGGAAAATAGGAGGAAATTTCAAAGTAAGAGCCTAAGGTTTCAGCAGATTGCCTGTGATCTTGACCATTAATTTTTCAGAGCCCTTCAAACCATAACCAGCTTTTACACAGTCCTTTAAACTTACTTTTAAGACCTTAAAGCTCAAATAAAATTTATCTTGTTGTAATTAAATACAAAATAATTTCTGCCCTGAGCTATCAACAATTTTTTTTTTTAGTGGTATGGTTTTCAACTGAAATGATCATATCATACAGCATATACAGTGCAACCAACAGTGACAAGGTATATGGAAACTTGAAATGTGTGAAAGAACAAATCCATCTTCTATTATAACATACACCATGGAGATATAGCTTTCTTTAAAGTGAAAATCTCATCCACAATGCTCCACAAGTTTAAATGGATGAAGAAGAAAGTATGTTATAATGTTAATGCAAACCAAACAGTGCCTGAGAGCCACAACTCTGCAGTGCTGAAATATCAACATAGCCACAATCATTTTGGAGTCACCCAAAACTCATACAATAACTTCTACAGTTCAGCTGCCATGAAATAAAAGCAAATCTTCCTTTATCAACATTTTGGGACACCATCACTACTAGTTCAAGAATAATCTACCACACCAAAGGCTTTTATTATTCTTACTTAATTGATAGAAGTATTTAAAATACATTAGTCAGTGCATAGACAAATAAATTACTTTTCCTATTGAAAATTCAGAAGAGATTAAGAATCACTTTCTGAAGGGGATGGGATTTGGAATGCACGGCCTCCCATGTACACCTGCGCCTACACAAAAATACTTTGTACAACTTCCCCTGGTATTCCAAGGGCAATACCAATGGTTCCCTACCCATGTGATGTATTATCCTTCCACATTAAAAAAGTGGTTAAGACTGAAGAAATCTGGTTTTCATCAATGCACTAACACTGTATTCTCTTTTATTTGGAGTAAACTGCCACAGGTTGGTTATTTATGCAGTACCTGAAAAAATGGGTTTGATTCTATGCTTTCCTTCCTGACTCTTCAACTTAAACTACCCACAGATGACTTTGTATCATTACAATACAGCCCTAAAAGATGCTATTCCCTCCCCTCCAAAAAAAGAAATAAAATTAGTTGTTTTATTTTGGAGTGCATGTCAGAAGTTTTCACTACTGCTCCCAACAATTAATTCATACTGGCTTCAGTATTTTAATTCCTTTGCCTCAGTCTCTGAGGTGCTTGTGTAGCCCTAACTTCAATCTGTGTTCACTCACACTTTGTTCCTACACCACTAAGTAAAATAAAGCACTCTAAAGGACTCAGTGCAAACATTGTTGATTTAAAGAACTCTTCTATGTCTAAAGCAGCAACATTTCAAGGGTAAAATAAAAAGGCAATGCCAGCCATTCCACCAGGACAAAAACTCTCAGCAGCTTTATTTCTTTTTTCCCTTTACCATAAGGTAACCAGGTTTTTCAAATTCATTTGGCAGTTTCAAGAAAAACTTGATTTTCATTTCTTGGAATCCAAAACAAACGTGTGCAATATGGAGCTCCTGTTTATCAGTGAGGAACTGCTCTGAGCAGTTTTGTCCCTGTCATGATGAGCAAGGCAGACACAGACAGTTCACAGCAACTTTTTATCCTGATTCCTAGTTACACTGGCTCCAGCATTTCAGTACAAATACAGTCCTTGATGTAAATTGTGTCACAGTCACAGAATAACAAATTAGGGTGAAAGGTTCCCAGAGACCATGTACTCCAAGCCCTGTTCAAAATGAACATGAACTTGAGAATGAGAATGAACTTGAAACCATCTGGTGCAACACATCAGCACTGGGGACAAGTTCTGTGTTACCAATCATGTGGGAGATTAGAAGGGTAAAAGTGTGGCTCTTCTCTTGCAAAGCATGCTCAGGCTGGGAAGGAGCTCTTACTGCACAAGTATTCTTTTTATTTGAAGTCAACAGCAGTAAAAGTTTTTTTTTAATATAAAGAGGAACAACTTTCTGATCCTTCAGCCCTCAGCATTCCTTGCTCATGGCCCATTCCAGAACAGTATTCTCAAAGCACAAGCAGCAAACCCAGGGCAGGGCATAAGCACTTGGAATTCACACTAGGCCATTTTACAGCAGCAAACAGAGGTCTGTAATAATTACATAAGGTGTCTTAAAAATATCTATTATGTGAAACAAAGTAGCATTGGCTACTTTGGAATAAACACGTGTGTATTTTGGATGAGTATTTGGAATTCATACTACAGTGCATTGCCTGCAGCAAATTTAGACCTTTGCCTTTCATTTTGAGCAATGTTGATAAGGCTTCTGTTTCCACGAGAAAATGGGTAGAATTTTCTTCTCCTGGCACTGAAGCAGCACTTGTCCACATGTACCTTATGCATAAGTAGAAGGGCTTTCAGTCAGTCTCAGCAGTAGGTGGTGAGGCTCACAGCTATTCCACCCAAAGACAATTCAGACTCCTGAGGTCACTAACATGGTCTCAGCCATCAGCACATTCACTGTTGGTATTTCCCTCAGCAGCTCCTGAAGAGATTTCCTAACACCAATCCAAACCACAATAATTCAAATAAACCACATGAAAGTAGGAAAACACCTGTGTGTAATTTTTCCAAACAGGAGCAAGGGATGTGTGAACCTCAAGTCTCTTTTGAGGCTGTAATGTTGCTAATAAGGAGGGCAAGCTGCTCAGCAATAGTAAATGTCTACAGTCTATAAGAAAAAATCAAGCCCTAGCTCGGATAAGACCTTACTGTCATCTATCACACACAGCTCAGAAGGTTTTTGCAACCTGAGAAATCTTCATTACACCACAGTCTCTCCCCTAAGCAGTATAAACTACACAAATACATCACATTTCTTTTGTATTCTCTGGAAGAAACCAGCTTCCCCTAGGGGACTGCAAACCCAAGTACACTGCAACTTCAAAAACAAAACTGCAAAATGAAAATCCAAGATTGCTCTCAGTCAGAAAATAATTGTCCTTCTGAAGAGCAAAGTTTGTCAGGACAAATAAAAAGCTTTCTTGTAGGCTGGTCTGATTGAAATCACAACTCTACCAAAGAAAAAAAAAATTATCATTTTCTCCAGACATTTTAAAGACTCTAAGAAAGCAGTTATAGAGCTTTTCCTTGAAAACATAACAAACAGAGAACAAACCATCCTTGATGAGGTTTAGCAACATCAATTAATACACTAATTAAGGTGCAGTGGGAAAATAAGACTTTGAACTGAGCATGTACGTGCAGCATTGGCAGTAGATAAAATATTTCCTTAGCTGGATGGATTTTTAGATTCTGAAGGCACCAAAGAGTGCATTTTTTGAGGCCCATTATCTCTACACAGAAGAAATGCCAATGAACATTTCTTTTATTCCTGTAGTTATTAAACAACTTCTTAACTGGTGCTTTTTCTATTGGGTGAGTGTTTACCTTTTGGTATTGGGGAGGGGGTTCCTCTCTTTACAATATCATGACCCAACAACTTTTAAGGCTAGAAATTGCTGAACAGTAAGATTTGGGTATTGCAGATTGACTCTGTTAAAAAAGAATTCAACAAATCATGTTGCTCTCCTTGATTTATACATTACATGGGGCTGGTGCATCGAGGAGAGAGCACAACTGGAAATGCTTGTCCAGATTTCTTCAGTTCCTACTCTTTACCAAACTGAAAGGCAAAGAAAGATGCACGTAAAGGCCATGAGAGAGACATTACACATGAACAAGTTCATCTGTTGTCCAAACTTCCTTGGGCTGGAAGACTTTTTCCCTTGCCTATGCTCACACAAGTGCATTCACACTGTGGATCCCCAATGTTCTCTCCCCAGGCAGAGGATGATGGCTTTAAGTGAAGATGAAGGCTCGAGCTTCATCCACCCTCAGATTTGCACTGGGTATTAATGCAAAACAGAAAACACATTTAGGCAAAACACTCTGGAGAGCCACCAAATACCTCTAGTGGGTTTCCAGGTGTGAATTAAGGTGAATTACCAGAATTACCAGGTGTGGTAATTCTTAACAGCCAACTACCTGGAGCTGTCTATTGCTGAAAGAAACAGAGACAGCCTAACATCCTTCCTGTGGACAAAATATCCCTTAAGAGCCTCAGAGCAAGTGGAAGCTCAGTGCAAAGTAAGATTTTCTCTTCCCTGTGAGGGCTCTTATGTTCATTCTGCTGGAAAGGGACAGAAATCCTTGGGAGAGATGGGACAGAAATCCTTGGGAGAGATGTTCCAGCCATGATCTAAGGATGCAAAACAGTGGTTCAGGAATGACTCCTGGTTCAGACTTAACTCCAGGTTGAGAACAAAATGGAAAGTCAAATGCAAAAGTGAGATTTTAAGCAGTAGAGGAGTAAACGATCACTGCACTGCCTCACCACCTGTTCCATTTGCAGTTGAGAACAGCTTTGCTGATATATTGTCCACACTGCACAGCAAGAATTAGATGTACCCCCAAGGATTTTTTTCAGTCAAATTCACTCCATTAACTCCCAAAAATAAGTATTTGCTCAGGAACAGATTGTCTGCTAACTAGCTAAATTCTTCTTCTATAAATTGTACAAAATGAAGCAGCATGTTCTCTAGATGTGATCCCTTCTGCTCCACCAGTAGAAGCTCAGATTCTTTTCACTATTTTACCCGAAGTCCCAAAGCACTTTTGCTGTAAATCACTAAGGATAACTAAGTCATTAATTCCATAAAAGTTTGTTTCCTCTTCTTGGTGAAGATTTCCTGGTTTTAATTAAACACCTCTTGTCAAGAAACTGTTTCACTGAGGAAGGAGCTCCCAAAGCTCTGCCTGGCCTGAGGTGACCCAGGTCCTTCAGGGTAAGCCCCAAGTCTGTTCTTGGAGATTTTTTTAGCCTAGTGTGAAGAACCCTCTGATACAACCCAACCCCTCCCACTGACAACCCTACGGAAATTCTTAGCACCATACTGGGAAAGTGTTACCAAAATAAAAACCAGCATGCTTCAGATTTCACAAAAAATGAACTTGTGTGTCACAAAGCTTCAAACACAGTTTTTAGGAAGTTTTGAGTACTGATTCTATCATTTTTACCTCCTTTTTTAACACAGAGTAAATATCAGGAAAACTTACTGGTTTTCCACAAAAGCAAGCAAGAGTATTTCTCATACACACTAAGGAATACTAACCAGACACAGTGTCCCTTCCACATGTGTAACATTCTCCCTGGCACTGGCAAGGAGTTCAAAAGGCACAAATGGACACAAAACCAGCCCAGTGATCAACCCATTGAGGTAGAGGTTAATCCTGAATAATCACAATTCAGATGATATTTCATTTGTAGGAGAGCACCTGGACACTGAGCTGAGGAATAACATTTCAATTCCAGCATTACAGCAGTCAATACAGCTTTCAATATAAATTATATACAGTGTAAACTGATTATAACTGCTAGCCTGCTCTCTTCAAACCATAAATGATAAAATGTACTTATGTATTTTCTGCTTCTAATTTTGTGGTACACAGAAGTATCTTCTACAGGTTTATTTTGTGTTCTCAGTTTCCACCACTAGCTTTATTCATGAGGCCTTAAGAAGTCTTTTGAGGAAAATGACTGTTCATACCAAAAAGAGCCATAAAAAAACTACAAAGGTCAACATTAAATAATGATTCTATACTTTTTCAAGGAAAAGGCTACACTGATGTATGTATGTCTTGCAGTCATTGCTGCATTTTATATGCATTTATGATTACTATGTGCATTTTTATGGGCTTAATAAAACTTACACAGACTACAGTATTTGTTTATAGTGAAAAAACACATTCCTGTGGACTTAAAACTTACCTCCAGTGGGCAATAAAGTAGTATCAAAATGTTGCTTGTTCTCCAATCCATTTTCTACCATAAAACTTAATTTCTTTCCAGATCAAGTCAAATAGTTATACCTCAGGTCGAAAGTTACACTCTTACCTTTTATTAGCTTTTACTTTTGTGGAGAAAAACTTACAAACCCTACTCAAATAGGCATTTAACATGTATTGTGCTGCTTTCCCTGCCTCCTTTAGCTTTCCAGCTTCTCTTTTTTCAGAAAGACTCTTGAGTCTGCTAACCTAACTACAGTAGGCAACTGAAAGCTTCCTCACTCTCCTTTCAGTTCTTTTGCACTGTTCTTCATCTTACCTGTCTCCATCTCCTCCCACTTTCTGCAGAGCTGAATTGGGCAGTACTGCACTGCTGCCTGACCCACTGCTGATTTGACAAAATTAACTGAATATGCTACACCTGAGGCTTATCACTGCCCCTGCAGGTGTGACCAGCCACTGCTCAGGATGGCTCAAACTCCTCAGAGTATTATGTAACTTCAGCTGTTTCCTACCAAGCATGCCCAATATTCTGCTGGTGTGATTAATAAAGCATACATAAATACCCATGGACTGGATTGTTGAGTTTTGTTGTAGGGTTGGGTTTTTTTCTTAATGACATAACTGCAACTGGTTTATTTCTAGTTCCATGTGCTCAGACAAATCTTATCTCATACAAGTTCATCTAGAGTAGTGCCTTTATGAATTGGGCCTCAACCAAGATGCAAATAGATAATACACACACTGTGAGACAAACACAGCACACGTGCAAGTGAGAATTCTGTATAGGAAAATTCCAGAATCCATTTCCTTTTCAATAAAGGTGTCAGGCCTGACGCAGAGCCCCACTAAGCTCTCTCCCACTGCTTTAGGTCACAGTTACATTTGAAGAATTCAGGTAAGGATTCCCTCTCTAGACTCTGAGCTCTAGGTACATCCAAGAACAAATACTGTATTTGTATTATGGTCTGGCAAGCTAGCCACAGACTCCAGTAAATCATACACTGCCTGTGGCTGTTGGCTGTGACCTGTGTCTCACTACCAATAGAATACTCAAAATTTCAGGTCTTTTTTGTCTATAAAGCACAGGCAAGATTCAGACATACACATGGATATATCCTCATATGTTTTCTTATTACTTGTTAGTCAAATATTCCAGAAAAAAAGGAAACAAATGAAAAAAGTAAAGGTCATAGAGCCTTCAATATTCTGCCAGTGGCAATATCTGTAACCCAGCACTCTGAAAGCCTTCCCAGAGCAAGTACAAGTCCATCTCCTAGTTTAAAAGAAGAAATTTACTTAAGAAAGCAAGTCAGAGCCTAAGGCAGCTTATCTAGTAAAGAACCACCAGGCCCTCCCACTTCACACAAGAACACATCACGTGTGTTTAAAGAATTATTTTAAAGCAGCAGCTTTTCAGAACGAAAACCAATCCCACTCCCAAAGCTTCTCAGAGGTGAATTCTCTCTTGCAGTACTCTTGGAATCCCCCTCCAAACTTTGGAAAAGAGCTTTAGTGAATTGTTGTCCTGCTTCCACTCAGCAGGACTTGGAAAAGGGATAAGCAGAGGATTAGTGTAACAATCCATCCCAGACAGCTTCAAACTCAAGGATAATGAGTAAAAGCTAAGGCCCAGCAGTGCCCCAAACAGCCCAGAGTGGGCAGTCTGTCTGTCTGTCTGTCTGTCCCTCTGCACTGCTGAGCTGCACCCTCCACCTCAACAGGGCCAATTCTGTCCCCAAGAACTGGCACTGAAAATCCTGTAAGAGAGAAAAACCTCCAAATACATTGTCTGCTGCTGTTGCCTCAGAGATGTGAAATACAAAGCCGTGTTTCATGTCAGGTACACACAGGCAACGTGTGTATTTGTGATTGTGGTATGTGTGGAGACCAACCATGGGATAGTTATAAAGACAAATTCTAATAATAACTGAGGAAAGTAAAGCATGGAAGAAGGCCTTTGAACCTATCCTTTTTTTTTGCAATTAACCTTTATAAGTCTTGAGTTGATTTAGGAGCATTTGAATTAAAGTGTTGAGGATGTTATTTTGTGACAGGAACTTTCTGCTTGTAAGCCTTAAAGAGTTTTGCCATAATAACCTTTTGAAGTATAATTTTAGAATATTGCTTGTAATAAGGATCTTTTGAAACTATAGCTTTAGAATTTATAAAAAGGAAACATGCAGATTGAGAAAGGAAGATGAACATCAACTCAAGGTTTGACCAAGGGAAGCTGGACATCACTGTTATAAGATTTATAGTCCTTGTAATTAAAAGGTGGACACACATCTGGAGAGCTGGACTTCACCAGGTGGGATTTGTCTTTTTTCTTTCAGAAACCAGACCACCACCATCTGGGGATACTTCTTTTGGGATGTACATCCAGAGGAAAACTAAATCACAATAGTGTACAGAATTGTGACGTAAAAATTGGGAACAGAAACTGCTGATGAGTAAAAATTGGGAATAGAAACTGCTGAGAAAGCTGATGAGTACCCCTATAAATACCTGTAAGCCCCAACTATGGGTGTGCAGTTGGAGGGAAAACTTCCCCTACTGTACCCAGCGCTGTATTGCTCACACTTTACCATATTAATTAATAAATTGATTGCTGCTTGAATATTGGCCTAGTCAAGCTTCTCATTTATAACACAGATTGCTGTTTCAGAACTTATGCTGCATGAAGTTAGTCTTTAAAGCAGCAAGGCCAGCAAAGCTCCCGGGTTTCAGAACAGAAAGAACAACTCGAAGTAGGTGATAAGGCAGAAAACTCAATGCTGTGCCTCTCTGTTTCCTCTGTGTGTGTATGGTGCATTCTGATGCATTCCATTACTTCATTAGTGCATTACAGTATGTTCCTGTGCATTCACTGTAGCCTACGATTCAAATCTGTTGTAAAAATGTAATTAGTCCTCTCATCCATTTTCACCCTTCCTTAATCCCTTAAATGAATCAGTAATTCTCTCAGGTTTATTGGTTTTTTATTCTCCTCTTTGTAAATGGTGCCATGAAAGCCATGTACAGACAGCCAATTCCAATTGCCAGTGGAGCTGGACACAAGCTCACAGCTCCTGTAGTTTATATGGAACAAACGTTGTACTTATATAAAATGTTTCTGTGGCAGTGGAAGTCTCTGCTTCTGTTAATAAAGGTTCATAAAACATTTTACAAGAAACCCCTGACTAATTTTTGCTGTGTGATCTCTGATCTAGGAAATGTGAAGCTGATCACAAAGAAAACATTTGAAGCTGTTTGTAAGCTGCAGCCCATTCTCATTTAGAAAACTGTCCAGACTGCAAACCGCAGATTGCAGCATCAGTGTGGGCTCACCCAAAGCGTGTGCACAGAATTCAAACTGCAGGAATGTGATCATACCAAGTTCACTGAAAAACTCCTAGGAGATCCTATCTTGTTTACAGAACACTGGCTCTGAAAAGAGGCAAAAGAATTGGCTGTTATTGACTGCGAAGGATGCCCTGGTGAGAAACGATGCTCAGGCACAGCAGACACCTGTCCAACAGCAGCACAAAGACTTGCAGCAGTCTCATTTCAAAGGAAACACACCTCTGTGCAAGGAAGTGAAGAATTTAAATCTACAAATGACTGCTGGTTAATTAAGCTAAATCTCAGAATATATTGATGTGAACTTCCCATCACAGAAGTTCCTGGGATATGGCTACTGCTGTCCTCTGTCCCCTCGGTGCCTCAGCTGTGACAGTGACTGAGGACAGCTCCAATGGGAAAGCACGACTGCACTCCTTAGGACTGTCCTTAGGAGGTTCCTTACACCTAGCAGGACCAGCCTGTGCTTTTCAGAAGCTTCTAGAAATTTGTCATGAACTCAGTAATTTGAATACTAGGCTAACAGCTATGAAAAAGGAATTTATTACTATGATGTTTAAATGTAAGCCATGATTCCTTGGCAGTAACTACCCTGACATTATTGCACATTGCTCAAGTTGGATGTTCAGATTATTTTTAAAAATTTCAGCAGCAGAAGAAGAAAACCAAAGGGAAATACCTAGCAGGATATTCCTTTTGTCTCAGCCAAGCTGTCATAAACAAAAACATATCCAACTTCCCTGATAAACAATGATCATTTGCCTTCCTTGTAATCAGGAATTCTAGTCCATGGCTTCCCACAGTGTTTTCTGATAATTATCTTACTTTTTCCTCCCCCAGCCACTCTTTGTTTTTTTTTAATTTCATTTATGCTGTTACTCCTGTATTATAAAAGAATTTGCCCTACTTTTTGCTTTCTTGTCTCAAATACAAGATATGACATAGCTCCTCTAGGTATTGTGTACAAACTGCATTTCAGAACAAAGATATTTATCAGTCGTTTCAATATATCTAGAAATTCATGTTATAAAGTACAGTCTTGTAAAAAGCATCACCCAGGCAGTGGCAGAAAAATACTGGTTCAAAAGCCATTTGCCATTGGTAAAATAACCAGAAAGACTCCTAGAGCAGTGGTTAAATTGAGCAAGCCAGGTTGTGGCCCAATCATCAGGAAAATACTCACAAATCACAGAATGCTTTAGGTTGAAAGGGATCACACCCCCTGCCATGGGCAGGGACACCTCACATCAGCAAGGCTGCTCCAAGCCCTGCCCAGCCTGGTCTTGAGCACTTCAGGGATGGGGAAACTTCTCTGGGCAACCTGGGCCATCACCACCCCCACAGGGAAGAATTTCTTCCTCCTACTTAAATTAGACCTGCCCTCTTTCAGTTTAAACCATGCAGAGTAAACCTCCTCCTTTAACAACTGTCACAGCATTCATATTCCAAGGGGTTAAATAAAAACAAACCAGCAAACCCCAACAAATGACAGAGAGACTTGTTTGGTATTTGAGAAGCACAAGCTTGAGTAAAATGATGTTAATATTTAGATGATGAGTGCTTTTTTTGGCACCTTTGGAATTATTCTGTTACAGCTGACTGGCTCATTACAGATCAATGTATCAAAATGATGAGACTTCTGGGGATATAATGGAATCACAATTATCACAATTTCTAATACTCTGAGGAACTGCTAGGTTTGGTTTCTGCAGTAATAAGAGGCAAGGAGTCAGTGCCAGTGCACGTGTGCAGCTCTCTGTACAGCCTCACCACAGATGTTACCCAGGGGGTGCTGCTGGGGACTCCACTCCCCCTGAGCTCCTGCAGTCCCAGCACACTGCACCAGGGGCCTGGCATTGCCAGCTGCTGAAATGTGCCCCTAAACACAGAAACTCTGAGAAATCTTTGCGTTGTTTATCTTTGTTCCCTTGCTTCACACGCTTATGCAATAAAGGCTGTGATTAAGAGGATTAATGAAAATGTCACCATTTATCACCTGAAGTTCAATCAGTAATAGGAAAGTTGAATCTTATTTGATTAATTATACAGAGGTACAAAAATACTTGCATTATTAATTCAGGACTTGCTGCAAAATGCTAGAACTCTGAGGCTCTAAACAGCAAGGTTCAAAGTCTTAAAGCTTACATACACTTGGAAGCACATGCCTGACTTTAACCAAATTTTATTGAATTACTTTTCTTAATTCACTATCTTGACCACATTAGCTCTCCATTAAGCATCCATCTACCAGCTCCAAAACATCCAGAAACAAGTTACCCACCTTTAAAGGCTCCTTCAAATCTGCCTACCACCTCTCAGTTACTATTGCCAGACTGCTCCTACTAGAACATAATGCATTGTTTTGCATTTAAAGGATTTGTGCATCATTCCTGCGCTGCTTTTAATTTTAGAAGTACTTCCACACAACGCTCTCCCTCAAATGCATTACCATCTTTAGGTAAAGCACCTTTGCCTGTTGCAGGCTCTCTGCAAGCACCCACCCAGCTGGAGCAAGGCCTGGCTGCCCCAGGGCCCTCACAGCCTCCTGCCAAGCAGCTCAGATTGCTGAGGGACTCTGCAGCTCACTGAAATGGGAGAGCTGGGGTTTACACATGACTCTTGGGCTCATCAGCACTGCATCTGTGTTCCACACATCAAATCTGGATACAGCTGCAGGAAAATAAAGTATCTCTAAGTAAAATGAGATAGTGCCTTTTTAATTTATTTTGTGGTTAGATTACTATTGCTAATCACAGGCTTGCTACGATTAGCAGTGTCAGCAGTCAGGTTACTCAAACGGGCCCCCTGAGCTCTTTGGATTTAAGTGAACAATGAAGAAGGGAGAACAAAGGAACCCCCCTGCCCACATGTCCCCAGTGAGCTGCTACCTGAGCCCTGCCTGAGGCAGCACAGGGGCTCTCCTGAAAGGGAAAATCCCACAGCAACAAGGGCAGCCCAAACGGGAATTCCCAGTCACACAAACTCAGGATGCACAGAAATCAGCACACTAAAATTAGGTGGGTTTTGTCTCAAAAACAGAGCATTAGCTTACTAACTGAGAGTAAAAAAAAAAAAAAAAGAAAGAATGTATGATAAGAGAGGAGGGTTAATTAGAATGGTAATGTAACAAAAATCCACTTCCCATTTTTAAATATTGATCACGCTTAAAAGAGCTTATCTTATTTTAAAAATGACATCCTAATCTGCTGACAGATACATTTTATTCCCAAGTGCTGACCACTGTTCTGCATCCACACCTCCATATGCCAAGTGCTGCACAGCTGGATGCTCTCTGAAGCAGAAAGCCACACTGGAGCTCTGTACCTGCAGATCCCACTGTGCCAAGGGACCTGGATCCTCAGGACAGCTGCTGTGCATGACTGACACACAAACTGTACCACAAAAATATATACAGGGATATATTCTACAGCTTACAGTCTTCAACTGCTATTCTGACATAAATGATCACACCACTCAAAGGACATTATGGGTTAAAGAAGAACAGTAAGAGCAAAAGCAACAGCAAAAAAATGACAAGCCCTTGACTTGGATCTTACATCTGGGGGTGAAAACCCTTAGCACTGAACAGCCTGAAACTAAAAACTTCCACTTAACAGGATTCATGCTTCTTGTCTTCTGATTATACTCCAAAGGAGAATGATAAAAGAGTCTTCTCTCTTCTGATATTCTGAAAGTTAATAAAGATGTTCCAGTAATCTGTCAGTTTGACCTCTGCACATGCAGTTTTGAAGTGCTGCCATTGTCAGAAGTAGTTTTGTTTTCCAATAGCTCAGTAAAATCAATATTAAAAAAAGAGGCAATGAAGGATTAAAATGTTATTTTTATTTTGTGTTTGCCAGTCTGGGATTAAAACTGATAGAAATAGGAATAGTGCTGAGAATACTCAATTCCCAATTGTCTTTGAAGGTGGTAGAAAGAAATCACAATCTCCCAATTGACAGGACTTTGTACATGCAGTACTTTGATATATAAGGCAAAATCAAAGGATTGTTAAATCCATTTGAGATTAAGCTGCTATCTAACAGGAAACTATGCAAGTGTATATTGGATATCAAATCAGGGGGATTGTTGGTTTTCAGAGTTCAAGCAGTTTTATTTCCATGGACCTTAGCTCCAAGTAGAAGCTGAGTAAGGTAAAAGAATGCAGTCCTTAAGTACTGGATGTTCAGAGGTAAAAGTAACAGCTGTCACAGGCTGTTACTTAGGAAAGCACAAAAGGAAAATTATTTGTTTAGGATGTTTTTGTTGCATCTTCCACACCTATGGAAAGTTGCTCTCAACCCAATTTTCTGGGTCACTATATTTAAATTTGACATACTGTGGTAAAAAAGAGCTATCATTTTTTAGATGAACGCCAATAAAACAGACTGAAGTGTGAGAGTCTTCCCACGGTACTTAAAGAGAAATATTTGCTGTTTGCATAGAAAATAATCAACAAACCTGTTAGTTTTTGCAGATTCCATGCTAACACTGACTTTGGCAGAGCTGATTTCTACAAGAAGCAGACACAGCTTTAGTTCAAGAGCCAGTGGCTGTGTTTTGCCCTTTAGGAGAAATGAAGCCTTTTCTTGAGCATGCTTATTAATTTATTGTCAATATTACCTTTGGTTACCAGGAACTTACTATTATTTCCACTGTCCTCATTCTGCAAACATTTTGGAAATGAACTGCAAATGCTGAAAACGTTTCATTGTACCATATGTAAGTTCTTCCATATTGTTTGCCAAAAGGGCATTGCAATTCTAATAGCATAAAACAAAAAGTAATTTTTAATCTATGTATATATAAAACCTCCATTTCCTTATAGAAATAGAAACAATATGCATTTTTATAACTCAAGGGTTTTTCTCCTTTACAGCTTTTAACTTATTTTTTAAAATGCTCTCTTAAGGAGAATTCACCTTCAATAGATGTGCATTTTCTGCACTGTAAATCTTTGCACTAACTAGCAAACTTGTTTTTTGAGCATGCCTCTGCTGCTCTGTATCAACACATCACAGCCCTGATGCACTTAAATATGTGTGATGGTTGTTACTGTCCCTTGTTTGCAGTCCCAGCAGCCAGCCCTGTCATATTGCAGTGCAGGCAAAACTGAAAAACACACTGGCAAGAATGAGGCCACAGGCCAAAGTGTCACATTTATGTATCAGCAGATCTAAGCCAGTGTTATTAGATCAAGGGACAGAGACAAAGGTGCATTCATGTGCTGAGAGAAGGGACGAAGAACACAAAGTTCACTTCATCATCGCCTCCACTTCTATTAAATCTCTCTGCCTCTGCCTGGTGTGGCTGACCTTTAAACACCACAGTGGGAGATGTGCATCTGTGCCAAAGGAAAAGATAATCAGAGCATTCTCCCTGCTCCCATCAAATTCCTTTTTTAATCTCGAGTTCAGCCAGCCTATCACTCCTCCTCTCAGAAGGCATTACATCTTCATGATGGATCAGCTCAGGAGAACAGCCTGGCAGCTTCCCCAAACAAGAAACTGCCACTTACACAGGGCCAGCTTTTCTCCTCCTGTGGATGTGACATTTCACTCTTCTTGGTACCTAGTTTTTGTTCACTGTTACATACTTGTTATCTCAACAGCAGAATTTGCTTTTGTCTTTGGTAGAATTGAACCAGAGGCCAAAGCACTCCAGTCACCAAAAACAGCTTTGTCTTAAAGGGGACTAGAAAGAACACCTGGCTCCCTTAAAGCTTTTCATTATTATTTTTCCTAATTCAAAATGGTGTTTATATTCAGAGATAATTTTGAAATGTCCCAGAAGACTCTTTGAAAATGTTTCCATAAAATCAAATATTTCAACTCGACTTGTAATTTAATTGTAATATTTAAAACTAAAAGGTATTTCAAAGCAAAATCTAAATGAGCCCAATCAGAAAGTACTGAATCTTTGTATTTCTAAATATTTTTTCAAAATTGCTGCATTTTAGTATGGAATCCCCATTAATAACAAGCATTTTCTAAAAAACGAAAATCTTTGAAGAATTTTTCTTTAGCCAAGGCTCACAAACAGACTTAGACTACAGAGACTCTTAAACCAAATCTTTTTTCATCCTGCAATATATTCTAGGGTGTTTTTTCAATATAACATAATCAATATTCAGACTTAGAAGTATTTGATGCAGTATATGAGGAATGTAAGGCACTGCAGCCTAAAATAACCTCCCTCAGAAGAATGTTTAATGTGACCCTTGGTGCTCACCAAAATACTTCAGCAGCTGAGTGTTGGTTTCATATGTGGGAAGTGTCCAATATCATAGCCCAAGTGGGCAGTTTGATGTGGTTTGGGGTTTTTTCACTGTGTAACTAGGACTGTTCTGCTTCCTCCACACACCTGAATACCCTATTCACATTTAGAACTGAGACACTCTGGTGTGTGCAGTTATTGTGCACCTATTTAACCATGGTATCTCAAATCCTGTGCCACTGAATGAGCTTTTCCAGTACCAGTGCTGGCCACAAAGCCCCAGCTGATGCTCCTGGAAGTGTGGCTGACACCCCAAGGCTGGGCACCTTTTAACAGCAGGTAGAACCTCCAGGCCATGAGCACAGAGCAGTTAATAAACTCAGCAGAGAGAAAACCTAAGAACACAAGAAAGAAGATATTTAGTTACTACTGTGTCTGGAAATGTTATCACCCCAGAGCTGCTATGGTGTTCAGTCTTTCCATCTCACTGATGTTTTGTACCTCACTGAATTTATATCCATGCTTCTCAATTGCATTACTTTGCTACGTTATAAATCAATTTTTGAAGGAAGGCCCTAACTTCCAAATGCTAATTCAGAAGGGAGATTTGCAGATCTCAGGGCTCAAGCTAATTTACAAAGGTCACTGGCCTATGAGGATACTGTTTGTTTCTTAAATGACACTATGAGCAGTGAGCCAGTGTAGCAGCAATTTAGCTTAGCTCAATTAACATTTCCTATTCAGGGAGGGGGAAGAAGCATCTTCTTTCTCAAGACTTCTTGTTCCTATTAGAGAATTCTTCCTTTTCAGATTAAAACAGAAACCACAGAAAATTTCTCTTGATATTTTAAGCAGTACTTCTAATTTCCATACCAGATTCACTGTTGGCTTAACCTCTGTCAGAAGATGAACTTTTGTTTTTATAATATCCAACTCAGTCTATTGTGTTTATATACAAAACATTTCATAATCTACTCTTCAAGCATCCTTGATCTTTCAAAAACAGATTAAAACCTGCCCTCACAGAGGATATGCCTGATTAAAATTGCTATACAAAGTGTAAGGAAATGCAACATAATGCATGTCTCAAAACAGACCAACAGTCAGCTCTCTAGGTACAAATCATCTCACCTCACTTCTGTTGTCTAAAATTAGGCATCCACACCAAACTAATCACTTAGTCATAGAAGAAACAGGCACTTTATGTAATCATGAGAAATCTTCAGAAAATCTTTATCTTGAGTTAACAGTCAATGGGGTAAGTAAGGTTTTAAACTGAGAAAAGCCCAACATAATAAAATCTCAGAATACCTGCTTGAATTTGTCCACTTTGAAAGCAGACAAAACAAGCAAAGCACTGAGAGGAGTGACACTGGTGGGTGGGGAGTACAGGCCTGTATTATTAGAATAGGATTTAAACTGAGCACAGAGGGAAACACTTAAACTGGAAACAACACAAATATCAATGGCTTGTTTTACTTAAAATGGCCTTGCAGCCTAGTCCTGTGATGCTGGCTTGTACAGGGCAGTTAACTTGGCTATAAATCAGAAACCAGGCGGCTCCAGAAACGCAGCCCTGGGCTTGTGAGATGCAAAGCTGTGTTTGGTGTCAGGTACAAACAGGCGACTGTGTGTACTTGTGAATGGGAAATGTGTGGACACCAACAAAGGGATAGTTGCGAATTCTAATAATAACTGAAGAAATTAAAGCATGGAAAAAGGCCTTTGAACCTATCTTTTGTTTGCAATTAACCCTGGTTGATTTAGGAGCATTGGAATTAAGGTGTTAAAGGAGTTGCTTTTTGCTTGCATTTAATCCATAAAAAGCTCTGCAATAATAACCTTTTGAAGTATAATTTTAGAATATTACTTGTATCCTTGAAACTATAGCTTTGGAATATATATAAAGGAAATATGCTTATCTCACACCTTCTTGAAGCAGAGAAAAACAGCTTGAGAAAGGAAGATGAACATCACCCCAAGGGTTTGTGGTTTCGACCAAAGGGAAGCTGGACATCACTGTTATGGGATTTATGGTCTCTGCAATTAAAAGGTGGACACACATCTGGGGAGCTGGACCCCTCCAGATGGGATTTATCTTTCTTCTTTCGGAAACTGGACCGTCACCATCTGGGGATACTCCTTTGAGATACATCCTGAGAAATTAAAATCACAATAGTGTATAGAATTGTGATGTAATAATTGGAATAAGAATTGCTGATGAGTAAAAGATTGGAAATAGAAACTGCTGGAAAAAACTGATGAGTACCCCTATAAATACCTGTAACCATCAATTATCGGTGTGCAGTTGGAGGGAAAACTTCCCCCACTGTACCCAGCGCTGTATTGCTCACAGTTTACCATATTAAATAATAAATTGATTGCTGCTTGAATATTGGCCTAGTCAAGCTTCTTATAACAGGCTGACAGACAGGAATCTCAGCCCATTCATTCCCTCCCTCCCCACGCTGCAGACACCTCGCTGCTCGCAGCTGGGCACAGCACAGCAGAGCAGTGACCGGGTTGGTTTTGACCCTTTGTGGTCTAGATTCAGAAACTTTTTTCACCAATTTCTGCAATCAAGTGAAATATTGTGACAGGAAAATTAAACACTGATGGTTTAATCAATATGGCCACAACAGAATATTTATAACTGAGCCACAGAACAACATTAACAAAGGATATATGAGAGTAAGCAATACCACGGTGCTGATTCAAATTATTGCTCGCTGATTATTTTGAGAATGCAATATCCTCTCTTTTGACATGTTGTTCTGCCTTCACTTTCAAATTACTATTATCAAATTCAACTTTGGTGCAACACTAACATCATCAGTCCAGCTCAACAACTGCTCTGAAGCCTGGCAAGTGTGTGGAACATGTTCAGCTGGAACACTGCCTGACAGGATAGAGCTGAGTGCTGTTTTTTGTAAGAGGAGACTCACTGAAGTTCAACTCATGACTGGATTCAAGATAACCTACATTTTTTTAAAACCACTTTTTCCTTAATTTGGAGAGAATTAAACTTTTCATTACACAGGTAATTTCATAGCATGTATTTTTGAGTGCAAGAAGTTACCTTTTTTAAATGGAAAGGAAATAGTCATAAATCTTCCTTATGCTATAAATCTCTTTTAGAAGAGCAATGTTAAAATAAACAGGAAGGGACACCCCTGTTTTCATACATGAAAGCAACGGAAGAATGAAAGATTTGGACTACTGATTGTACTGAGTATGAGATCCAGGCATGGGGATGCCAGACTCCTCCAAGAATTAGGGTGGCTGAATAACCAGCAAATTCAGACAGATTAGCATCATTTGTTTTAGCCCCAGGAACAAATCAGCAGGAAATTTGCAGAAAGCTGTGAGCCAGGAATTTCTGCCGTTTCTGTATTAACTTCTTATAAATTTTGTTTACACATATTTTAACAGGTTATTTGGAGCAGTAAATAAAATAATCAATGAAGATTTGCAAAAGGATGCAATGGTACCAGATGACTAAATGGCAGCAGTGATGAAATTCAGTCTAGAGAGATCAAAAGTGAGTATTTTGTGAGGAAATAACCAACAGTTCCTGTGATTCTATAAAATATCTTGACTGAATTGATTAGCATGCACAGTTCTGCCCTTCCACCTCATGGGCTGCAAGGTGCTGAAAAAGGTACAGGGAAAGGAGCAAGTGGATCTTTTTGTGGCTTCCAAATAAGGACATTTTTAAAAGACCAGAAATACCTTGAAAACAATAAAAAATGAAAGAATAAGTGGCATGGAGAAGGAAAAAAAGGGACTGGTGTTCATTTTCTCTTATGATACCAGAATTCATAGACAGCAAAAGAAAAGATCATATGTGGGGGTAGTCAGGGTGTGAAAGTCTTTAGCACAGGATGCTCAAGATGCCAGAGGTTTACAGTGGGCTCAGACCCACACCTGGAGCCCTTTACAGGCAAAAATGCACACTGAGAATGCAAACAGGGTTTTTTCCTTAGCTTTTGTTCCTCTAGACAAAACCTAGGGATTGCCAGCATCTGAGCTGGTTTCCACCTCTCAAAGCTTGCAGCAGCTGTGCTGTGTTGGGCATGCCCCACAAAGGCTACTTGTACCTGACAAGATAAAAAACCACCTTTTTTAATCTGTTAAACAAGGTATTGTGTATTTAAGAATATGCACAGTCTTTCTGCATCACTGGCCTTTGCTCTATCAGCTGGTGCCCACAAGCCACCCAACTGCCTGGATGTCACAACTACACCTAGATGGTAAAACTGCTCTCATTGCTGTATTTCAAAAGCCTGATGTCTCATCTCCCCCAGCACCAGCCTTCTCTGGTACGGTTACTGTTCTGGGCCTTTTTTCTTAGTTGTTTACCTTTTAAAATGTTTTAACTACACCTATTGTCTCTTAGTATTCCATAGCCAGGTACATGCCACCCATGATCTGACATTTCAGTACTTAAATTTATTTTCAGTAGCAGAGATGAAGCCCATTCCTGCAATAGCACAACTGACTGGCTTTTGGAGTTGTATTCCAGAACATCCAAGCTGTAAGAGGATTTGTTTGTTGGCTCTTGTGCCAGTGCAGGAAATAAACAAGCAAGGATAGAATGTGAGGCTCTCCTGCAAACATGCAGCTCATAGCTCTCATTTAAGAACCTCCTAATAAAATACAATAATGCTTGGCAACTTCCTCCTAAGTTATGGGAATTTTGTACTGGATTGGCTCTTGGATTCACCTGTCATCCAACTCCACATTTTACAGAGAGCTACTATATTTCTCTCACTTACATGATGCTGTCAGAAATTACTGAATTTTTCTTAAAAATTAGATAAATCTGTTTATCTCCACAAAACCCTTTTGTGGCCACTTGCTTAGGTGATAGGTATTTCTCATTTTTGTTCTGTTTTACCTCGGATAGGCTCACAGTTGATGCACGCAGTACAACTACCACCTAATTAATTTGCTGGAGAGTTTAGCAGTTGATATATACAGTTTATCAAAAAGCCATCAATCAAGCTCTTGCTTAGAGATACTGGTAAGGGCATTAAAACAATGTAAGCAACTTTGAAGTACGATACTTAGTTCTACTAGATATCCAGAAGATAACATAAAGCAAAATTGTAGTTAATTTGAATAGCAGCCCATGATATAACCCCCAGTAAAGTGACATTTGGAAAAACTAATTCAACAATAGGAGGTGGCACTGTGTAAGGTCTCTCTTTAGAAGTAAGTTTTCTTCACTGTAGGCAGCACACTGAGTCACAGCATAAATATAAATACGTACACACACCCTGTGCATTCACACATGCAGCAAGATCAGGCTGTGGATTTTCCAGGCAGTGAATCTGTGCAGCCATCAGTCTCTCCAACCACACACCCACACTCATGGCCAGCTAGCTCCTGCATTTGGGACACAAATTCAAACCCATGAAAGAAAACTAATACTGGATTTTATGCTTAGGTCTTCTAAAATGAATTATGATTTGAGTATTTCAGCTGGACTCAGAAATTTTGTCATGTTATTTGGTCTTCAGTGATCACCTGTTCTTTCTGAAAATGAAGTCACTTCAGGATGGTTTAGCTTCAGTACTAAAAATCAACTGCAACTTTGATTTCATGTTTCAGCTGTCATTCGATTTTGCAGCATGGTCAAAATCAGATCTCTTGTAAGTCAAAAATAACAACTTTTCTTATTATGTAATCACATGGCCATGAAGAGAAACATAAATGCAATACCCTATTTTTACTTTAGCTCTTTACCTACTCTTCTTTCATTATCTCTAGGTCACTCAAGATTAATTATTAATTCTGAGCCAAATAGTTTTCCTAAGTAAATTTTCAGCTGCAGAGTGAATTCATTGATTTTTTTCCCATCTTTGCATTACTGCACACGAAAGCACCAGAAGCTAAAAAACCCCACAAAAATTACTAATGCATTCCTTCCAGGCACTTGAGATGATGCTGCTGTGAATTTTTGACTTTAGTATTCCAGCAGTGTTCCAAGCTCCAGTTCAAATGAGTTTAGGTCAGTGTATATTTAGTCACATTTGCAGGACTGATTGTCCAACAAATGAAAATCTCCTCCCAGCTGTATCTGCAAATCTCTTAGTGCTGGAGAAGTATCATTTGTAAGCAATAAGGAAGCAGATCCTTCAGAAATGAATGCTGAGTCTCCAACGTGTGCAGGGGATTCATTCAGCGTGCAGGCAGGAGCTGGGCTCAGCTGTTCCTGGGGGTCCTTTCCAAGCCAGAATATTCAATGGTTGTGCAGCGAGCTCCTGGCTCCTGTCAGAGCCCAGTTCCCCTTCAGCAGATCACAGGTCACAGACTTTCCAAGGGAGAAAGCTGGCCCACAACTAACACAGTGCCTCCTGCTCTCTGGGCAGCAGGATCTGAACACTGTGAGCTAATACTCCCACAAACACACATTTAGTCAAATTCCCACTGTACACCTTGGTGGAAAGGCTTACACTGATTTCTCAAATTACAATTCCACACCATCTAATTTCTGTGCAATGAAATGCTATGCAAGGACAAAGCACTCTGTCTTACTACATACCATTATAAGAAAATGGAGTACATTTACTATTACCCAAGGCCATTTATTTATTCCTTCCCGAAATGCCACCCTTAAACATTTTGGATATCTGCCAGCAAAGGGAGTGTTCAGTGGCAAGTCCCTTACACCATTTATTCCAAACAAGTGCAATTCCATCCAACATACCTCCACAAGCCTGCTGGTATGTTCTCGAAATATAGCAGCATATTCCTTTATTTCTTTCTCTCTTCCATTTTTAGCAGCTTCAATGAGAACCAGCAGAGGAACAGTGGTGTCTAAGAAGGAGTCTGAGATGTGATCTATAATGGCTTTCCTGAGCTGTAAAAGAAAGCAGTACATCAGTACCTGCTAACTGAGCATCCATTAAAGTGTGCTGGAATTATTGTCCCTTCCTGTTTGTACCACAGACACATCCACGCTGTATTCATGCATTATTTACACCATGGGGCTGAAACCTGTGGCAGCTACAATTCATGGATTAAACACAGAAAACTGGATTTAATTCTAAGGAAAACATTAATATGCCACTAGGTAAATATGCCTGTTTGTAAGTGTTTGTACAGATACATAAAACACTACATCATATACTGTTCTCTTGAAATCAAGGGAGCCAAACAAATATTCCCCTTGCCTGATGAATAGGCTACTTAAGTGATTGCACATGTGAAAAATTAGTTAGCCCAGACCTCATCTCTCCTGGGTATTTTCCCTTGTAATTCAGATGCCAAGGGAGAAGGCTATTTAATTTTACAAAGAAAATATTAATTCAATCAAGTTTGTACTCACAAAATAGCTACATCCCATGATTTCATAATTGCAAAATTACCCAAGTATTTTCTTTCTGGGAAACACAGCCTGGTTTGCAGAATGGCAGCCTTCATGGTAATTATGTCAATGAGATTACTGATTGTGCCACCTGATAATGTATTAATAGAGCAAGAAGATCTATAAATGAGGCTGGAGTTCAATTTTCTCTGCTTAAATTAATTGTTCTTGAACTTCTAACTTAAATTATTCAAGAAGTATAACATTCTGCTATAAATTACGTGTCTTAAATTAGCTTCACAGCAGCTTGTAACCAATCACTGGGACATTTCTTACTTAAGAGGTTATTTTGCATGTTACCTACACATGACAGCTGTTCATTTAGACCATGCAGCAGTGCAGCAAACATACCAACTGGAACAATACATGAAATGCAGCTTAATTATCAAATGCACTGAATTTCCCACTCCAAATCCAGTGTTTTTACAATATATAGAAAAGATATTGATTGGAACAGAAAAGGACACTAAATGTTTTTAAGCTCATCACACTGTTGCCAAAGTACTGTTTTCACTTGGCGTTTTGCTCCAATGTATCTCTGTGAAAACTCAGTAGAAGTAAAAACTCCTACCACGAGAAAAATACAAAAAAAACCCACAATCTTTTTGATGCTCTGCTGTGTTTGAGGTAGAGCAGTGACCATGCAGAGCAGAAAGAACAGTGGAGAAATCTGCTGATTATGAGACAAGATCTGAATATGAATTCCACCACTAACTTTTGGATAGCCTCACTGAAAGTCAGCTCTCCTTGAGTCACCAGAGGGACACAAACCTTCCAAACAAACACAGGCAATCCATGTTTGGAATGGTTTCTTTGTCTAACCTACGGTAGCCCATCACATTAGGATATACTCTCTGGATACACTGTATGTTCTCCAAAGTAATTTACAAATACAGAGGCTGTGGGATTCCAACAAAAAATAGGATTTCTTACATTCTCAGCTTCATTCAGGCTGAAATTAAACACTAAAAAACTATTTTAGAAAGTTTCACTACCAGAAATAAAATACATCAAACCTCCAGTCCTGCCAAGTTACCCACTAAGACTTCTCTGTTGTAAAGGCTCCACTGAAGAAAACAGATATTCTTGCCTGTTTAAAATTAGGTACATAAATGTGACCTTGAAGAATTTAAAAATTAGGATTTCAATTTACAAAAAACAACAACAACAAGTGGAACCATCATATCCATGGCCAATGACTGATTATCTCCAGCAGAAATATTCTGGAGTTCTGTACAGCCCAGAGTGCAGGACTGTCATAGCCTTAGCACTCTGTCACTACAACAACCTCAGGCACATTTGTGGTGAGCTTGAGACACCCAATTTCAAACCAGCAGCCTAATTTTATCTCTCATTGCATAAGTCTTTGCTACAGCTTTTCACTGGTTTTCTTGGCTTAATTAACCTTTCACACAGAAATTATCATTACTGTTTCGTTCTAAGAAATGCTCTACCCTGCAATTACACAGCAAATTGCATCTTCTTCAAAAAACAAAGATAATGCTGTGTCTTTGCTGAACACAAACAAGTCTGAAATTATGTTCCTGTTGCTGTTCTGCAGAGGAATACACAAAGCTGAGAGTTGCAAAGGATGGCTTGTGTGGCATTAAAGAACAAAGAAATACAACATAGAAGAAAAAAGGAAAAGACAAAATAAAAAAGGAATATCTGAGGCAATATCTATTTCTTTTCATGCTAATTCTAACGAGCATCTCTTCCATGACTCAGTAAGTCTGTTTCTGACTCTGGCCACCTGTAGGGCAAAATGCTGAAAGCTAAGCAGGCAGAAGGGAGGCAGATGAACAAAGGAAGGCACCAGTAGTGCCAGCACGCAATGCTAGGGAAGTTAGGGTGCTATAATTAAACTTCTCGTGTTTTTAAGTGAAAGAGACACAAGTAGAAGAGGGAAAGGAGGGGGAGGGTGATGTCTGACAAACTGTTTTCTTCTTAAGATGCAAGGTCTTACCCTTTGAGCAGACTGTTACAGAAGCATGGCCAATTTTTGGTTTTGATATCCAAATGCATTAAAAAATAACACAGGAATACATCATTTATAAAACATGGGGCATAAGGTTGTCAAAAACAGTGAGGGTAGAGAAAAAAATGCCAGCAGCTGTTTGCAACACCATTCACCATCAGTACTGATGAGCACAGAAAACTCTGTTTGCCTCTACTCACCTCTTGCCTTACTAGACTACCCTGGCAGAAGTCCTGGGCAAAGCTCAGAGCAGTTACTGCTGAGGGATCTCCCCTTCCAAAGGGGAGCCAGGAAGGCCATGTCCTTTGTGTCCAGAAACAGCTACCCATGATGAAGAAGTTACATAAAAATACAAGAATATCACCAGGAACAACATTTATTAAACCAGAACTGCAGAACAAGCGCAGGAGAAACATCTGTGCAGTCCATTCATGCTGCACTGGGAACGAACTGGGAGGCAAGAACTGAGTATGGTAATTTCACATAATTACACATTGGAATGGATAGGCAATTCCATCCTAAATATTTGTAAGCTCTCCTCAGCAGGGAAGCAGTGATCCAGGTGAAGCTGCACATGCAGAAGTGATACATCTCCAGCACAGGTACAAATCAAAACAAAGCTGAGCAGCTTAGAACCCCCACAAGTACTGGCCAAGCTCCTGAAATGAGTGAAGTGAGTTCCCTTGAAAAGCTGGAGAGTTTCTACAGCTCCCAGCAGATCCTGTGCTAGGGACAGCCACTTTAGCCTTCAGCCTTGCTTCACTCCCCTTGCTGGGACGTGCAAAGCTGCTCCAAAGGGCCCCTGGCACCACCCACAGCCAGGCTGCTGCCTGGGACAGCACCTCTCTGATGGGGCACTACTGCAGAGATTTTAAAACTACAGCTTTATAAGGTCTCATCTTTAACCCAAGTGTTGCAGAGGCATTCCCAGTGAGGACTGAAAGCAAAGTACACTTCAGAGCACAGCCCTGAAAGCACTGAGAGTGCCTGACACAAAGCCAGCAAAGGTACACAGTGCCATTAAAAATACAGTATTAGGAAAGCTGCAAGAGTAGAGCAAACAACACTTCTCATGTTTCTTGTAAAATTGCTGGAAGACAGCGTAATGAATGTCTGCATGTGAAAGCAAATAAGACTCTACTGCAATATCTGCAAGCACAAAATTCACAATTTCATGTCTCCCAGAACAGGAATTAGGCATGCAGTAAACACTCTTCCTAAAACAATTCTTATACAATTCATATGTATGAACATAGAATTGGAGGAAAGATATAAAATATTTCTCATAAATGCTTTCCAGTGGAAAAAAATGTCAAGCAGCACAGAGCTGTTCTGGTAAAAGGAAATTACTGGTTCTAGATTGACTATAAATTGGGCATGATTACATTCAGCCTGAACATTTTCCAAAGGTTTACAGAAAGACACAAATTGAATCAGTTAACAGCTTTTAACCACTGTAACAGAGTCAATAAAGTGTTTTAAGCTGGAGTTTAATTAACTCATGGAAGGAAATGAATGGAAGGGCTGTAGACACACTGAGCTGGTGATGCAGGTCTCTGCACTGAACACATCTTGGACAGAATGTAAGCAGACACTGGATAGCTACTTGGTTGTAAACACTGTTATTTATATTATACTCTTCTCGTTTTTCAAGGCCTCCTCTGGCTGATCACGGGAGCAGGAAGGAATTGATTCCTCATCTTGAAGCACAGGCTGGCTTGCAAGACTGAACCCAAAGCTGGGAGGGACAATCTTCCACCAGGGAGATGATCATCAGCCCAGGCTGCAGACAGGCTGAGAGAGGTGTGCTCGTGTTCTTTGTAAACTTTCATGCACTTGGTTGGGGCAGCCTGGCTCAAAGAACTACTGACTTTCTAGGGGTTTTCTTTTTGAAAGGGCACATTATACACACCCAGCATGTTCTGCAGTTTTCTCAAAGATATTTATTACAGAGAAAGGGTATAAACACAGCTGATGTCCACTGCTAACCTTCTACCCTTCACTGGTCCACATCTCACACTGGTTTTTGGACACTGGGATGTAAAATGGGGGGTAGAGTGTGGACTGGGCATTCCAGGGACCCTCCTGTGGGGTGAGAGTTCTCCCTGTCTGTTCCAACAACCTGTAATAATTCAAGCTTATTGAAAATTAAACAAATCTTGATGGCTAGAGTACATTGCTGATATATATCTACAGCAAATATATTTAGACATGCATATATACAGATATATTCAGCCAGGATCATTTGGCAGGGTTTTCTGCCAGAGTTTTGAAAACTGGTAGATAAATATTCTGTGGAATGTGCAATTGTCTTCAATATGTTTTTATTATGGAAAAGAAAATATTCTTTTCAAAACACATAAACTGAAAATAGCAAATTGGAAAAGAATGCCTCAAGAGCTTTTTGTACCTTTCATTTGCCCAGGTCTCACCTGCCTGCGGAGGTCTCTGGTCCTCTTGCACATACTGTCAATGGCAACATTCAGGGCATTGCTCCTCTCTGCCTTGTCAGTCTGCAATGAGAGGGACAGAAAACAATCAGTGCTGTCTGGGACCCCTCAGCAAGCACATCCTTTGTGTCCTCAGTGCATCAGAGCATTTGGTAAATCACACATGCTGGAGGATTTTTCAAATTTTTCATACATTTCAAGAGCCAGTACCACAATGTTCACAGAATGCCAATTTGTGATGTTAAGCTGAATCAAAACGTGTGCTTTAGAAGCAGTATACAGGAACAAAATAAACACTTCTTAACCTCTGAATTGCTGTAATACTCCCAGTGTAACCAACAACATGAACAGAATTATGATGATAGTGACGATGATGATGATGATGATTAATAATAGTAATAACAACAATGACAACAGTAATATTTATGGCAATCCATTAACACCCTATTCATGTGAAAAATAATGCTCTCTCTGTCTACAAACAGTGTATAAATTCAGGTGCCCACAAGGCAGTGTGGTTATGCTTTTGTCTGTAGTGTCCATTTTCCTTCTGTAAAACAGAATGGCTGGGTTTCAAAATGTCCAAGCTGGTGCAATGCAAACACTGCCCATGAAAGGGCAATCTCTTCATTCCACAGCACATTCAGCCTCAGCATCTAGAAGACTGAGCTCTTGAGATACTTGAGAGATCTGAAGAGAACGGGTTTTACTTTGTAAACAATTTGAATTTTTTTATTTCCCCCTAAAGCAAAGTGCTTCTATCATGGTTACCTGGTTGAAAAGTGTACTTCACCCTTCACTCAGCCTTTTTTCCCTGCAACATCACCATAATATTTCTGTGCCTACTAGCTGGTTAGGATTTTTTTTTTTCCTGTTAGTACAGAAACAACATGAAAATACAAAATGTGTGATGAACTTTGCTTGCCTAAAGCAAGCTATCACTGCTGACTGCCTTGGACTGCCCTGGCCTAAAGGAAGGAACCACAAACAGTGGTGTTTACACACAGCCAGCACACATGACATTTACAGCCCAGAGAACCAGGCTCTCATAAATGCTAAGCAATAGCTATCAACAATGACCACAGCACCTACCAAACACCAGAAGTCTTTATTATGGACATGCCTGTGTTATTTTATAAATAACATTTAAATTATTATGGAAGTAGTAATATCATGAGTACAAGCTCATTATACCAAGAGTACAAGCTTATTATCTATGTCTCATACTTCAAGAAGAGTTCTTCCCTTACTAAAGAAACCTGTGAACAGGACAATATGCTCAATATTAAAACTAAGGGTAGAGGTGGCAAGAAAAGAACTCTTACATTAAAATGGAATGTGCAATGTCATAAATGCCTTGAAATTATTGGCACATTCTGCATCAACTGAAAGGAAAAACTACTTTAAAAACTGAACTAGCATTTTCAGGGAGATTTAGAAAATCTCCTATGACTTCTGTCTCTGAACTGGCTATAGCCTTTGCAGGGAATAGATGATCAAAACCAGGCCTTGGAGAAAGGTCTGAACTTCACCTTAAAACCTTCAAGGAATCCCTGGAGGTGGATACTCACTTTTGTTCCACAGCAATGCCATCATTTCTGGTACCAAGGCTTGCACAGGAACCAAAGTAAATAATGACTCCTCTATTATGCTTTGCAAGCTCTTGTCAACCTTGACAACAAAATGATCCCTTCTGAACTGCCAGGTAAACAGGGCCAGGAAAAACTCAGTGGATACAACTTAGCTTATGCCTGTGCATTTTCAGATTACAAACTGCACTGGCATATCCTCTGAAAGTTTTATATTTAGAACCTATTTTTCTATAAAGACAAAATCATTGTAAAATACTGGGATATTTTTCAAATTCCCTGGTAATCTGTAACTTCAAAGGTGGCCACTAATGATAAAACTGGCTTTCAGCTAACCTAAACCTTTGAAGCAGCTATTCTGAAATAACCTCAGGCAGCAAGTGGCATAAAATATTGAACAGTGAACAAGACAAAAATACTTTATTTTCAAATTCTTAACATAATGTCTAGAAAGCAAATCCAACTATACATGAAGTTATTCTTCAGCTCATGATTTCTCTAAGAAATAAAACACACTACAAATGCACTGTAAATGCAGCTTCAGGCTGTAGAATATGGGAAGTCCAGACTGCAGGTAACCTCATTACTGCAGACTCTCATTCTTCCCTGAAGAAACTTAAACATCAAAAACCCCACTCTGCCGTTTGGATAATCCTACTTACAAAGGCTTCTAAACCATGTGCAGTCTTTTGCAGCTGGCTACAGAGTCTCCTGTGGGAACACTCTGGAACACCAGCGGCCCCAAGCTGCCTCCTCCTGCCTCTCCCAGATGAAGCCCCCAGCCCCTGGCGAGCTGCAGTCCCCTGTGGGTGGGTGGGTGCTCCCTGCAGACTCTCACTACACCTGGATGTGACAGCACAGCCCCACAGCTACATCAGACGGTTCCATTCCTGAATAACCAAAAATAGCAATGTAATGTTTGACAGGTGCCCATTGAAATGCTGGCACAGGTGACCTGAGCCCCTCCACACCCAGCAGGGTGCAGCTATCCCACTCCCCACTGATGGAACCCACACGTCTGGACCTGAAATCCTCTGTATCTGATTGGCAATCAAATCCTTCTGGTGACTGCTGTACTTCAAACAAACACACCTATGCTGAAACAGTGCCTTCTTGCACAGAGTGACTGAATTAGGAAAAGGGCTAGGAAAATTATGCACATTATTCTGGGTATGGATTTTTAAAATCAGGCAGTTGAGCCTTTCAGTTACCCTGCACTCACCTCTCTGTTCTCGGCCTGTTGTCTCTGCCCAGTCAGGTGTAGGATGGCCCTGGGTCAGCCCACGCTCCAAAGGACGAGTGCACTCTTCAGATTTTTCGGTCTTCAATATTGTTTATTAATTCTTATCTACAAAGTTGTCTCCCAGCCTGACAGAGGTCTGCCCAGCAAGACAGCCATGGGCACACTGACCTCCTTCTGGGAGTTGTCTATTTTTATACTAAAAACTACATATAAGATATTGACCTTTACCTTCCAATACCTTATTAACAAGTGCACATTTAATGTGAACCAATCCCAAAGTGCCAGCATCACCATCAAAGATGGATGACAAGAAGAGGAGAAGGACAAGACACGCCCTAATTCCTCCATCTTGTCTCCTAAAACCCCCCCTGTACCAAGATCCCAAAACCTGTGTTTTCACCCTGTGAATAATCAATTCCTTCACCACTTATCCCCAAGTGATCTTCTTGTCCTCATATAGGTGGCACATCCCGTGCAGGGTCAAAATCCAACCACCAAGCACTTCTGGCAACATTCCAGGATTTCCGAGCCCCCCAGGGGTTACCTCGGCAACTCTGGACATCAGGGGTGATGTGCTGAGTTCCCACACTCACCTACTGTTCTTTCCTGTAAAATATATGTAATACCTACAAGCTATATGGCTCTCTTGTGAAGATCCTAAAAGCAATATCCAGTTCCTATTTCAATGCATTTTTAACATTTGAAACATTTTACAAGCACTAAGTCACAGCATTATTAATATTCCACTGAGTGGAAATAAGTATTTTTAATTAACACTGGAGAGCCTGAAGATAAATGCTGGGTACTGCAAATAATACAGGCCCATCCATTTCACACACTGGCAAACAGCATTAGTTGAATGTCTCAGAAACCACCTGTGCAGCAAATCTTTCCTGCTGGATTTCCATTTAAAGAAGGACATGGGTAGGGGCAGATCCTCAGCTGAAACACGTGGCCCTACCACCCGTGGCTGTGATGGGGCTCATTTCCAGCAGCAGGGGATGGTGACACTGCCAGGCACTGCACAGACCCCCTGCACCCCAAGGCACACAGGTGCACACCTGCCCAGCCCTGCAGGGCTCAGAGCCAGCCTGAGCCAAGCCTGTGGGTCCGTGCCAACAGCTGCCAGTGGCAACAGGAACTGCAGGGATCCCACAAGCTCCAGACTTGGTCCAGCTGATCTTAAAGGACAACACAGATACTCTGAGAAGGGTTTTATTTTCACTTTGTTGATACTTCTGAAGGGCCACAAATGTTTACCTGATAGCTGCACTGATCAGTAGTACAACAAAGATATGGGCAGAACTACCTGAGTGATCATCTCATCTCTTCTAGTACCTAGGCCAATATTCCCATATTTAAAGGTCTGTGGCCAGAAGTTAAGCATATGTTTTGTTTATTCCCAAACAGTCACTGAACAATCCTGGGAGGAAAAAACAGAAAAAAAATTTCAATCTTCTAGCATGATTTTCCTTTGTAAATCCCACAGTGACAGAATGGTTTGGGTTGGAAGGGATTTTAAAGCCCATCTCATTCCACCCCTGCCATGGCAGGGACACCTCCCACTGTCCCAGCTGCTCCAATCCCATCCAGCCCGGCCCTGGGCACTGCCAGGGATCCAGGGGCAGCCACAGCTGCTCTGGGCACCTGTGCCAGGGCCTCCTGTCCCTCACAGGGAAGAATTTCCTCCCTGTATCTGGGCTAAACCTGCCCTCTGTCAATTGTCTCCAGCAGCTGTACCATGACTCTGTGCTGAACAGCTTTTGATACAGTTCCATGTACCCAAGAACAGTTTTAGTTAAAGTAAGACTAGCACATTTATCAAAATCAGTTCTCTAGTGAAATATTAAAAAAAGAAGCCAAGCTAAAAGGTAAACACACCAATCAATACTACAATAACTTAAGAAATGTCAGAGTTCTAATGAAATGATTGACTGTTTCAGCCTCTGTGTTGACTGCAAATAATCCTACACTCAGCAATTAGAGGGTCCTGTACTTTGCACCTTAATTAAACAAAAAACAAAAAACAAACTCTCACACAACTTAGGTAGGACATTAAAGCGAAGTCACAGCCTCTACAGAGACACCAAGCACTTTATGTCTCTTGTTACAATTGAACATGTCACACATCATGATTTTTTTTGCATATTTAATTTATAAATGGTTGTTCTTTTGATTCATTAAGTCACTGTGAATTCTAATCAAAACCATAAGATTATAACAAAATTGTATAAAAAGCAATTTTACAATTTATTTTGCATAATGAAACCATCTTGTCATTACTTGGGGCATTTCCACACCTCAATTTTTTACGCAATGACAGGATCTTTTATTCATACACAGCTTACAGAAACCCTGATCTTTCAAATCCTGTTGTGGAGCTCCACAAAGTAGAGACATCTCCAAGCATCTGTCTCAGAAGAGCCCCAAAGAAGCCCATCAGCCTTCATAAGGGAAGATCAGTTCCATCCTGCTGCAGTCCTCATTTATCCCAGCTGGGTCACAGCTGCCAGAACTGGATAACACCATGCTCCAGCCACCAGGAACTAAATGAAACTAACACCACTTCCTCCTTTCTTTGCTAGGGGTGGCCAAAGGATTTGTTACCTTGAAGGTCCACAGAGAGAAAATATTCTATGACTGTTTGGTTATGTGAGAAATGCCAAGTGTGGGGCAGAACCTCCTTGCATTCCCTTGTACCATTCTGGATACCACTAAGCCCTGGCATTTGTCCCTTAAAGGCAGAATTCATTTCAGTATTATGTCACCCTTCAAATTTTCAGCTTTTCCTCAAAGTGCAATGTCCAAGTAAAAACCAAGATTGCTTGTTGGAGGTGCCAGAACAAAACAATGACCTCCTCCAAAGCTGCAGGACTGGAACTCAGACTGAACTGGTTGTTTACAGTTCTTCTCATGGAGGTGTCAGGCCTTCAAACAAAATGTTTTCAAGAGCTCCTGGTTCCCATCCTGGAGGTGGACAGGAACAACTCCTTGAGCACAAGCCAGCTCACTGAAACATGGAACTATTCAGATGCATGAACAATTGTATGCACAGCATTCACTGCCTGAGAAATCTCTCACATAAACATTTCAGAAGTTATTCAAGGAATCCTCTGACAAGGCAGTTAAGCCAGTACCTGACATTTCTGACATTTATCCTGTGAAAAGGTAAAAGCTCCCAGGCCTTTTCATGCAGCATTTCAAAGCCTCTTTTTACTGCACAGCAAAAGGCAGTAAAGGGGAATTAATTTAGAAGTATATTTATTATCTTTCTTTTTTTAATATGGGAAACACAAATGAATAACCCACAAGTACTTTTAAGTTGAAAATCACTACCTCCACTCAGTGACACACATTCCCTACTCTTAACACACCCATCCCAGTGTGATTTCTTTAAAGACACCTGGCTCAAGAAAACCTATTTCTGTGAAAACAGGCAAGCATATTTTTTAAAAAGGGGTACAGAAAATCATATGCAAGTGAGCGAACAGGGACTCTTTCATGTGGAACTGTTTCTCATTACAGAGAAGGTTTTTTCCTCAACAGCTTCAATATGAGATTGTCATTTTCCTCCTCTTCAAGCCCTCATGGAATACTCCCCATGGATCTAATGCTGTGAGATGTGAAGTGCCTCATAAGAAATTAATTACCTCAACCTCCACTGCTACAACTGGAGTACTGAGGGCTCTCCTTCCTGTGCCAATTACCCTTTGCCAATCAATATGCAGGAACAGCCTAGAATTTAAAGGCTCTCAGCATAACCCTTTTCTAGCATTCAGTTACATATAGTTTGTAATACTGCAAAACAAATTTTAAATTTCATTCTAGACCAGCATACATCAAACAGTCTAAAAAACCCAGAATTTAGAATGCATAACCCTTTAATTCTTAGAAAAACCACTGAAACACTGCAATGTGCAGATCCCAATAACCCTAAAATCTCAGCAAGAATGATGTTGCTGGAATATGCAGATTGCATTGTTGAGGTGCAGCTGAACAAGATAAATGTGGCCAGGACAAATCATTCTGGAGGGAGGCAGCAGAGACCTCAGAACCCTGCTCAGGCTGGATGCACAATCACCAGGGGCTGGAGAGCTGGGCTGGAGAGCTCCCACCCCTGAGCTCTCTGAGGCAGGAGGGGCCGAGGAAAAGGCAGCCAGAATAAACTCACGGCTGTTTGCTGAGGCTGCTCCGTGGGGCTGGCTCCAACCCACGTCCCTGCATCACAATATTGCACATTTTATCCACTCTCCAAAACACTGGTGCCAGCCAGCTGAAGGTGTGGAGCATGGCCAGGTTGTCTCAAAGGACAGGGCTGGGATCTTTATCCCTGGGATAATAAATTCTCTTGAAAGTGACTGGGATCCAGTCATGAGAGAAGACAAGAAACCTACACAATTCTAAGTTTTTAATGGTTCTTTCTGATAGGTAAGACAAGTATCTTCTTATATCAGTTTTTCTCCTACTTTTTCACAGTGGGAATATTAGAAAAGTCCAGCATGACTCCAAGGTGATCCTGGAAAAGCACCCATACTTTTCTAGTACTTATTTGGGGAGAAGTGTGCTGGGAAGTGCATGCCATACCCAGCCTGTTGCAGAGCCAGTACAACCATCACTAACACCCATCACTTACTAACAACCATCACTTATCACTTCTAATGCAAAAACCAAACACCACAGGCACTTCATAATTGAAATATGACACTCCTAAAACTTGATAGAGAAACCTTAAAGGCCAGTAGTACTTTATTTCAACTATCAGGTTTGTATTTCAACTATCGGAGGAATCAGCAGGGAGTAAAAACAACATTAAATTTCTTTTAATCAGATGTTACTGTCATTCACAGATGATGCAGGAAGGAAAGGCAGACATAAGTAGAAACAGAGCAATACTACTGAAGTGACAGCAAGAAGTGTACTTGAGGTTAATCTGCCTTTTACTAAGAAGCAATTTTCTAAGTTTCTAGTCCATAGTAGCTTTTAATTGAATATCCATCTACCTTTCACCAAAGTGTTCTGGCAGTTTTACAGCAGGAAAATAGAAAATTAGTTGGAGAAAACCTCATTCTACAGCAGCAGCACAAGACTTTCCTATGATGAACTATCATAGAAATTGCTTGGAGATTATACACTGTTATGAGAAAGAGGAAGGGGATGGAGGGAGAAGAAAATTCCAAATAAAATATAGCACAGTTGCTGAGACAGTCCTTCTAATTCAGATTGTTTAAAACTCTTAGCTGTACTTTAAATCTGAAAGTTACAGACTTAAACAGCAGCCATAAATGGGGGAAAACGTCCAGCACCAAGCCACTCACATTCTGCCACCCTAGGGACAGGCTGAGTTAGTGCAGGTTCCAAAGTGGCACAGCAAAGGCACACCCTGCATTTCTCAAAGAACCAAACACACTTTACTGTGGCTTTTGAGGTGGCATTTTAATGCACAGCATGCTACACAAACAGAAACCTGTACACTAAAGAGGAGTGTAACAGCACTCAAATCAAACAGCATTATAAATACACATACATACAATATACATTTTAAAATATATAGGGTGACTAAAGAATTGTATTTCTATAAAAAAGCCTTCCACGTGCTCACAGCCACTCCATGCCCTCATGCTTTCTCCTTGTATTTCCACTGTGCCATGGACAGATAAGGAAGGTAGAACAGGAAAATGAAGTTTGCTGTGTTGACACACTCACTACCCTGGGAAACTTTTATGATGCTGTTCATGATCCCTCACAGAACAGACATGCTGTGATGTTTCTTTTAACAGAAAACCAAGCCCACTCTTGTATCACCCTGGATGGGCAATGAAGATTGAGCTCCCTGATTTTCACTCCCACATAACTTTAACATTTCTGTGTAGCTCCCCACAAGGAAGCAGCTTGAGATAAATATGGGTGGACCCAGGACAGAACTTGGCCTACAGACAGAAACCTTAGAAAACTGCTACTTATCCAAGACTTCAGCTCTGAACCAGGCAGAGCTTGGTAATTTCAAATAACACACATACTATGGATGTGGCTCTGATGAAAACTGTACTTCTAAATAGAAGTTAAATGCTGAAACCCCAAACAGACCAAAAAATGTAATTCCATTTAATCATGTATTAATTGCGTTAGTTAATCCCTTTGTGATCCAGAGTAATTAATTTAATTTAACACCATGCTGTGATGCAATATGTGAATCCAGGAGGCTGGGAGGCACTTCAACATGTGCAGTGAATGGAAGTGCAGCTTTTAGGGAAAGGTCTAAGGTAAGTTCTCAAATTTACACATACTTCCACTGAACACTCTCCAGAGGGACACAGGAGGTTCAGGGATCATCACAGCAAAGGCAGCTAAGCCAACACCTCACTGGGTGAATTCAGCCACTCCCAAACAAAGCACACCAACAGCATGAAACTGCTCCAAGGTGCTATTCCCAGAGGAACCAAATGTTTCAAACACTCAACTGCTATTTAAAAATTCACTACTGCTAGCTAGAGATCTACTCTAGTTCAGGAAGTTTCTGTTGTTAGCACTGTGGGGGAAGGCACACAAAAGAGAAGAGTGCCTGGATGATGCTTTCACACCGAGGGCTGCCAGGAAGGGGCCCTTGCAGAGCCATTTACTCCACAGATGCATCTGCAGAGTGAGAAATCAGTGCATTACTTGGGCTGTGTGATTACACTCGCAGCACAAGCTTGGAGATCTTGGGTTCCTGTGCTAAAAGAGAGAAAAAAGCCCCAATTTGTTAAAAGTAGCAGCTACCAAATGGAACAAGGGAGGCTGGATGTGATGGCATGCAGGGAAGACAACTGAAAATTACAGTCTCCTGCAGGGCTGGGATCTGCAGAATCGTGCATGAGATGAGGAGAGTCTGCTATTCAGGGCATATTCCTCCGCAGTCCTATGCAGAAATTCCCTGAGATCTTTCCCTATTTATTTTTACACAGAAAAAAAACCCAAATATATTTGTGAAAACATTCAAACTCATCATGGAACATTTCTGACATTCCAACATAGCAGTCATACTTCAGGCTGGAAGTTCATTTTCTGAGGACTTTTACCTTAAACGTTGTGGAGAACTTTTGTCTAAATTGAAAATGCAAAGTTTCGTGTTTAATTTTTTTACCTATTCACATCTCAAATTAGCTAATGAATTAATTTATTGTAAATAAACTTAAATTTTCATATAATTGTCATCAGCTCCATGAAAGAATATAGCAAAAAAAGGAAAGGAGAAACATAGACTCCTAGAAATAACTAGAACAGAATCAGTAAGAAAGTCATTAGGAATTATGTTAGGTAAAGCAAAACTACAGAGCTCAAAGACCTTTTTCCTTTAAGATTTATACTAAATCCTTCCACTTTCAATGGAATAAATTAAATACTTAGGTGAAATCTAATGACTGACCTGTTCTTGCTGTAAATGTGTGCTACTGAATTTCATGTGAAGTTTAGGAAATGTTAAAAATACAGCCAGAAGATTAAAAGCAAAAGGTTAAGCAGGATCTTCATAAATGCGGTTCCCTCATGGTACATGAAAATTCAAACATTTGTAGTTAGCATTTCTACATGCATGCATGTCAGATCTATTTATACTAAAGAAATATTCAGGTTGTGCGAACCTGTAACCAAGGCATTAAAAAGATCCGCATACCCTAGAAGTGGGCACATTCCATACCCCAGCGTGTAAGATGTGAAACGTTTCCATAGGAAAGCCAGCGAGTGCCTGCCCTTGGCTCTCCTTTACAACTCCTCAGCCCTGGGCTCTCCTCGCTGCTCCTCGGCCCCGGGCTCTCCCTCAGCCGTGGGCTCTCCCTCACCCCGGGCTTTCCTCGCTGCTCCTCAGCCTTGGGCTCTCCCTTACAACTCCTTAGCCATGGACTCTCCCTCAGCCCTGGGTTCTCCCTCGCTGCTCCTCAGCCCTGGGCTCTCCCTCAGCCCCGGGCTCTCCATTAGCCCCGGGCTCTCCTCGCTGCTCCTCGGCCCCGGGCTCTCCCTCAGCCCCGGGCTCTCCTCGCTGCTCCTCAGCCCTGGGCTCTCCCTCATCTCTGGGCTCTCCTCGCTGCTCCTCAGCTCTGAGTTCTCCCTCAGCTCCGGGCTCTCCTCTCCCTCAGCCCCGGGCTCTCCCTTACAACTCAGCTCTGGGTTCTCCCTCAGCCCTGGGCTCTCCCTCGCTGCCCCCCAGCTCCAGGCTCTCCTCGCTGCTCCTCAGCAGGGGTCAGCCTCCCAGTGACTCTCACCTCTCCACGGGCGCTGAACAGGGGTAGGGAAGGGCAGCCAGGGCCAAAGCCCACCCACACTGCCCCTTCAACAACAATTTGCTGCTAAGGTAGTCTCTTTTACTGTTTGCAAGTGCTTGTGTTTGTTCTAGCAGGGGCAGCCAGCTACCGCCGTCATTTCTCAGCTGGCAGATAGTTTTGGAGTTTCCCATGTAATCACCGATGAAGTGCCACCCTCCCAGAGCCAGCCACCCCCTGGCTCCCCCAGCGCCGCAGCATTTCATGCATTCCAAATCAAAGAAAAGCCAATTTTATATTAATTTGATATATAAATACTGTTAGTAAGTTCCATGAAAAGAGACTTTATCATTTAGTAAAACTGGGAGCATGATTCTGAGAATGAAGACAATATGATACTTACTAGATATATTTATTTTACTTCAGACTTCCATGAATAAAATACTTGCTGTTATTCTAGGAACAGTATAGCGGAATGGAAGCCCTCTTCTGTAACCCCTCCCCTCCACTCCTGTTGCACCAAAAGATATCCAGATCTCTGTATTGTAAAATTACAAGAAGAATTGTATTGTCTCTTTGTGGGGAAGAAAAAAGTGGAATCACTTAAAATATTAACCACAGACAAAAGTATAAAACACATTTAAAGGCCCAGTGCTGAAACTGTATCTTTAATTTGGCATCATCTTTTGTATGTAAATAAAGACGCTTTCAAATACACTTGCTGTATGTAATAAACTTCAGGGAGCCTTGCTTCCAGACTGCCACAACAAGCATTGCCTAAAACAAAGGCTGGAATCCTCCTTTATTAACTTACTAAAATTTTCACATGGAAAGTCAACATTTAAACACCTCCTTTTCAGGGGTATTCAAGGGTGCCATATGCTCATTTTTAATTATAGTGTGTCTTCTAAAGTAGGCAAAATACCTCTTCAATCACATGACAATATTATATATTAAAAGCAAGTAAAAATAATCAGTGAATAAAAGCACATAAATGGGATTCAAGAAAACTCTAGAGCAATTGTACATGAAAAGGTTTATATCAGATTGTGCTTATAGCCTAAGTGAAAATGGATGCTGTAGTAAACTATATTACTTAAAGCACAAAGCTGATGTGACACTGAGTCTGCAAAGAATGTTAATAAGAGCGAAATCAAAATAATAAAAGAGTGAGAATGGGAAAGCTAAGCAGAAAAGGCAAAGCCAGTATTTCAGGCAAGGTTTCTTCTGTAATTACAAAAAAGAAATTAAATTATGAATTATGGAAGAGTTGTTTCCTACTCAGACAGCATGAGAGAGAAGGATACTTGGAAATGAAATGAGTTTGCAGAACTAGGGCTTAGTTTTGATTGCTTAAGACTGTCAGACTCCAGCTCATGATTTTTTTAAGGTTACTGATACACTTCTACACTCATCCATAACAACAGCAAATTAAATATAATACACATTTTTGCTACACTCCGGAAACCTCAGGTGGTCACTAACACATAAGAGCACTGCAGGCACACAGATCCTGAGCTGAGGAAACCAAACCAAGCACTCAGGCGTGAGTGCCACAAAGCTGAAGGCTTATGGATCCTGGGGCATCATTCAGCCATGCTGAGCATGGCAGCCTGGCTGAGAAGAGCCTCAATGCCCCCAGATGGTCCTTCTGCTAATTCAGGCTCAGACACACCTGGCTCCTCACACAGCATCCAGTGTAGCTCAGGCAGGTGAACAAAGCCAGAGAGAACACACCACTGAGGCCAGAAGATCCAATCACTGGATTTGTCATGACGCCTGCCCCGTACTTCTCCCTCCCTAAAGACATTGTGTTAGCAGAGCAGGTGCCAGCTTACAGATTGGCTTTGGGGGAATCCCATCAAATCCCTCAGTGCAACTGCTTGTGCCCCAAGTGATCAGAAGAGAACAGCAGACAGAGCTGCAGGGCTCTGGAGCTATGTCTGATTTACACCACCCTGAGAAAAAGGAGGAAGGAACTTTGTGTTGCAAATTACACAGTCCAACAGGATGACTTCATGTAGCCCATCCTGGCCAAGTCCAAAGCCAAAAGCTGACAGATGTCCAACAGAATGTGCTTTCATTAAACCATTATGGTAATCCCATGGCACCTGCAAGCATGTTAAAAAAAAAAAAAAAAAAAAAGCATTGTCTCGATTAAATTAGTCAAATTTTAAGCAATACTGGTAGATAAAGGTATAGGGACTGGGACAAACCAACTCTTAAAACATGTCAGTGAAATCCACCAGAAGCAGCACAGCAGAAGTGCTCTGAGAAGTCCCTGACAATTTACACTGGGAGCTTCTGGGTACTCTGATCCATGATCCAAGAAATTTGGAGAGGGAAGAAGGTTACTGCAGCGCCTGTGAAAACGTTATGTGCAGGTTTTTGTGTAGAACTCACAAGTGCATACATACTCTGCAGCAGCTCAAGGAAGATGCTTCTAGCTCTGCTCACGTTGTGGCTGTTTCTGCAGCAAGCAGCCAGCACAGCCTGAGTGCCAGCAGCAATGGTGCACATGGGGGACATCAAACAGGCTGAAGGAAATACACTATAATATCCACTTAGGCCTCATGCAATAAAAAGATAAAGATCCCGTGTTATATAAAATACCTTGAACTACTTATCACACTATATATTAAGTATGGCATTTACTGAAAATGTTGCACTTTTACTTTTGCATTCTGAACAGTTTTAAAAGTAGTTTGGTAGCAATCACAAGGTTGGGAAAATGTGCAGTATACAAGTAAGTACTATGCTTTTAACAAATTTCATCCACTAAAAAAGGATCCAACCTAATGCCATCCAAATCATTTTGAAAGATAAATACACTCAAATTTTATCTGTAACCCAAACCTAAATAAAACCAAGACAACAAAACTGAAAGGTTCAATGCATTCAATGCCAGTTGAAACAGCTGGTAAACCTCAATACACTGTACACAACCTTGCTGACAAAGCTAAAAAAAAGAAAATAAGGACAAGCTTTTAAGCAGCATGAACAACACTTTGCTTTCATTTTCATATATAATTGAAATATCAAAGAGAAGCATACTCAGAGGCTCTAAATTATACACGATGGGAATCAGTGTTGAAACAAAAATCAGGGAACTCAATTCCAGCATCAGTGAACATTCAACATGGTGCAGAGAACAGCAGGAAATGTCAGTTCTTGCTACCTTTAAATTTTGGAGGTTGTTTCACACAACACTGCCATTTCTGAACTTAAAAAGGACTAATGAGAATTAAAAAGCACATCTTCACTGAGAAGCAAGTGCCTTGTCCATTTCAAGCCTACTATGAATTGACACTGCCATGCAATGAAGCACCAACTGACTGAGGCTGTGGCAGAAAATGAACAGCCTCCCACCTTGGGAATAAGTTCAGTAATGGAAGAGGGAGAGTTGAGCAGGAATGAGCCAGATGACAGAATGGCATCTCGGAAAGGAGCTCCAGAGACAATATCTGTAATTGTCAATGGGTTTACTTGTTGACTTATTAGAGAGCAATGTGGACTTGCAAAGCAGGGCTTTACCAAGAAGTTTTTTTCAAGTCCTTTGGAAGAAAAACTGAAGTTCAAGAAACAAAATCTTTGTTAAAAATATGTTTCAGCTTTTACAGAAGCAGTGAGCATCCTCTACAGTTAGCAGCAGTTAGTGCTCTCTCATTAGCAATTGGTGTCCTGTGACTCCTGGCCCTACAACTCAGCTTTTACAAAACATGGGTCAGGCTCCTTGCTGCATAATGATATATATACACTGCTGAAACAGGTAAAGTGTAAGAAAAGACAGATCCAGTTTTTATTCCATATATAAATGAGACCCATTTCTGATTCAATGCATTTATTAATAAGCCAAAAAATACCCTGAATTATATGTGTGCACAACATGCACTTATTTAGAGCACAAACAACACTGGCACCACTCCTGGAACTTGTATTTAAATTAATAGGAAATGTTGCTAAACAGAAAAATGCTTCTAATTTAACGGCCCTCCTTAGTACCATGTACTGTAAAGGGACAGGAGCCAGCACAGAAGACTCAGACTGAAACTTTAAAACTGATGGTTCCTACAAAGGGTGCTAAGTACCATCTGTGACCTCATGAAGAATTCACCTCCACAAGTTTTGAGACTATTCACATTTCTAACACACTCTAAAAAGCTCTTGTGTTTCTGGATACATGCCAGAACAAGATTCAAACTTTTCTTACTTTATTTTGCTAACAAGAGTGTCATTCACCTAAGGCTCAATGAAGACAACTTGTTTCAATTACAGATCAATATCAGTGAGTTTTGTAAAATACATTTCCTACCTCCAGACTACAAAACACTGTGCTAAAGAATACCTAAGCCCCACTTTAGTTTAACAATACAAAATCCGTAAACATTTGCAGATTCTGCTCAAGTCTACAGATTCTATAGTCTCTTGTATTCTTTGCATCTTAAATACAACTTGAACAAGTCAAACGCTTTTGAAAACTACACCTTGTCATCCATTACTGAGTCTCTCATTAATATCTGTCTCACATGACATGGCCCTAGAAGTGCAGTGATGCCTGTTATCTGTGCCATGCCACTAATGACTCTTTGCCACACTCCCCCGGAGAGTAGGGCAGCTCTGATAATGGAATGCCGAAGAACAGCTACCCCTAGTGAGAGGCAGGAGTCAAACTTCAAAGTCCTTCTTTATTTCCAGCCATTTCTCATTTTCCTCAGTGAGCTTGCTGCCAGACACAGAGCACACGCTGAGCAAAGACAGTACTCAGTACCCAAAAATGTACTTGCATTGCAAATCATTTTACCGGGAAGAGCTTTGTGAATAGGTTTGTGTCACATCGTTACACCCCAGTCAGAACTACAGCTTCAAACACTAATAAACTGTCATCTAAAGAGTTAAAGCCCAATTTAAACCACTGCTCTGCCTCCTGCCACACAGAATTGCAAACAGAGCCTTCTCAGGGTCTCTGTGCAATACCAGGAATCCTCCAAGCCACGCAGTGCGAGAGAGAGGACATCAGTGTGCTCAGACTGTGGCTGGCAGTCCCAGATAACATCAGGCAGACTTAGAGCCTGGCACAGGAGAAATATGGAACCACTGTAAGTCAAGCATGGAAATCACCTTTAAGAGCATAAAGTCCAAACATTCAATCAACACCACCAAGCTCAGCACTAAGCCATGTCCCCAAGTGTCACATATGCACACGTCTTTTAAACACCTTCAGGGACAGTGACAGCCCAGGTGCCCTTGGCCTCAGGGCACACCTGGACTCATGCTCAGCCTCTGTCAGCAGCACCCCCAGGGCCTTTCCTGCTGCCTCCCAGCCCCTCTGCCCAGCCTGGAGCTGCAGGGGGGTGCTGTAACCCAAGGGGAGGAGCTGACATTCGGCCTGGTGGATCCAGCCTGTGCAGATCCCTGTACAGAGCCCTCCTGACCCAGGCTGCTGTCCCCTGCCAACATGTGAGGGTGGCCTCCATGCCCTGCCCAGACCCCCACTGAGGACAATGAGCACTGAGCCCTGGGAGTGTGGGAACTCAGCACATCACTCCTGATGTCCAGAGTTGCCAAGGTAACCCCTGGGGGGGCTCGGAAATCCTGGAATGTTGCCAGAAGTGCTTGGTGGTTGGATTTTGACCCTGCACGGGATGTGCCACCTGTATGAGGACAAGAGAGTCACTTGGAGATAAGTGGTGAAAGAATTGATTATTCACAGGGTGAAAACTCAGGTTTTGGGATCTTGGTACGGGGGGGGGTTTTAGGAGACAAGTGCTGAAGTGAAGGGAGCGACCACCTTTGTTGATTTAGCATCTGACTCCGATTTATTAAACAACTAGGCACTTTTTATAACAGTGTTAATTCACTTCATGCATATTGCAAAATCTGAGCTCCTGACAGGCTGTAGAGAAAACTTCAGCTCCTCCTTTTGTTTACAATACCTGAAGTTAGTTTACTGAAACCAAGATCAGCGTTCCCACCATGATATGAAAGGTTCTCAAAACCTTCCTATCTATTCCCAGACTGGCCGTCTGTTCCCAGTAGCAGCCAAGGACAGAACGGTCTGAGAATCTTGTTGTTTATATAAAAGGTGGCTGAGAACCTAATTATTTACAGGATCAAGCCTGGAAAAGGCTGCTTTACAGCAGGCTTCTATATTTCCCTCAGCTGAATACCTTCATGGCCTCTTTCTTTAAGCCATGCTTAAACTAGGCTCTCCACAGACAAGATGGAGGAATCGGGGCGTGCCTTGTCCATCTCCTCTTCTTGTCATCCATCTTTGATGGTGATGCTGGCACTTTGGGATTGGTTCACATTAAATGTGCACTTGTTAATAAGGGTGAAAGGTATTGGAAGGTAAAGGTCAATATCTTATATGTAGTTTTTAGTATAAAAATAGACGACCGCCCAGAGGGAGGTCAGTGTGCCCATGGCTGTCTTGCTGGGCAGACCTCTGTCAGGCTGGGAGACGACTTTGTAGATAAGAATTAATAAACAATATTGAAGACTGAAAAATCTGAAGAGTGCACTCGTCCTTTGGAGCGTGGGCTGTCCCAGGGCCATCCTACACCTGACTGGGCAGAGACAACAGGCCGAGAACGGAGATGGGAGCGGCACTGGTGCCAGCCCCAGCGGGATGTGGCTGCCCCCACAGTGCTCCCTGGCCATCAGGCAGGTGCCACCCAGCAAACACAGTGCCCACCCAGGCGTGAGCAGCACTGGTGCCACCAAAACAGCACCAAACCACCCTGGGAATCCATGTCCAGGCAGACAGCACCCACAGCCTTCCCCCATGCACTAGGGTGCTCACCTGGGCATAGGGGGAGCTCAGGTTGTTCAAGCAGGACCTGCCTTTGATAAATTCAGGCTGGCCTGATCCTCTGGTTGTCCTCTTTTCACATAGATGGAAAAAATTAACATGACTCTTTCGTAGTGCAGGAATGTTCTTCACCAGAAAATCAAAAACGTCTCCAGCAAGCAGCAATCTTCCTGACCTGTCACCCATGAGTGAACACACAGCATGAGGTGAGTCCAGCTGAACTCTGTCCATGAGAAGGCACCCTGATGGATAATTTAGTACCAACAACACAGACTATCTGGAGGTGTTTTAACCTGGGGCTTTCTGACCACTATATGGGCTCTTTAAGTCCCACGGTTACTTTCAAATATGCATAATACACTCTAGATCCATCAAAAGAGGGACACAGGACTAGGAAAATAATCTTTACAAAGAAGCTAAGAAAAAAATTTGCATAAAGAATATTCATGTGGCAGAAAATTTAAAGCACACAAGCTGCAACGGCAAAACGAGATAAGAGGAAGAAATCAAACATATACTCTCCATTTACCTGAAATGAAGGAGAAAGAGGTTTGAGAGCCCCAGGCAGAAAAAGTCTCCCCCTGACCTTAGTGTCCTAGCATGGAAAAAATTATGAAATGTCGGTCCCTTTTAAAGTAGGTATTTTTGTAATTTATTTTCTATTAGATTAAAACACTATTTCTCTTTTGAAAGGGAAATTGGACAAAGTATGCTGGCCAATTGGAAAACAGAGAAGCATATTTTCATCTCTATTACTCAAAGAGGAATAAGAAATAATTTTAACGCATGATTCCCTGTACACTATTCACCAGCAGGTATTAACTGAGAATATCTTCACATGAAAAACACAATATATGGAGACAGAAGACTCTTACAAGTTCACCTTGGGTGGAAAACAGTTGATATCAAGGAATATTACTTCTAGGGCCAGGGAAATGTGTGTGTCAGGAAATAAAAGCAAGGTCAAGCCACAGATACAATCACAAACCCCCCCCCCCCATTCAGATGTAAGACTGGAAGTAATTTAGAGCTGGCACAGGTAAACACAGAACAGACAAGTGCAATTACCAGCCTGCTTTGATCTGCAGGACCACATCCTCTCTGAGGCTTCTGTGCTATTGTGGCAAGCAAGTTTTGCTGCAGAGTGTTAGCAAGCCTGATGATAACACAGAGTCCCAGTCGATGCAATGCAGAGCTGGCCCTGTTCTGGTAAGGCTGATCAGCTGTCACATTAATCATGCCAGGACACTGTGTCTCTGATGTCCACCTGGGTGGGTGATGAACTCTGAAAGCCTTTTTCATACTAATCATGCCAGGACACTGTGTCTCTGATGTCCACCTGGGTGGGTGATGAACTCTGAAAGCCTTTTCCATCTGCTTACACACAATGCTCTGGGATGAGGTCCCTGCTGGAAACAAGTGTGGGCACTGAAGACAACACTCATTACAGTAATGGAGGATCAACCTCCTCACCAGCCTTTATCACAGTGGCTCTGAGATTCTCACATGTTCATCTTTAGTCTACTGTAAAATAAGAATTATAATACTTACTTGAAAACAGCAAAGACTAGACAAGAAAAGAGTACATCTACAACTTGCAATATCTTCAAAAAGCAGTTCTTTACTGACGTACCAAATATGTTGTAATAACATGAGTAAGACTGTGTGTCACAGACATTTTTTCATAGAAATCCTTTCTTTGGGATCTTTTAATCTTCTGGGAAGCTGAGGCCCCAGAAAGAGAATGTAAACAATGGTTATCTGCTGCTGTGGAATGCAACAGGTGCACCTGGGATTGGCTCATGTTCCATGTGTACAGTTAAGGGCCAATCACAGGACCAAGCTCTCTGGAACAGTCACAGAGAACGCTCTTGTTTTTAGATTCCTATTCTATTCTTAGCTTAGCAAGCTTCTACAACTTTTCTCTCTATTCCTATTAGTATAGTCATAATGCATCATATATCATAAATCAATAAACCCAGCCTTCTGATCATGAAGCCAAGACGCTCATCTATTTCTCTCACCTTGAGGAACCCTCATCAAGTCACTGCAATAACTGTGCCCTAAGTACCAGGCTTACTTTGAAATATTTACACTTCAACATCACAGCCAGGTATTTATTCCCAGCCATACATTGAAATGGTTTCATGGGCTACACTAGAATTGGCCTTATGTTAACTGGTAGAAAAGAACATTTATATATTCAAACTGTATTTACCAAGCTCTTTTACATCCTTGAAAACTTGACTGGGTAATATTGGAAGGAGCAGTCAGGCTGCCAAAACTCAGTGGGCCAGACTGTTGAACACAGGAACAAAACGTGACAATTGTAATACCGAAAATAGTAATAACAACAACAGCAGCAGCAGCAGCTTCCTGTGATGGCAGACAAGGTTGTGATACAACTATAAATGCATTCACAGATTTGGTCTCAACAATTTTGATAATACAGGCGTTTCTGAGGGCAGAAGAGCTAACAAGATTTGAAGCCAAATCACATGAGAAAGTCTGTCTAATCATATAAAGCACCATGCAGTGGATTGAGCTTGCCTGTTTTGTGCCTCACATCCTTGTTTACCAGCGAACAAGACTGTCACTAAAAATCTCCAGATAAACATCTCTGCTGCCTCGATGCTGTTTATCACCTGGCACTGGAATTCACTGACAGCCACAGGAACAGACAGCAGCAGCACTGCTCCAGCACAGGGGCACAGCTTAGCTGTACTCTGCAATCACCTTTAGCACAAGGAAGATTACAGGGATTTGAAGAGTTATTGCTTTTCATTCTGCCAGGTTTTCTGTGATTTCCTTGCCTGTGCTTCATGAGGATGACCTCTGATGCTCACTGTAAAAGTGGAAGCACTTTTACAGTGGAATCCTACCAACTACTTTCCTAATGAACACAGATGAATTTGCATTCAGTGATCACTCTGGAAAATATTTCAGCCATTTCTGGTTCACCTTATATGCAATTATTGCAAGCCCTTATGCATGTCTTAGTTTAAAGTCACTGTGATTTAGCCTTATTATTTTGTATTCACATTCACACTACTGTTCAGTGATTTAAACTTTCTGAGGCTTTTTCAAGCCTATTTCAGCACTGTGAAGGTGCTCTGGGCCTCAAACCTTCTCCACATCTTAAACAGCTCACTTGGGACAGACTTTTTTCATGTCTTTCTCTTGTTTATTTTAATTTCTCTGCTCCAAATCAAGCTCTAGCACCCCAGATACTTTTACTTTTGCTGTTCTGAAAATCTGGTAAGCTCTCATGTTACATCTCTACCTGTCCACTTTGGCACTTCATTTTTGCAGCCATTGTGGAAAATGTGTGTACTGTGCATGTTGAAGCTGAAATAGGCTGTTCTCTTTCATTTTCTTTTTCTTTTTTATTTTTCCCAAGTAAGTGTTCCCAGGCCTCATCCATATAGTAGCACTTCTCCATTAATCACATGCCAAATGCTCACGGTTCATTAATGAACTGTCTGCTAAAGGAAGCCAGTGGAAGCTGCTCATGAAGGAATAATTCCACTTCTGCTCATAGCATTTTATCATGTGGCTTGTTTGTTGAAATTGTCTATCAGTGTCTAATTGAGAAGTTTTCTAATGTGAGTATTGCTGCTGATTTCTGATCATTGAACACTTAATTAACAAAAAACCATACTCACATAGAAGGGTGTTACAATTACCAACTGCTAATTCCATTTTAAAGCTATCAATGGCTTTTCCAGCATATTGGTTACAGACAATTTTGCAACATTAATTTAAAAGAGAAATACTTTAAAAGGCAAAAAGCAAAAATCCTGGGTTCTTTGAGATTCAGAGACAATTCTATCAACTTCCTGATTTTGACTAGGCCATTCTTTACAAGGAGAAAACAAATTAAAGATGTAAGTGTATATTACTCAAAGCCAAACCTCTCTTTGAGATGGATACACAACATGAGTTTGCTCAGAGATGACAAAACACACGGATACCACTTGCTATGTATCTGCCCAGCTGTCTCCACCATGCAATCTGAAATTTAAAGCGGCTTAGTCTCATATAACAGCAGACCACTGTAGCTATGAAGTCTATAATCAAAAAGGTAGGCTCAAACATATAGCACACCACCTCAGAAATATGGCAGGGAGACACACATCAAATTTTAATGGTGCTGTTAAAACCCACTCATCAAAACCTCTGTAAACACCAAAAAGAATAAAATCGTATTACCAGCCCTGCTCCTGTTCCTCCAAAGCAAATAATCAACCTGAGCATAACGACAGTAAAGAGGTGCTCAATAGCATGAGATCCACAGCAGCTTCTCTCCAGCTGTGTCTTCTGATCCATTAAATACTGAATTGAGACCATTTGAAGCACTTGCCTTTTTACAGACTGAATGAGCAGTGCCCTGAATTTCTCAGTGAACCCAGCACAGAAAGTCCACAACTCAGGATTTACAAAATGCAGAGACACTCAGCCAACTGTCCTCTACTTTATTGTTTTATTTACTCTTCCTGCAAAAGAATAAGCCAAAAGTTCTTCTGTGACTTGAGGGACAGGCACTGACCCATCAGTATGTGTACTTGGTTATTGTGTCAATAGGATCAGTCTAATGTCACCTATCATTCACATGGGAACCACTGCAGAATGATAAAAACAGCAGCAAGAGTCAGCTCTTGCACCAAGCTTTTCTCCAAGTGTTGTTCAAGGAAAGCCAGCCCTCCTCCCTGATTTCCCCATGAGAAAACTGAGGCACAGAATGGTGATGTTATGTGGCCATTGCCAACTTCAGGCCAATAGCAAAGCCAGAGATAGAAAATAAAACTAGAAAAAGCAGTTGAACTCAAAGGGGTCGCACATGAAAACACAGCTGAACACACAGATGGGGTAAATACCAGTACAGCCAATGCAACAAACTAGAGAAAATAATCTGGGTTTCCTGAGACAAGACTCCCAGTCCAAGTTGGGATTTCACAACACAAACTCAGTATCCACTGACACCAGTTGTGACTGTAACTGACTGTGGTGGGGAAATGCAGTATCACACAAACATCTGCCATGACCCAGCTAACAGCCCCACACTGACAAGGCAGGCATGGCAAACTGCAGGGACAGGGGCCATTTAACAACAGCTGAATCATTTCACCTTTCAGTCTCCCTGTTCTCTGCTTACAAAGCCATGTCCTCACCTTTTAAACATTTTTACCCCTTCAAAAACAGATGGGTTCATCTTCTACTTCTGCCAGTCTGAGCTGGTGAGTAATGGAAAAGTTAGCCATCAGTCCAAGACAAGGTTAAGAGGAATGGGAATGCCAACTTCCCTGGGTTTTACCAGCCAAAAATCAATCTAGGACAATAATCAGTACAAATCTATCATAGTTCCTGGCAGCAATAAAAATGTCAAAGCAAAAAAAAAGGCAACAGCAGGATAACTGTGGTAAGATTTAACTTGTTGAAGAACAAAATCATCTGCAGGTCATGCAAACTAGAACAATTAGAATCCATTTATTCTGCTTAAGCTGGATCCTACTCTGTGCAGCACTCACCCTAAGAAGGACACTGAAATTAGATGCATATGCCTGAATAAATTCCTACAAATTCCAGAAATGTGTTCTGCAAATGTTACAGAGTTGGGGCTATGGAAAGAACCTGAGCTGGCCAGACTACTGATGTGCATTACAAGGACACAAATTAAATATTACAGCAAAAGCTTAAATCAATCACTTTCAAGATAAAGGAGTCCCTGTAAGTGGTTTGGGTGTACATTACATAACCTTACAGGCAGTGGCATCCCTCTGTCTTGGTCATCATTAAACAAGCAGCAGTGAAAAGCACTTTGTTTTATTGTTCTGTTTCATGGATTTAGGGATGGATGAATCTTATTTAAGTTCTCTAAAGTGACAGTTGAGAGGATTTTGGACAAACAGTTCTTTGTTTAGCTATGGAACTACAGTCAAAAGGCACGTCAGAGCACAGCAAGCTATCATTCATGATTTCTTCTTCTCTCACATTAGGAAATAACTCTCAGAATGAAATTAATTCATTTTACACGTCCACACACTGCTTTCAGGGTTAAGGTAATAAACAAAGATGCCAGTAAATAAAAGTAAGCACTGCCCTTCTGACTGCAGTTGATTGACCCTTTTTCAGCAGAACAAGCACAACTGCATATTTTGAAGTTTAAGTTTGCCTGCTATTTTTTTAAGGACACAGAACACAGCCCCAGAAGCCCTTTCCCTTATCCCTCACATGCTCAGGTACTGTTGTTCTGGTGCATGACAGAGCCCTGCAGAATGTGCCTGTGTGTGCTGAGGTCTGTCCCTCCAAAGGGACAAAGGATGGCCATGCTTCCCAGAGCACAGCCCAGGACAAACTGTGTCTGTCCTTCTGAGCTCTCCCCACATGGAGGGGCACCGAGGAGCTTTCTAAGCCATGATGGGCAATTCCCCAAGGAGCTGAGCCCCACAGAGGCTGCCCCAGCACCAGCCTCCATCCTGCAGGGAGCAGGCAGGGCTGACACTCACACAGTCACAGGTAACAAACTCTGTGTGGCTGAGGGGACTGGGCAGAGGTCCCCCAGGAGTCTCTTGGGGAAAAGATAACAATGGAGCTTTAAAACTCTCCACTCAGAGGGTTTAGAAATGAACAGTACACCATCAATACAGCAGCTGTGTGACAGGGAATAGTGAGGCACTTTGTACCTTACAGTGACTGATGAGAAGTTAACACAGGATGCATGAAGTATAAAAAAGTACCAAGTCAAAAGATGAAGGATGGAAGAGCCAGAAACAACCAGCCCAGGCTGAGACAGCACCACTTGTGCACGTCTGTTACCCATCACAACAGCCAGTTTGCATATATTGTGAACTGTTACCGAGCTTGCAAGGGTTTTCAGGGTGAAGAGAGAGACGAGAATGTTGACCTCATGTTCAGAAGGCTTGATTTATTATTTTATGATATATATTACATTATAACTATACTAAAAAGAAATAAAGTTCTCAGAAGGCTAGCTTAACTAAGAATAGAAAAAGAATGAATAACAAAGGTCTGTGTCTCAGCAGAGAGAGAGACCCAGCTGTGCCGTGAGTGGTCAGTAAATCCAAACATCCACAGGAGACCAATCACAGATGCACCTGTTGCATTCCACAGCAGCAGATAACCATTGTTTACATTTTGTTGCTGAGGTCACAGCTTCTCAGAAGGGGGAAAAATCCTAAAGAAAGGATTTTTCACAAAAGATGTCTGTGATAGTGAACCAATGTTTTATGAACTGCAAACAAAGATCATTGCTGCACATGGACCAGTGTTGGACCTTCACACAGCAGGCATTTTTGGTCACTAATAACTTGAGATTCAAGCTACATCTAGAAGAAAATGGCAAAAAATGCCTAATAACTGTACTTTCAATCTGTTCCCTAACTGAAAACATTTGATATGGGGGAATATTCAGCACCATGACACCTCCTCTCCTGCTACAGATCACCTGGCACTAAAGAAAGTACAAATCCATTATTATGGGACCAAAACTGGGGTTTGCAACTTGAGAGTGCAGAGTGGCTCAGGGAATGTCTGCATGCCCAGGGGCCATGGGGACCCAGAGGGGGAGCCAAGAGCTGCCATGTGCTCACCTCGCAGTGAGGAGGCTGAGCATGCAGGCTGCATCACCTGCACTCACCCCAAAACTGCAGAGAAACAGCCAGAGCTGCTGTACAGCCTGACACCAGGGATGCCATTCCACCTGAATGCTCTCCAGCCCCGCTATTCCACACAGGGCCTTTGCCACACAGGACTCCAAGCACAGAGATAATGAGCCACCTTCTACTGCATTTAGCCATGATAAATACTCTGGGCTAAAAGGCTGTTATATTAGCCAGTTTGCAAAGTGTACTTTGCAGGTGTGAAATGTTTACGACCAGCCAAGCCTTTGTTAATAACTCAGCAGGATGATCCTGTAATGTAGCACCTCATATGATGGGAAAGGCACAGGCTCAGTGCTATCCACATTTTGCTTCTGCATTCTTTACATGAGATATGCACATGAACTACTGTTTACCACCAGTACAGGAACACAACTATTTGCTATATAGAGAGAAATATCTGTGGGCAAGATTTTTACTGGCTCCAGCACAGAAAAAAGATTCTCAGACACCTAGATTCAATTTCTTCAGAAGCAGTAGCTATGAAAATGTAAAAATAAGTGCTATCAAACTGTACAGATTGACAGGAAGTACAGGACCAGTTCAGTACTGATATAAGGTTAGTGGGAATTTACTGGTGTGCATGTTGAGTAGATTTGTTTAAATGTAACAATGAAAATGTAAAAATAAGTATTATCAAACTGTACAGATTGACAGGAAGTACAGGACCAGTTCAGTACTGATATAAGGTTAGTGAGAATTTACTGGTGTGCATGTTGAGTAGATTTGTTTAAAGTAATTATTAAGAATGAGAAATATTTGTGTCGTTTACGTGCATTATCACATAGAATAGGGGTTTTTAAAAAATTCTTTTTAGGGTCTTCTTTATTCTTCCACAAAATGGACTCAACATTACAATTGCATTACACTTCACTATGATATAGTACCTTTATTATAGCCAAATTCCCTTTAATTTTCTCAGTCTTTAAGACACCAATCTTATAGTGCTTCATTGTGGTTATTTATTTCTTTTATTTGTTCTGTTTCTAACCCTGTATTCATTTTTCTCCACAGAGTCACTTCCATTTGGATGAAGGAGAAAACCCCAAGCTTTCCCAATTCTGCATTTGACTACCACAAAACTTAAATTTGCTTTCTTTTTACTTTAAAATTATTTGTGTAAGTGTTTGGCATTTACACCCAAATGGGCCTAGCTCACTGATACAGTCATAGATCTTGGAAATATCAATTCCCTCTGAACAGCTTAAAAGCTGCATTGCATGTAAAACAAAGGGCAATAGATGCTGGCTGGACATCTAGCATCACATTCAGAACTGCAAATTCAGCTTTTTAAAACCACCTGTATTGCTTAGGATAGTCTCAAAAAACTCACACCTAGGCAGTTTATGAGATCTCGGGATTTCCTGTTTGCACTATGTTGACCAGACATGTCTGGCAGCTGGAGGAGAGGAGGTAGGAATGTATAAGAATGTAATGCTTCTGATCTTAAACATCAGTTGTCCTCTGAAATCTGTTCCAGCCTCTTGTATTTTCATGAAGCTCACTGATCTTTAACAGTACAAATCTAATGAAAGCACTGATCTATTTTCTAGTTACCATTAGTCAATATCTGAAAGTCCCTAGTGTATCAAATGTTTGCTACTTTAAATTTCAAATCTCTGTTTTTAATATCTGGGTCCATTGATTTGTCAATGCTTGGCAACACAACAGTGAGGAAAGGCACACACTGAATGCAGCAAAATCACCCTTCTCACTCCCCTCACACCATCCAGCTTCTGGGATCTCAACTTCTGACACCCACACCTGCCTGAGCTGCTCTGAACCCTGTGCCAGTGCAGAGAGAACCACCACAGACAACGGAGTCAGCTCCAGCTCAGGAGAGTCTGTGATTCTGAACTCGGCCCAGCCTGGGATTCTGTGATTCTGAACCCAGCCCAGCTTGGGATTCTGTGATTCTGAACCCGGCCCAGCTCGGGATTCTGTGATTCTGAACCCAGCCCAGCTTAGGATTCTGTGATTCTGAACCCAGCCCAATGTGGGATTCTGTGATTCTGAACCCAGCCCAGCTCAGGATTTTGTGATTCTGAACCCAGCCCAATGTGGGATTCTGTGATTCTGAACCCAGCCCAACCTGGGATTCTGTGATTCTGAACTCGGCCCAACTTGGGATTCTGTGATTCTGAAATAACCCAAACACCAACCATAAAAGGCATGTTCCCTGAGTCAGGCCACAGTTTTTCAACTTCTTTAACCATTAAATTAAAACACCTGAAATTGGCTATTGGGAGAGATGAATGAAAACATACAGAATACACAAAAAAAATTTCACAAATTTGACAAAAAATAGTAGAAAACAATGCTGCATCCACTGAAGGCAGCAGGAATTCTACCAGCTGTCCAAATGGAAGCAGAAGTGAAGATTTTTTCCAGAAGAAAGCGTTGAAGTACTGGAAACTAAAAGATCTATTTTCAAAAAACATGTATTTTTGTGCGAACTCAGCATATCACTTCAGACATTCAGAGTTACAGAGAGAACCCTTGGGGGGCTCGGAGGTCCTGGAATGTTGCCAAAAGCACCTGGTGGCTTGACTTTGACCCTTCGAGGGATGTGCCACTTGTGTGTGGGGACGTGGGAATCATTCAGGTTTGAGTGGTGCAGGGATGACATATTTACAGGGTGAAATGTAGATTTTGGGGTTTTGGTACAGGGGGGTTATGGAGACAAGATGGAGGAATCAGGGCCTGCCTCGTGATTCTTCTTTCTTCTTCTTGTCATCCATCTTCTGTGGTGATGTTGGCACTTTGGGATTGGTCCATGGTGAAGGTGAACTTACTAATAAGGGTGAAAGGTTTTGGGGATAAAAGGTAAATATGCTGTATGTAGTTTTTAGTATAAAAAGACACGACAGCCCCATGGGTGGGCAGAGTGCCCTTGGCAGCCTTGCTGGTCAGATCCTGGCTGGGCAGAGAGAAAAACTCTGTAGATAAGAAATAAGAAACAAGTCTGAAGAGCGAATAACTGAAGAGTCCAGACTCGTCCTTTGAAGCGCGGGCTGTCCCAGAGCCATCCTACGCGTGTCTGGCACAGACAGACAGCCCACCAGACAGATTTTGTGGAATTATACACTCAAACTAACTACATTTTGCTGAGATGTTTCTCATTTCAAAAACTCCAAAGAATTTATAAAGCAAAAATGCCACTGAATTCTCCCCATATAAAGTCACATTAACATATTCTTTCCCAGCAGTCCAGCCAAACAGGAAGGTTTGATGGTAGCACAGTGCTATGGGAGCTCTAGTTGAAGTTAGCACACATGCTTCATCTAATGCTTAAATTCTGCTCTCAAAGTTAATTCTAATTCTATTATTATTTTATCATAAATACATTAGCTCTAAATCTCCAGTACTGCCTGTCATTAGTTTCAGAGAAACAAGCATTTGTTGAGCCAAAGAAAAGCCATGTTATACACTGGACCAAGTCTAAACTAGAAATGTACAGGTATCAATTACATGCATGCAATTTTAAGAACATTTGCTATTTTAGTGCAAAAAAATGGGGGGAAGCTTGGCTTTAACTTCATTCAAAGACCTAATTTAATGTTCATTCCCTTTTATAGTTATAGCTGATTTCTCCACAATAGATCCTATAGTATTTTTAATAGACATTACCCTGATTAGTGTAGCTTAATGTAGAGCAGCTGGCCTAGATGATTAGAGCAAACTGATCCACTGAATGACAGAAACTGCGTCTCTGTGCCTGCAAATACATCCACATTTTCATCTCCTGGTTTACTCTGCTCCTCATTTTGTTTTGCCCCAGCAAAACATGCTAAAGAGCTTGGATTTTCACTACAATTAAAAATATGGAATTAAAATATCTCTTAGTATTATGACAAATTATTTACCCTACTGCTCAGAATCAGTCTGGTTCCATATTCTGATTTTTGAAGATTAAACTCCTGGTCTAAAACTTCTTTTTGCCTGTCCTAGATTTGGCTCTTCATCTGTTTCAGATACAATGTCTGGGAGGCAGAAGGGCCTGACTGCCCAGGTACCCTCCCCACATCACAGAGGAAGCTCCACTTGCATCCCCAGCTCCAGGGGTGAGGATACAGGGGAGCAAAAGGCCTTTCCCCAGAGCTGCAGACAGACACACAGACACACAGACACACAGACACACAGACACACAGACAGACAGACAGAGCTCAGTGCTCAGGGCATGGCAGAAATGCAATCACCAAGCCATCACCAGCACACACACAAGATACAACAAGATACAGCAGGACATTTCCCTTAAGGCCTGAGCTGCTTCGTTCTAAGCAGCATAAATAACACATTTTTTCTACACAATTAAGTTAATTTTGCTTATTATTCAGAGCAAGAGGCTGGTGTATGCCACAAGTCACTCATGTACAGCCCCTCCACTGAACAACTGCAGGAGGGTGTACATATTCATGCAGGGTCTGTAAAAGGGGGGAAAGTGTACCACGATAGCATGTGCAGCCTTTGTTTACAATGCATTTTACATTGATGGATTTCAAATAAACCAGCTATCACTTCCCCCTCCCAGGGATAAAAGGAGATGGCACATTCCAGAGAAATGCTATCTCCAAACAGCAGCTGGATGGGTACTTTGGCAATGGATGGAACTGGCACAGAGCCCCGGCAGCGCTGTCACTCCCCAAAGGGAATCAATGCCTGATTACATTTAGCACAGCCTCTCTTGTGCTACCTTCACTGCATCTGCTATGAATAGCCATTCTCTCTTTTAATTTCATCCCTAAGCTTTCTTTGTCTCTGAATTCCTCTGATTACTGATCCCCTGCTCACAGACTTTGTATCTCTGAAGAGCCAGAGCCCATCCTGGAGGTCCTTCGTGTCAGGTTTTCCCCCTTTAAATGTGAATCTGCACCCCTTCATCTCAGGAACTGCAAAAGATCTCAGAGCACACCGTTTGGGCCATTCCACTGCCTTAAGATTGTCACATGTGAGAAAGGACAACAAAAGTTTGCTGTCCTGCCTTCATCCCTCATTCTGGGGGGTTTGCAACCAGAGCAGTCCCTGTGTATCCTCTGTGAAGAAGCTAAAGGAGCCCCACAGACCTGGGGATCCTGATGATGATGGTGACTTCCAGGAGACAGCAGTAGTTTCCTGCCCCCCAAAATGCCTCTTCAGGGTATGTGACAAACTCTGCTCAAGCAAAGCCATTCTAGATGCATCACTGTCATTGCTGTGTACTGCAGAGGGTCTCAGATGGACCTCTGGCATGCCATGAAGGATGAGAATTAAGTAGGCTATCAGGTTTTACTACTTCTATATCCACAAAAGCCAGCAAATTAGGTAACACTACAGCACCCTGAAAACACTCCACTTCCCCTCCCTCTGAAGCCAAAAGCTGTGGAAGGAACACGGCCCAGCCTCACAACCACCCTGCATGTCACCGAGGTGAGGGCACAGGGTGTCTGCTGCTTCCCCACTCACTGATTTAAGGTCATAGGAAGAGATTCAGAGTCTGTGACAGGAGGAGAGCAGCAGGTGCAATGTGCTCTCAAATCCCTGCCCTTACCCTTGGGATTACAGCTCATGTGGCAATGCTGCAGTTAATGGACAAGGAGGCAAAGCAGCTCATCACCACAGCAGGGCTAAATGCCTGGCAGAGCTCATCTATTCTGTGAAGGTTCTGCAATGTCCTCAAGACTCATCTACTAATCCTCCATGAACAACCTTTAGTAGATTGAGAATTACAAGAATGTTCCTCACATTATCTTCAGAGGATTTTTTCTTACCATAGCATTTTACTGAGTAATAGATGGATAAAGCCCCAGGAGACAACACAATGTGAAATTCAAAACCAATCAGGAGTAAAACCAGCTCATATTTAGTACACACAATCATGACTCTTTTTACTGTTCAGGCCTCTGAGAACTGAGCAGAGCCTGCCCACAGTGGGACTTGCTGGGGATGTGTATCCAAGGGGCCCACAGTCAGCAATGTCTTCATTTAAGCCTCATTTTCCTGAGAACCCAAGCTAAACAGCAATTATTTTGTGAAGGCCTCAAGCCAGGAAAACACATCAAATAAGCTGCCAATTTTAAGTCTCCAATCAAATAAGCAGTAGCACAGCACAGGGAGGAGTTTGAGTGCAGTGAAACTTTGCACACCAACAGAAGAGATTCCTCACACTGCTCTCACCTTCTCCCAGCAGCAAGAGAAACCATTGGGACAGAACCACTGAGCTCATGCCAGTTTCTGCACCGATTTTGTACTCATCTCCTTGTCTTTACAAGGTTCCCCTTGGTTTTGTTTTTAAATACAGATATTTTATAGCCAAAACAATATATACTCTGTTGTTGTAGCATTCATTCTAATTTATATACACATAATTTTCATCTGAAGCTCAAACAAAATTTCAAGATGTGGAAAAACTGATTTTGAAAGAGCTTTTTTACTGAAGATATAACCACTAAAATATGGCTTTTTTTACTATTAGTAGCTAGAGTTGTGTTAATAGTATTGCCAACAAGAATACACTATAAAATGCAAATAGTAGCATATAAAAAAAAACCAATTACTTATAATACATATGAATAGATAAACAAATTCAATGTTCCATTAAAATGATGCTGTATTTTTACTGTATTTTTCCTTTTTTTTCCTCACAGTTTTAAACAATAACAGAAAATCTACTGTCATACAGAGAAGTTTACCATTTGTGTACAGGACTGCATTATATACATATACACATACATCCTGCATTAAAAATGGACTGCAGAAATAGACTGGTGTGAGGAAGCCCATGGGAAGAGGGAGGAATGTCTTCCAAGAATAAATATGCAGGATTCAAATGAATAAATGCCATATCTTTAGTATGTTATTCCTAAGTTTTATTTCTATTCAGCTACTACTAATGATACTAAAATCACTTTAAAATACAAATTATTATTATTCCCTATTTTCCAAACTTCCAAGTCATTGAATTTTCATATGAATTTCTCTCTGCTACCAAACAGGTCCAAAAAGAACCATTCCCTTAGTTTACAATGGTAAAGTGAACAAAAAAGAATCTTTGCCATAATTCAGCAGAACAAAAGCAAACCATAATTCACCTGACACAAAAGCAAACCATAAAATGACCCCATGATGATGTTTGTGCTCACATGCAATGCTTTTTCAGATCTCCTAAAGATCAGCCCCAGTTAATTTAGGGCTATGTTACACCCAGCCACATCCAAAAAAGACACATACAAAAGTGTTTGGGATTTCATACAAATACAAGAACAAGTGTAAGAAATCAGGCCAAATCTGTTCAGGATCCTGTCTCTGACAGTAATCAGCCAGAAATGTTAGGAAAATTATGCAGGACAGAAAAATACACACTGGTAATTTCCAAATTATGTGCTCCCACCAACTGGCAATGTGCAGCACAACTTGCTGACCTTGGGGTGAGCCAGGGCTGGCACCCAGCCCTCAGTACAAATCCACAGTGAGCAGAACTGTCTCACTGCTACCTACAGGAATTCATTGCTCTCCAGTCACTGAACCTCAAAGGAGAAACCACACTCTGTGATCCAGGTGAGCAACTGCAGGCCATCAACAATAAACTGCAAATAATCCAAGCAAACAGTTTGTGCCCAAGGGCCAACATTTGTTCACAAACTGCGTCAAAGTGAATAATATATAAGGGAAGAGGAATGCTTGCTCATGAATGATGCACAAACAAGTGCTGCTTTAGCCAGATAATTTGTTTGTGACAAAATGTTTGGCCAAATCCCATGTTTGGAGAGCTGCTAATTTCTGGTGTTCTCCCCTTCTCTTCCCCTCTCCAGGTCTCATCAGCAATGAAGGGATGGGCACTGCAAGGTTGCCTGAGCTCCATCTCTTCTGCCTCCTTTACTTCCCCCAGCAGGAGGCAAACAAACCAGCTGGGAGCACAGCTGCAGTGTTTTCCATGAGCTGTAACTATTGCAAGGATGCCTCTCTCTCCCCTCCTTCCAATTCAAGGTGCTACCCAACACGAGCAGCAAGAACACGTCAGTCTCCTGGAATTCCTAATTACATCTCAATGCCACTGTCTGAAAGAAAAGCAGACTACCAGGAACTGCCTGCTGAAAAACACACTACCTACAGCTCACACTGATGCTGATTATGTTCCAAACAGCAGAAGCCCCTTCTGAATGTTTGTCCCAAATTCCACGTACATCTTGTTCGTCTCCTTCGATTTGCAGCATCTTCAAACCACATTTCGAAACAGCTAGAGGCTTTCAACTAAGAATTTGTATTGAGGGCAGGCACAACTGAATTAATCCTTAAATGCAGTACCCTCTCCTGTACTGGAAATTTCAGGCTGGATCCAGGCACCCAAGTGCATTTCTCCAAGTAATTTAAGTGCTATCTCTAGATGGAGGCCATCTAGCACTCCACATTCCCTCCATAATCAATCAATAGGGAGAAGACAGCCAGCTCCCACAGGGCAAGTCACAAAATGATACACAAAAAGAACAGCAGCAGGGGTTGTTAGCACAAAGTAAGAGTGCATCCAATTCCCCTCCTCACTCAGATCAGACACCTGCCTCAGGAAATCACTCAGCCTGATAGGGTTTCAGGCTGTGCCTCTTGCTTCCAGGTCTCACTTCCAGACAGAATAGGTCAGGTAGGGCAGAGTTTCAGCCCAAAACAAAGCTAAAAACTCCCTGCTGTTGGTTATGTTTGTTGGAGGTGCCACATATGCTGTTACACTATTAAAATACAAGAGGAGGAGGGATTGATCCAATACTACTCTAGTTAACCAAATAAACTCCATGATGAAAACAAGCCTTAGCTACTAGATTTGCCATGACAGTCCATAAATTAGGTTTCTAAATCACTTGCACTGCTTTGAAAAGTTCATATTGAAATACTGAAGATTCCTACAGAAGTCTCCTCCTCTTTTAAACTAAACAATAACATGGAACACAAACTAAAATATACACTGAACTAAAACAATCCATAGTAAATGAAGCAAGAGAAACAGCATATTTCCAACAGCTATGCCAATCACTAAAGAAATTACACAGAAATTATATTATTATCATTCTTCTGGATCTTTTCCACCAAAATAAACTCAGGTTTATCCTCTTCACTTCACAGTTCATAAAAATGCATTTGCCAGTGTAGAATTATTCACTGTACACACCACTACTATTTTCAATCTTTTCCATGTGAATTCCTAAGTGTCAGCAGAAAGCACATGTTTCTAGATGCCACTTATATATGTCTTAGTTTAATAACAAATACTCTCACACATAAGAATTCCTCAGTGTTTTGAACAGCAATGAAGACAAAATCCACTAGTGCTAAAGATTTTGCCATCACACCAACCACATTATGGAGGCACTCTGAAAAATACATTTTCCTTGGTCTTCCAAGTGCAGTTACAAAACATGTGAAACAAGCACCTTAAAAATGTTGTTTTTCCATTAGTAACTGAAATACCTACCCGTGAATCTGAATGTGTCTGTAAGCCAAGCAGGGATGTGCCTAAGAAGAGATGCACAAGCAGTTTGCCGTGCTGCTGAAATCTGCACACGTCTACAGAGGTAACTTTAGTCATCACACACCCACAGTGTCTCAAACCTACATCTGACTGGGAAAAAATGAAAGAATTGCTAAATATTTTTAATGCAGAAATCTAAGCTTCCCTACAAAGAACATTTATACTCTTAAAGGCTGTTTCTGAAGCTCAGCATCTCAGATCAAACTATTAGTAACATTTCTGCAACTTAGATTTCAGGTTTTGACCCTGGGATGGAAATTTGGAAGATTTGCAATATTTGGGGGTTTTGGTGCTTTTTTTTTTTTTTTAGGCCCATCAAAGTTAATGCTAAACACCAAAGCTAATATTTTCACATGTTTCAAGTATTTTACAAAATGCAATTACAAGCTTATTTGTATTTAAATGACTGGGTTTCTTCCCAACCATTTAGCTTCCAGCCTCTATGGTAAGAATCACATGTTCAAAAAAACTCTGGCTACTTTAGACCTAAGTTTCCAGACTACAAAATGATAGATGTGAAAAATGCACGTATTATATGATTGGCTTTTCGCAAATATTAAAATTAATATTATATGTGTTGTGTTAGAAAGTAATGCTGTATTAATTCTTTTAAGTACTGTGTTAAATATAGTTTTGCGTTATAAAAATTGTTAAAATAATAACTATGTTAGTGGGGTTTTTTTAAAGAAAGGAGTGAGGAACTCCCACCAGATAGCAGCCACAGGACACCTAAATCTTTCAGGGAAATGAATTTATTTCCTTCTTATCAGAAGAAACGAACTTCTTCCCGCCTTGAAGGCACTGTTAGGATTAGAAGGAAGAAGTTGACAACGATCAGACAGAATCCTGTGTTTGAATGGAATTTATGCATCATGGATGAAGTGTATGAATATGCAACAGGCTGTTGCTTTTAAGGGTTAATCCTTTGTTAACTGTGTATCCTTTTTCGGGCTCGTGCTGCCCAGAAAAGGTACCCAGACTGTCTGTAACTCTTTGTTTTTATTGCCTCATATTGTCCTAATTCAAAGTGTCCAAATTGTTATTACTCTAATTGTGTTGCTATTTTTATAACCATTTTATTACTATTAAACTTTTAAAATTTTAAAAACAAGTGATTGGCATTTTTCACAATAGATCTGGATACAGTTATAACATCTATGGAAGTAACTGAGGAATGGAGACTTGAAATCTGGCATCCTAAACCTCATCAAGCTCTTCTGCACTGTAGAGAACTGCAACTATTTCTACTAAAATCTGATTTTGGCCCCAAGTGGGCAGTCAGCACTGGAGAGCTGGGTTGGCCAACCAATGGATCACAGCAATGCCCTCTGGCCCCCGGAGAATTTAAGGAATGCAGCTCACTGAAGTGCCACAGGTTTCTCACTGCATCTTGGCTTAGGTGGAAGACACAAAATAAAGAGTTTCATTTCTCTGGCTATTAGAGGAAATCAGATGGTTAGTTATTCAATCAATGTTAATCTGACAAACCAGTAAACAAACATGCATTTCTATTACAGCAGAAAAAAAGCATACATTATTTAATTTCCTTTAGAGCCTACCTAAAGACAACAGCATAGAGCCTGTATTAGTTGAAGAGAGCAGTCTGTGCACAGCCCTGAACTACTGTGGTATTTACCAGATGCAAGAGGATTTTAGAACAGAGGAAGAGTTTGAAGCTCAGCTTACCTCCCTCCCCTAATTAACTTTTATAAATACCCCAAAAATGCAGCATACCTTCAGGGGAAGGGAGTTTGTCCAGCCCTCCAGCACCCTGCATTAAAAACTGGGCCTCAGCAGCAGCCACCAGTGTGCTGGGGCAATTGCTGCCAGTTAAATTCAGGTCAACCAACCTGAAAAATTATGCTAGCACTGGTGCCATTTAAAGCTGTATTTTTTTATCATCAATAAGTTAATATGATTTCTATTAATACCATCTTCCTTGAAAGAAAAATAAACCTCTCAGCAGAGAACCTCTTCTAAAGCATCCTCCCTCACTTCAGCATCAAACCATTTAGCTGTGGTTAACTCAGTCCCAGTGAGGCCAATGAGGAATTTGCCAGTAAAACACAGGAACACAGTTATCTTGTTCATCACCTCTGATTTCTGGAATCTAAACAAAACAATAAAATCGCTGGTGTCTTATTGTTTTACCAACATGTCTTATTTTGCAGTAATATTGAGCTGCTTGCAATCTAAGGGCATGTATATATATGCATGTATATATATATATATATGAATTCACTGTCATCTGGAAGTGCTAGTGCAATGTGTGTCATCAATTAAGAATGTTTTGTATATGCATTAGTTTTTATGAATTCTGTGTTTATTAGGTGTTAGTTAAATCCAGTTTTCTAACTGATTTTAAAATAAATACCTTTCTACAGTCCCGAGGAATGAATTGCTTTTTTTTGCAATAGCAAAACCCCGTGACTAAAATGTTTCTAACAGAACTTTTCTAATTATTTCAATTCAAATGCCTTCCACTGTGGGAGGCAATTTGGCTGTGGTCTGAGAGCTCTATCACCACAAATGTCCAAAGATATCACTTTAATACACACTCAGAAAGGAACAAATGCTGTTTATAAAAGGTGTCATTCCCATAGAGACCAGACTGGCAGGCAAGTCTCTGTTCTTATAATTCCATTCTTCCTCAGGGAACAATTTCTGCCATAAAAGTTTTATTCCCATTGAACAATTTTAACTTCTCTTAAAGAGAAGAACCTTCTCTCGCTGCAAGATAAACAGAATTTTAAAGATTCAGGACTGCAGTTTAACTCATTCCATGCAGGGTCCAACATTACACTGCAGCCAGACATTGTCTCCAAGCTGTCCATTGCCATGCCCCAGACCAGGGGAGAAGAAAACCACTGTGATGTAGGGTAGGACCCTGTGAGATGTGCACTCCTGGAGATGAGCATTGGTACAGGAAATAGGCTCACATCCTTATGTGCTATCATGAAGTAAAACAGTGAAGATGGACTGAGAAACGCTCATTCCATAAACAGCTATGGCTCTGAAAACAGAGGCAGTAATAAAACTCTACTAAATATTCAGTGATTCCAAAGAAATCTCTCAAAAATCTATCATCACAGAATGTGGGACAATATTTTGAATCAAAGATGTAAACACACCAAGAACTGAGATCCAAAGTACAGTTAGGTTTTCCTCTTCCTCCAATTGTCTGTCTGCTGTCAAATATTCTTCTCCTATCTGTGCCAAAGCCAACCTTTAGGTAGAGCTGGCAGGTTCCCCAGATTTATCAGTATTACATTTCTAACAACACTGAAGCTGCTGTATATGCTTTCTGTCTGTTGTAATAGCTTCAAAGCACTAATTAAATAATGGCAGCAATTATTCTGAACTTGCCAATGAAATCAATATGGATCAATGATGTCAAACCATCAAGCTGTACAGAAGGTCAGACTATAAGCAGCTCTGAAAAGAACCACCATTTCTGTCACTCTCTGTGTGTTATCTTTTGATAACATCTGTCATTTCCTTTTATCACTGATACCATGAACTCGTAGGGCTGTGATTAACCCTTTCTGTACACTGTCCACTGACTGCTGCACCTAATAATTGATGCACTGAAGACCTAAACAGAACTTGTGTTATAATTTAAAGGTATGCTTGCATGTGTTGAAGATTGATAAAACCAGAATCATTTCATCCTTGAACACTCCCCTAAATACAGAGAGCCATCTACTCCTGCCTTCAACAGCATTTCATTCTCTATTTCATGATCCTGATCCATGATGAGCAGCCAAGCCTAATACTTAATACCTACCTGAAGAGAGTATTAAGCCAGAGACTCCAAGATCAAGTATTATACTTGACCTTTTAAATTTTGTTCCAATCAATACCTCAAAAATTGATTTCTCTCTTATTCAGTATACCCAAATGGTTTCACTGAACTGAAAGATTACATGACCTCCCAACAGGGAAAGGGCACCAGAACCTATTCTCTAGTCTGTGTTATATAAAAGCCCTAATCAACAACCAGAGAGTATCTGAGAATACCAAACACATCCACCACCATTTTTATTCAACAATCATACCAGCAGTGGTGTTCAGAGGAAATTACGGCCAGAATATTAAATTATCAAAGATTTAGACTTGGTTAAACATCTGGCAGCAGAACACAGCTGGATTTGGGCTGCACAGGAGTGCAACATCAGCCATTGCCAGTTCATTGTAGCAAGGATGGGAGAACATTTCCTGAGTTAAATCCATCCAAGGACTCCCACACACCAACTCCCTGGGAAGTGAGAACTTCCCCCAGGGCACTTTTAACCTACAATAAGCAAGGTGAGCACGTTTGTGCCTATTTGTCCCCATCAGCAATAAATGCTTTACTCCTAGGAGGTGGTGAGGCGCAAAGGAGGAATGCCAGGTCCCTTCCCAGCAGCTTGCCAGGCACTCTGCCCTCACCTGTCACAGTGCCCAGGGTCACTGTGTCCCCAGGACAGCACTGAGACTTTTGTGCCACCCACTGGGGATTGTGGAAGGAGCTTTGAGTGAGTTCCACATCGGAGCTCTCAGTTGCTTTTGATGATGTGCTTTATTTTTTTATATTATACATAGGTAGGAAGGGTGAGTTCAGCTCACATCTTCACTGCATGGTTCAGAAGGTCACAAGAATCTTACTTACAAGACTTTAAAGGATTTATTGACTAATAAAACACTGTTAACAAGGATATTTATGGTTTTGACCTAATCTTTAAATATTTCATCTTATGGACTCATGCTACAGTGTAAGCTTTCTTAGTTAATCACGTTATGACACATAAACTTAGAGTACTGCATTCTAAACTCCTTGTTTACCTAAATACTTTTTTTTTCTGTATCTTAAACTCTAAAACTCTAAACTTTCCTTTACTTAAGGTGTTTCTGTTTCAAACTATAAATCTGCATTCTTGCATCTAGCACCTAAGTTTGGAAGATTTTTCCAAGGTCTCAAATCAAATCCTGTGTTTAATTCTAAACTTTGGCTTACAAGACCAAAGTTCTGAGAGCTCCTTCCATTTCATATTCCAACATCTCCCCCTTCATTTTGCATTAAGAATACTCTTTTGATGGTTTTGTTAATTATTTTTTGTATGTACTGCAGTAGGTAAGGTATTGTTTTAAGTATAATTATGATGATAATTAATATATACATGCTTATCTTTAAAATCTCTTTTTAATACAGTGTAAGGTTTAATTTATCGAGTATATTTTTAACTGTGTTATTATTAACTTTGATTTTAGTTACACTTTTTTAAATTGTTGTATGTTTTTATGAAGAGTTTCTGAATTACTAGATAGGTTTATGTAACACATTTTATTAAAATTTTTACACTTATGTCTATGTATTAGTAAAAGACAATCTATTGTTGTTTTGTTTTGTAGAGTTGTGTTTCATATTTTTGACACTGGTTCACAAACTAATGTAAGAGAAGTAGCATTGGTTTGTTTATTTAACTAGTACTTTAACTGATTTTATTGTTTTAGGGTTACTGTTGAGATAAGCTGGGGCAAAAATACAGATGTTGAAAATCTTTTTCTAAAAGGTCTAAGGTTTAAAATTAACTTTATAGTCTGATTTATATTGATGGACAGACATTTTTCCCCTGTGTCTATGGTCTTTAATCCTGTTTATACTGGGAGACAGTAAAGTAAGCCTTCTAATGCTACCTGGACTATTATGGTGTTTGATGGAATGGCTGGTTAAGCTCCATCTCTGTAAATGAAAACCATTTCCTGTGGCAATTGTAAAGGAGTAGATTCAGTGTTGAGAACAGAACTGAGCTATAATTGCATTAGGAATCTGTATTTTTATACACAGAGTGATAGGGAGCAATATTTGAAGTTTTGTTTTTGTTTTGTTCAATCCCAAAACCACTGCATTTGATGCAAAAATCTCTTTTCACAGAACTAAGGCTCTTTAATTCTCAGGGTTTAAAGGATGCTTCTGGAAGGAATTTGGTCTAAACACACTGCCTACCAGAGGGATTTACAATGAATCAGGAAAGATGAGGAGGAATGGGTTTTGGTATGGGCTAATATGTACTGGCAAACTGACTGAACAAGTTGGAAATGGTTTTTCAGGGTTTGAATGAGTTAAGCACATGGTATTTAAATCTGATGCACTGGGCAAGGTTACTCAGACATTGGTTTTTGGTTGATGAATGGCTAAAGGTGTATTGCTGAAGGCAAACAAAAGGAAAAAACATAAACATGACACCAGATTGAGCTCTGTGCTCCCAGTTCCTGTATGTGCAGTAAGAGGTGCTACTTTTCAGCTGTTCACATCTGTGTGCTGTTTTGCTCTCAGAGCTGTCAGTGTGGTTTTGTGTTTGATATGGTTTCACATTCTTTGCTGGAACCCACTTTGGTCCTGAAGAAACATGCTAGATCCTGGATCCTGGCACTGGTCTAATAAGTGGGGAGTCCTTCTATTGAAATATCAGAGGTGCTGTGGGCATATGTAAAACAAAGAGAGAATGAGAATGGCCTTGAGCCTTTCTGCAGTGTGTAATCAGCCTTTTGTTTGTGTCATTCCCTGAAAACAGGCTCTCAGGGTAAACTGACCGGACAATATTTTCTGAGATCTGTCCCTTGTCCCAAACCCACTTGTTTTGTACAAACTCTTTGCTTCAACTCAATACCACAACCTTCTCCACAGCTCTCATCCATTCCTGGAGGTGTCTATTCCAAAGTTACTACAATTCTAATCCATGCAAGAATTTTCCCCTTATATTGCAAACCCTGTCTGACAGAGCTCCCTCCTAATCTTCTGCCCTAAATTGCCTCAGTTTCTCATTTACAAGAACCAGGCATTTTCATTAAAGCTGATTACAATTAAGAAAATTTTAACATTTTTTAAAAATCATGACTTCCTGGTGCTAAAGAAATGGATTTCTGTTTTTACTATCAGAGGTCCTGCTTCTGCTTTCTTCCAAATCCACTCTTCTAGATGCAGCAGTCTTCTTTCTCTTTCCTTTCTCCCATGCTTTTGCCTTTGTACTTTCTGGATTGATGTTCCTCTAACCCAATTCCACAATGCCTACAATCCAGAACTCCCTTATGGCAGCCCCCCTCCTTTGATCCTTCTCACTGGTAGCTATTCTTTCCCTGCCCTGTGCCTGTTCCTCACCCCAGCTAAGCTGCTTAGGGCTCTTAGGGTGAAGATGTCTGGGTGCAGGCATGGAACAGGAGCAGAATGAAACAACAGCTTTAAAAAAACTCTACCCAAGACAGAAAAAAATAACCTGAGGAGAGGAGCATTGCATGGTAGATGTCCTGAGTATTCATGCAAGCTCAATAGCAAATACATTCCTTTGGTTGTTGCCTGCCAAAAAAACAAAACACCAAAAAAAACCCACCCCCCCCAAACAAAAACACAACATTTTTGAAACTTACATTTCTTTCAATAAAATAATTGTAGAAAATACGAGTTAGGATTAGCCTGGTGGAAAAAAAAAAAAAAAAAAGTCAATTTTTTCAAGCAGCCCTCAAAATATCAAGCACAGAAAAATAATAAAACAGAAATTTTCAATGTGCAGTTTAACAAATGTTTGATCTCAATGAATCATCAAGTCAAAGGAGGGAAAAAACCCAACAAAACACATTTATTGCATGGCAACACTGAAGTGGTGGGAGTTTTATCTGGCACCGAAGAAATAAGAGAAGAAGATTAACCATTCAGTGCCTTAAATCAAAGCTGTTAACTTTTTTTTTAACTTTACTTTTGTCCCACAGGTGTCCCACGGGTGTCCCACAGGTGTCCCATGGGTGTCCCACGGATGTCCCACGGGTGTCCCACAGGTGTCCCACGGATGTCCCACGGGTGTCCCACAGCCACAACTGCTGGGAAATGATGAAAAGGGCCTTGGGCAGTGCCCCTGGGTGGGTCCCAGCTGTGCCCATGGACCTGTGTCAGAAGCATCCATTACTGTTTCAGTATAACTAAATGGGAATGTCAAGGACCTGGATAAAAGGACTACTGCCCTTCCCTTGGAATCCCAGAGCAATCACATTTTGCAACAACCTCCCAAATACCAAAACACGTCTCTTGTCTGCTATAGTAGAACTCCTGTATAAAAGATCATGTGGATGTTTAATGATTTCTTTGTGCATTACAAAGTGATTCAACCTGGATTTATATACAGATTAGCAGACATAGCAGCGAGAAAGAAAACACCTCCAATCCCACTGACATGAGGCTGTGAGGAACCTGAGGGCTGGTACTGGTACAGGGATACCCACACAGGAACTCCTCACCCAGTGGTGCAGTGTGGGTGAAAATGCACAACTCACACTGACCTTCAGCTGTGGGGGCTGAGAAAGGTCAAACTGCTCTCCTGGATTCTCATCTGTGTGGCACAAATGAACCTCACACATGAGAGGTTTTGCTGCTGAGGGGGGCTTTTCACCAGTTGGTGATAATCTGGCATCTCAGCCTCTTTCCCCATGGAGTGCTAATCCAGAATAACAGCACACAAAACTCCCCTTTGGAATGTCACATAAAGTACCTGCTGCTGTTCCAAGCTAACTGAGATGCAAATTGGAGACACAGTGTTAGAGCCTGTCTCCCTAACCCTACACAAAGACATTCCACAGTGTGAGGGACAGCTACCTACAAGAGAAGAACATCTTTCATGCCAGTATGTTCAGACTAAACAGTTTACAGCCCTTGTGCTACCAGAGCCAAGAACATTTCAGCTGTATGCTGCTTTCATGGCTCCTGACTTCAGCAGGCAGACTGCATTTAACACAAGACTCATACTGCTTTTTCGTCACATAAAATAATCCCCTTTCATGGGGAAGTCAAGAGAATGAGAAGCCTGATGGATGTCAAAACCTATTCCATTAAATAAAGGTAATGGCAAAACTCAGGAGAGGCAGCAGCACTTTATAGTGAGTTCCCATTTATTCATTTTGTTTCAAAGCCAACAACAACTCCTATAGTCTTAGACTCCAAGAAAAGAGAGCATTTGCATTTCAGATTTTATCAGCCTTCTAAAGACACTACCTACAGCACACACAAGCATGTCTAATGCATACTCACAAGCTCTTAGGGAATCATTATGCTCAAATTCAAAATGCATTAATGGAATCAGTATAAAATAAGATAGAATAATCACCCTGAATATCAGCAGTAAGCCTACCCAAACAGTGACTACATGGAAGATTTACCTCTGACCTCTGCAATAATCATGTAAAATACAAATTAGAGACAAGCAGAGACAGCAATTAATTCCATAAGGAACACAAATCAGTGAAACAGACGCCCAGTAAGTGTTCTGTTAAACCATGAAACTTGGTCAGTATGTTCCTGCTAACGTCCTGTGACAGACACAGCTGTAGGTGCAGGAGGACACTGCTGCTCTGCCATACACATCCCTATCCAGCCCTGCTATTCCTGTTATCAGCACTCCTGGAAAGTGGGGAAATAGTGCATCTCTCCATACAATGATGTGTAAAGCCCTCCACAGTTTTTTGAATTTGTTTGTGTTTGAGAGCATGAGAAACACTCTGATAAATTCATAAATGCTTTCCTATGTGGTTTCTGCCTTTCCTGAACAATAACAATGGAAAGAATGGGAAGTGAAACAGAGCAGATTCCTTTGCTGCTGCTGCTGGCTGCCTTTGCATGAAACTGTGGCAAGTGAAATAAGGCAGCAGGAACACACACGACACTTGGAGCCAGCCCTGACAAGGCAGCAGCGCGTGGCACCAAGCAAATTGTGCAGAAAGCAAAAGACAAACAGCAGCAAAGCATGGCACAGGCTGCAAACTTGTAAAGCACTGAAAACATTTACTCTGTCAAATACATTCTAGGCACAGTGGGACGTCAGGCATTTCATACATTTTTGCTGCAAGTGGCCTAAAGTAAAATATACCAGGTAAGTGGCAACCTAAGCAAAGAATACAAATGTCCTAGAAAAGCATTTGAAAACAAAACAAAACGATAGTTGTAAAGTACTTCCACTAGCTGAGAAAAAGAACAGCAACTGGCATACCTATCAAATTAGCTGCTGAACATTTAAGAGGATAATTTTGACATACTTAAGAAGATCAGCCCTTGATCAGCAACTCTCCAGCCCTTGATTTTTGCATGTAACATATTGTATTAGTTCATTATATGAGCTGAGATTTAATATTCAAAAACAGAGATAAATACACCAATGGAGAATTCTCTCCCATTGTGAAATTCTGCAACTGAACCACACTCACATGATAACTAATTCTGTCAGCAGTTAAGTCATTTGATAGAAAAAACCCTACAAAGAGAAGGAATTTTCTCGTTCTCAGCGTCCCTGATGCAATTTACAACAAGCTTTTTTAAGCAGAAGATCCAAGTTTGAAGTTTCTCAGTACTAGAGCAATTCCCACCACATTAGGAATGGGCAATGACAGAAGGAGGCTGCTACAGTTCTCACTAATGGTACAAAAACTATCACAAGCAGATCTGGATTTTGTGAATAACCCCAGTAGTAGCAGTTATTAGAAACCTTTTCTAAAGCTGGATTTGGGTAGAACTTTGTTTTATCAAAAATAAGAAGTCTGCAGCTCAGCTGTTACAGAGGCTGGCACTCATTGTTTTCTCCCACGTTTCTGTGTTTATGAAAGGGTGAAATATTAAATCCTGGTCTTTACATGAACATAAGAATTAATGTCTTCTTTAAAATATTCGTCTTTTGATCAGCAAGTATCTGACACAGAATTCCAAACACCATGGTATTTATATAAGGAGCAAATGCACTCAAGGACATTTCTTTCTGGAAATGCTGTGAGGCAGTGTGTTCTGATACAACTCCAAGACTTTTATCCGTTTACAAATATCTTAATTCCAAGCATACTTCTACTTGACTTTAAATCACACTGAGAAGAACACTGAAATTGCTGTGTCAGATAAGAGCACTGGATCTCTTCCAGCTTTCTGTCTCAGAGCAGCAAGTCCTGGGTGTTTTAAAGGAAACTGCAAAGATCTCCATAGGAGACAGCTCTTGTTCAGTAACGTGGCCATACAGCACCTTGCTTTTTTCTTTTCCTACAACCCATTAGTTACTTTATGGCTTTTACAGTGAAACAAGAGACTTTTATGTCTTTTAGCTTTTACTAAATATCCCTGTGACCTCTTTATGCACTTGAACAGCACCAGGGCACATCACCTTAGAAGTCCCTCAGGAACTGTACTGTGGGCTTCAATTATCATAGTATGAACTGAACTGTACAACTAAAATGGGACATAGTCGTGATGCAAGGAAAAAAATAAAGGTATATTTGGCTTTCCCTTAAAAGTTTCTCTCTCCTGGTTTCCTTATGAATTTCAAACTAAATAACATTGCAGCACCACTCTATTTAGAACTGCTCTGTATATTAGATTTGTACACAGTTGTTTTAAGATTTGGGTCCTTTTTAGTCCTCCATTGATAGAATAAAGCACATTCATTTCCTAGAAGTTTACAGACTTACAAAGAAGGAAGGAAACATAGGGAACTGCTTACATAGGAAACTGCTCAACCCAGAGCAGCAGAAATGGCCAAAGGAAGCATTTTTGTTGTGTTAATTATATTGGCAAGAGTCTATTCCTGCTGTGCATTTCCACCTGGTCCATCTGTCTAAATCACAAATAAATGATGACAAACTTATGCTGGAGGACAAAGCAAGCAGCCACTCCATTTCCCTATGACACACAGAGAAGATCTTCCTGCCACCTGTCTGTGACAGAAGAGTTTCCTGTAAGAGCATGTGGATGGATGGATGGATGGATGGATGGATGAATGGATGGATGATGGATGGATGGATGATGGATGGATGATGGATGGATGGATGGATGGATGGATGGATGGATGGATGGATGGATGATGGATGGATGGATGGATGGATGGATGGATGGATGGATGGATGATGGATGGATGATGGATGGAGGGATGGATGGATGGATGGATGGATGATGGATGGATGAATGGATGATGGATGGATGGATGATGGATGGATGGATGATGGATGGATGGATGGATGGATGGATGGATGGATGGATGGATGAATGGATGATGGATGGATGGATGGATGGATGGATGGATGATGGATGGATGGATGATGGATGGATGATGGATGGATGGATGGATGGATGGATAGATGGATGGATGGATGGATGATGGATGGATGGATGGATGGATGATGGATGGATAGATGGATGGATAGATAGATGATGGATGGATGGATGATGGATGGATGGATGGATGGATGGATGGATGGATGGATGATGGATGGATGGATGGATGGATGGATGGATGGATGATGGATGGATGATGGATGGATGGATGGATGGATGGATGGATGGATGATGGATGGATGGATGGATGGATGGATGGATGGATGATGGATGGATGATGGATGGATGGATGGATGGATGATGGATGGATGGATGGATGAATGGATGATGGATCGATGATGGATCGATGATGGATGGATGATGGATGGATGAATGGATGGATGAATGGATGGATGATGGATGGATGGATGGATGGATGGATGATGGATGGATGGATGGATGGATGGATGGATGATGGATGGATGAATGGATGGATGATGGATGGATGGATGGATGGATGGATGGATGGATGGATGGATGGATGATGGATGGATGGATGATGGATGGATGGATGGATGATGGATGGATGGATGTTCCCCTGCTTTCCGTCTGCCTGGAGTGAAAGCTGTTTTCAAATGGAGTCCCAGTCCATGTTTGTGAGTGTTTCTGTTTCCTCTCAGCTCTGTCACCATCCAGGGGCACAAAATGTAGCTCAGCTCAGGCTCAGCTCTCCTGTCCCCCCACATGGGCAGGCCACAGTCTGTAGCTGGTTACGAACTGCAGCATTTCTTGATTTCTAACCACTGCTGTGTGCAACTAAGCTCCAGGAGGAAAAGGTGCCTCTAAGCCTCTTACCTACTTAGGAGATAAAGAATGCTGGCTAGAAGGATTTACAAAACACAAAAATACAACATGCCTATCCTAATATTCTTGCAAGAAAGAGAAGTTAAGAGTGAAAATTCCAACTCTTCTTTCCATGTCAGCTTCCTCTCCTCTACCCTTCAGCACTGTGTCCATCAGCAGTTAGCAGCTTGCAGGTATTTACTGTTTTACACATGGATTGAGTCATTTTGAGTTGCATTGTCATTTGTTTGCTGTCCTGGCCACTGGCTGAAAGATAGTTAGTTTTAATAAACAGTAGAGTGCATTGTCACAGAACCCAAAATAAATATGCAGGAACCCAGAATTATTTTTTAAATTAATTAATTACATGGAAGTCTGTTGCACTTTTTTTAAATCAACCAAACAGGCTGGGGTTCGGTTGTATGGGGTTTTTCTATTTTTTTTCTGCTATTAATCACATTTAATTTGAGAAAATTATCTTGGGTAGACATGAGAAGAGGAGCTAATAGGTCATTTAAATCACATGTTGTTTCTTCAGAGCTCTGTCTGTCAGACACCCCAATAGGAAAAGACAAAGAAGGATGGCAAATACAGACTGGAACAGTTAAATCATACCTGCATGTATTTTATTTTCTTTTAAATCATGAAGTTCTAGTCCACCGTTACTGGCATGGATGAGTGACCCGTGCCTAAGCAGCAGCTGATTACAGGCTGGTTAACTGAGACTGTCAGCATAATTAACATTCTGAGCCTGCTCAGGAACGCCAGGCTACCAAACCTGCAGTATCTACAAGCTGCCACAGCTCGCTTAATTGAAAAAGACTTGACTGAATCACTAAAAGCTAAAAAATCTGAAACTTTTGATGCAAAAAAGAACAAACTTCTTTTTGCAAGAAAATGACAGAACACAGTATCAGGCTGAAGCCAGGGAAGGAAGTGACTAAGCATGCAACTGCAGCCACTTGGAATAAATCATTTCTATGCCAGTCACGGTGGCAATGAGCACAATCATATGCTTCTTAACTTTGTTCATGTTTTCTCCTTTCTGTTGCAAATCTGCTCAACTGTCATTTTTAGTTTTCTCTTCAAAACGTCGCTAATGCTGTCTAATAACACATCACTCTGTCTCAGCCTGGAAATCACAGCCTCAGAACACAGCAGTGAAGCCCAAGCAGCAGCCCTAACAGAGCAAAGCTGGAATGCTTTTTTCTCTGGAGTTTTTCATGCATAAGCAAGTGAAAGAAGAGACTGGAAAATATTTTAGAATATTTCAGCATGTCAAATGAAATCATTCTGCTCTGCCCTCCTGCCCCCTGCATGCCTGTTTATGCTGAAGAGCAGTAAGACTGGGAAGTACACCAACAAACATCTTCTACTAATTCAGGTCTGATCCTAAGAAATATTACATATACCTTTTGTTTCAAGAAGCTAAAAATATGCCAGTTGCAGTTTTTATATGGAAAATTAAAGGTAATATTCAACAAATATTGCAGTCATTTTCAAAACGGTACTCTTGTAATATTAGAAAGGTTCTGTAAGTAAACAGATATTGGCACACTTATTAACCACAAATAAAAGATAATTCTGCATTTTAAATAGAAGTCTGTATTTCTGTATTTGACAACTACACTCTCCTCACATGGAATTCTGCTATTTGGGCACTCAAGCTCAAAAAAGGACATCAAAATAAATGATACCCATAACAAAATAGATACAGAATAACCTGTGCTGGAATTCCAAAAAGGAACAGACAGCTTAACTGATGGCAAGGGTGTATGTTTGAATATAACTAGCGTCAGACAAAAAGGCAAGCAAATCATCTATTATGCTGATAAAATTATAGAATAATTACATGCCACTATTCCTGTCTCATACGTGAAGATTCTGAGATGCCAAAAAATTAGAATAAAAGCTCAGGTTTAGACAAGTTATAATGGTTCCTGATATTATGTGGATGTCGTGGGTTTCCTTTAATGAAAGTTCTCACCAGCTGCCTTCCTCCAGCAGTCAAGGAGCCACTGCAGCAAACAGGGCTGACCTGACAGAATAATTAATTCTACAGCCTCAGCACATCGTGAGACATGAAGGCAGCTTCATCAGGGGCCCCACAGAGCTAAATGCATGGCAGGGTACAGGTCTGAAACTCCTAAGAAACGTGTGAACATGCATCACCTATGTGTGCTCCGTGCTGTGCAAATGACAAACACTAATCTCAGAGATGTGGGCAAAGGGTAGGAGTGTAAAAGGAGCAGCTGCAGGCAAAGGCATGAGGGCAGAGGGAACAGCTGAGGAGGCAAGGCCAGCCCGGAGGGATTTAACTACACATACACATGGAACACTGGAAAGGTCTAAAGTTTGGTGAACATCAAAACTGTGCAAACGGCCACACGGCTGGCACTACCACCAGCTTGTCTTTACTCACACGTTACTGTTCCTGTTCTTACCAACACGACAGCACATGCTCAGAGCCCACTCCTGTCCCTTGGCCAGAACCGGACACTGGCAGCATTATTGGGTTTCCCTGGGACCACGCTGCAGTCCTGCTTGAATTCAGTTGTGCAACGCCTCTACACTGATGTCCCAGCCCTTGAAGACTTCTCCTTGAACAAAACTCTTCCAAGAGACGTGCACGTAAATCTGGCTGCCCGGGAAGTTCATTCCCTTTGCCATCCCTCACAGGCACGTGCAGAATTGTTCTAGCAAAGTACAAGTCAGATCCCACAGGAGACTCTCGTGGCTTTGGGTTCTTCAACAGATGAATCCTGTCCCATCTGTTACCTGAAAAAATGTTACCTCACGCTGTGAGGAGAGGAAGCTGCCGCCCAGGAGATGAACAGTCGGCAACTGCCATACAAAAGAACTGGCCAATGGCTCTAGCATTCCACCGAAATCTTCCAGGGAGGGGGAAAGGGGCAGTGGGCACTCTCTTAGCTGAGGGGGACACAGTGGCTGTGCGGGAGCAGAGCAGTTCAGTTGGTTTCTGGTGCTGGACTTGTCCTGCTGAGGGTCTCGATGCTGCTGCGGAGCTCTCCTTGTTGCCCATCTGACTGGGGCTTCTCGGCACCAGCCAGCACCGGGAGACCCTCACCATCTCCGCGGGTATTCGGGGGAAACCGGGCCCCCAGCTCCTCCCTGGCTCCGGAGAGAGCAGCTCCCAGGTGCTGGCCGGAACCCCGGCACTGCCATCGCCAGGATACTCACAGCGCACACATGAGCGCATGGGGAAAACGAAGGCCGTGCGTGCTCCCTCCCCCAGCGCTGCCGTCCCCCCGCAAGCTCGGGGCTCGAGGGGCTGCCCCCGAGGCCATGAGGGCAGCACCCCCAATGCCATGAGGGGCAGCACCGCCGAGGCCATGAGGGGCAGCACCGACGAGGCCATGAGGGGCAGCACCGACGAGGCCATGAGGGGCCGCCCCCGAGGCCATGAGGGGCAGCACCGACGAGGCCATGAGGGGCCGCCCCCGAGGCCATGAGGGGCAGCACCGACAAGGCCATGAGGGGCAGCACCCGAGGCCATGAGGGGCCGCCCCCGAGGCCATGAGGGCAGCACCGCCGAGGCCATGAGGGGCAGCCCCCGAAGCCATGAGGGCAGCACCACCAAGGCCATGAGGGGCAGCACCACCGAGGCCATGAGGTGCTGCTCCCGAGGCCATGAGGGTGGCACTGCAGAGACCATGAGGGGCAGCACCGCTGAGGCCATGAGGGGCAGCCCCCAAGGCCATGAGGGGCAGCACCCGAGACCATGAGGGGCAGCACCCGAGGCCATGAGGGGCCGCCCCCGAGGCCATGAGGGGCAGCACCCGAGGCCATGAGGGGCAGCAGCGCCGAGGCCATGAGGGTCAGCACTCGAGGCCATGAGGGGCTGCCCCCGATGCCATGAGGGGCAGCACCCCTGAGGCCATGAGGGCAGCACCCCCGAGGCCATGAGGGGCAGCACCCGAGGCCATGAGGCGCCGCTCCCTCACACGGCGCCAACAGCGCCCCCTGCTGGCCGGGCCAAAGCCAAAAGTGCTCAGCAGATGGGAAAAGGCTGATAGAGGGTTTCTTTGGGGTTGTTTTTTATAGTTTTTATTGTTGCCGTTGTTCTGTCTTGGAACATATATGTGTGCATATACACACACACACATACACACACACACACATATATATATATATATTCTAGTAAGGAACTGCTGTTATTCCTTTTTCCCATACTTTTGCCTCGAAGCACCATAATTTTCAAAGGGAGGAGTCATCTTTCCAGTCCAGGAAGGTTTCCACCTTCCTTGACAGATATTTGTCTTTTAAACGAAGCCAGACAGATCGTTCTCCCCAGACAAGCACAGTTCATGGTGATAGCTCAGGATCTCCCAGCAGCCAGGCCACCCAAACCCCGGCAGCGCTGGCTGGACAATCACACAGGAGGCGTTCTTCCAGCAATGGCATCCCATCCCATGGAAGAGTGGGAAGCATTCACAACAAGCCTGAGTTTATTGTAACCTGATCTCTCTGGCACCTTCACACAGACTGCAGGCACAATCACAAGCAGAGGCTACCAACATGGGCCTTGCATATCACCCCTACACATCTCCAGGGCACTGATGGTGGGGATCGTTCATGCTCTGCAGGTTGAAGCACTGTGTGGAAGATGTAATTAATTTTTATTTCCATGATCATTCATCCTCAAGCACCTTCTGCTGCTTCTACTCATACTAACTTTTCAGGAAGATGCTGGAGGATAAGCCTGAATGGAACAACACTAAATCCAGTGAAACAGAAATGGTCATATGAATTGCAGAGAGTAAGTAAAACAATAGCTTTGCGTCTCATGTGCTGTCCCTGGAGGATGAGACTGAAGCACAGGCTGCTTGCCCTTGACAGGAAAATTAATCCACAAACAGCAGAGGTTTATGTCCAAAAAAGAGACAGAGGAGTCCTTTAACTTTATTTAAATACAGAGAGAGGCCATGGGGCATTTTCCCTGGTGTCTCTCAAAATTTTGGAAGACGCAGCCTCCTTTTTATCCTCATTTCCTGGCCCCATGTCCATCTCTCTTCCCCATTGCCTGAGGTACTTCAGAGGTACAGACCTCCTGAAATGTCTCATACCTGAGACCCCCATCTAATATATAACCCTCCCCCTTTTGTTTTCTTTGTGTCAATCCGTGGAATTCCTACGGAATTTATGGTTCTTCCCATTGTTTCTTTCATCTCTCAGTACCCAGTTTTATTTATCAGCAGACCTACAGTTTGTCTGTGAAGACAAGTCTCTCCCATTCCATTCATCAATCAGTGGAATCCTTCCCATTGTTTCTTTTCTCTCTCACTGCTAGTTTTACCTACCAGCAGACCCACAGTTTGTAAAGACAAATCCCTCACTCCTTTCACCCTCAAAACAGCTTCAGAATCTCAGGACAAAAAGCCAGCCTGGGCACAGTTATGTGTTTAGCTCATTAAGGCTAAAGGACTTTTGACAGGTCACAAAACATCCGGGCCTGGGTGCTGTGAACAAAGCCTCGCCTCCCCCAGGGCAGCCAGAGGCCCCTGTGACCTGGCCACAATGGTAAGGCTTAAGCACAAGTGTCCAGCTGGAAAAGCTTCCTTCTCTGACAGTGTGTAAGTGTGCGTGAGGGGAGCAATAGCCCGAGTGGCCCTGTGCCAAGGCCCTGAGGGACCTGCTGGGGACACACACAGTGACAGATGTGTCGTGGTGTCCTCTGAGCCATCCCACATTACAGAGCACACTGACCCCCAGAGTGCAGCACGGCTCTACACTCCTCAGCTTCCTCGTGAGTGGAACATGGGATCCTTTCACCCTCACAGAGGTGGGGGAGACCTTGCAAAATAATACACCCTAGGAGAAGGGCAAGAGAGCATTTCAATTTATCCATCTGCCTCACCTACCACTGACCACCACGCTCCTTTAGGGCAGTGTAGTTCAACTCCTGGGATAAGATCCTCTCTGGTCTCAATCCTCTTTCCCTATTTCTTCAGAAAATGTTCTGTTGCCTCGATTTCCCTCGCCTGCTTGTTCCCTGAACCTGGCTTTCTCACACTCCCCTCTCGCTGTGTGTGCCTTCAGCCAGCACTGCATCCTGAGTTTCCCTGTGCCCTCCCACGCTCTGATATTTACCCTGGGAGTTACACGCCCCCAGCTCTAATCTGATCCTCATGGAACAGCAGGTTCATTTAATCACCGGCTCAAAAATTGCAGGCACGTTTTATTAGACTTATCTCTCCTAACGATACAGGGATAGCACACCACAGTACCACTGAGAGCAAGCTACAACTGCTAACCCAGCTGACTCCTGGCTCCTTTATAGGGGAATAAAGCCAAGGGAACGACACACGGTGTCACTTCATAAACCCAAACAGAGCACAGCGCGGCACTTGCTAACTACAGCTCCCCAAAGGGATGTGTGATTCACACATAAAGGCACTCCCAGGCCCAAGTGCTCTGGCTGTGAGCAGAAAAAAGCTGTATTCTGCTCTAGTCTGAATTCCAAAGTTTGTGCCCTGTGTCTAGAAAAGCTCCAACTGCATTCCTGAATGTACATTCTGTTACTCCTTCTCACAGGAGTAACAGAAACCTTTCCATTTTTTTTTTTCTTTTTCTTCTCTGTAACATCATCATTAAAAGGATTTTAAAGAGTAAGCACAGAATATCCTGAGGAAGGCTAAGGTGAACCATGAGCCAGAAGAGAGGAAGGCTTTTGATTGATTTGCATGGAATCCCACCTGGTTTCTTATACTCTGGGAAGTTCACATCACTTCCCTACCCCCTCACTCCCGTTCTACTGACACCTGATAATTGTCACTCCCCCTTTTCAAATGTACTTGGCAAACAGATGTACTTGGCTATTACAGGTGCCTTCTCATAATCCTAAAAAATGCACAATTTGCTAGTTCCCCTTTTCTCTGTGCAAAGTTTCAATTCCAAACCAGCTCTGGAGAAGAACAGGCTTTCACAGTGAATGCCATCTTTTCTTTCACAATTTACAATTTTGGCTGCAGTTCATACTAAGCTTTCCATCGGGAAGTTTCATCTAGGTACAGAGAACTCAGCCAGAATGAATGGCAAAAGAAAACACACTATAACTTAACCACGTAAGAAAACCCAAAACCAAACATGAAATTAAACTGAAGCAAATTAGTGCAAAATCAGATAGCAGTGAAATAAATCTGCTAGATTTATTAGCAGATAAAGTTTAGCACCAAGAGAAAAATTTGGACTAACACTACCTTAGCATAGTGTATAACTTCCAAAGAACTTTGAACTTCTCTGTTATGTAGACAAAGAAAACTACATGCTCATCACAGGCTCTGCCCAACACATCTCTTTTCATCTGGATATTAAGACATATCTAGTAACACATTTGCCACTGTATTTCCTGATCTATGCCATTTTCCCCTCAGAAAAAGCCCAGGAAAAAATTAAGAGTGGTCATGGAGTCATAAAACTCAAAACTTAGTCAGGTTCTGTGGTGTCTCAGTTTATGTTTAGGGCTGAAACCCCAAAACACAGACTTGAGCTTTGTGTTCAAGACTGCACAAATAAATAAAATATTTTTCTTAAGAGGTTTTTCTTTGCACCCGTAACAGAATCCAATGACTTGGGCCCTCAAGGTCTCGTTGCCCAGTTCCATGAGTTGAATGGTTACCCCATGGGGGTGCACTGATAGACAAGGTGTAGCTGATACAAGGCAAAGGTCTCTTTAACTTAATTCTTTATTTGTCATAGTTTACATGAGTGGCAGATTGGCCTAAAATTTTGTAAGAAATGTTCATACTGGGATTTGTTTCATATTAGGAGCTTTACTTCCACAACTGGAGAAGAACTCATTCTGCTGTATAAAGATACAGAAATGCAATCTTAAAAAACTCTGGCACTTTTCCTGCTTGTGTAATTCAAAAAGGATCTCAGTAAAGAAAATTCAATTTGGCAATCCATTAACACAGATTTGATGCTCTCTCTGTTCATATCTTGATGTCTCACCCCTTTCAGAAAAATGAAAATAACTCTTGGTAAAGAGTGGCTGTTCCCTCTTATTAGTCCAGTATACTGGCAATTATTAAAACCCTAGGAAAGCTGCTGAAGCTCTGCTGACTCATGGTGGCCAAGAACTTATTTGTTAACTCCATAACCAAGGTGGAGGAGGGAGAAAAAGAAAAAAAAGAAAAGGCAGAGAACAGGCAAAGTTTGGGAAGAAGGCTGTGTGCCAGGCGTACACTAAGTTGCACCAATTCTTCAGGAGAAAGGATCTGGATGTTATTGGAAATTTAACATGCTGTGTTTGAACCTGGTGAAGAGACAAACCTTATTTGAGCCCACTTAAGTTTAGGAACCTAAAAGAGTCATTTCAATGAAGAGTTTACCTCTCACAGACATCTGCTGTCAACGGAGGAAGAGCAGCAGTTCCAAAAGACAAATTGACTTAGCAAAGGTCTGAGCTGTCTTCTCCCTGCTCCATCAAGAACAGAGACACCCCAGGGCAGTGATGGAAAGCCTGTACCAGGACAGCAGCCTGGCACGTGACACTGCTGTCAGCACAAGAGCTCAATTCCCACTGCACTCTGCAGTTTGCCACTGCTCCTCCACCCTACAGAGCAGCCTGCAGAGCCCCAAACAAGCTGCAGCAGAGCACGGGGGATGGAGCTGACAGGGATTAATGGAGTAATTAACCCTTTCCCTCCCCACCAACCTGCCCCAAGGAGAAGGAATCACAGAATGTGCCATGACACAAGAATATATTTCTGACATGAAAGATGTTAGTAAGTGTTAGCCAGGAATGACTGCACTCCTCATTTGGGAGCTCTGGTTTGGTTCATTAATACTTGTGGGATTACTGTAAACCTGAGGTCATTCACAGCCTAAGTACTAGCAAAGGTGGCATTTTAATGCCTGGAAAATTTTAGATTTCACCTCATTTTAAATTATTCTATTCTCACAGCAGTGAATAATTAGGGAAAAGCCAGAGCACATTCCAAGGGTACAGATTCTCTCCCGGTAAGGCAAAGTGGTTCTCAGCACTGCCTGGCTGCATTTGAGCACTGCACTCTGCACTCCTAAGGAGCAGAACAATTCTTCCCAGCCCCCTGCCCATTCCTGCACAAAAAAGAGCCAGGATTTTCCACTTGCCCACCATCATCTGTGATCACATCCTTCACAGCAAAGGAAGGCTGCCAGCATGGTGGATTTGCTGTGACACCATCTCTGCCTTGCTCTGCCCAGATGAGAGCATGTGTTCTTTCCCCACTGCATGCAGGGAAGAAGGGGAAACCAAGGAAAGACAAGGTGGCTCACTTGGTGGTATTTGACGACTGTAGAGCATCACACATATAAAAAGCTCAGCATTAGTGTACCTTCACATAAAATCCTGTCCCTGTCCTGAACAACAGTAAAAACAATTCACCTCATTAAAGTACCACACCAAGCTGCGTACTCGCTGTGCTGTAAAGGCTCTGGAAGCCTGTGGTTGAAGCGTTAGTGTTGTGGAACAAAGTGACAGCAAGTTGGGAAATAAATGAGCACAGTACTCTCTTCTAACCTCCTGGCACTGAGCCTTTTAACAGAGAAGAAAAAAGCAAAAACGGAAAATGTCAGCCCCAAAAACATTTTTCACGTTGTAAAAAAGAGAGTCCGCTCTAAAGCACTTGATAAGAGACACACTGAGGGGTCTGAAAAATAGTGAGTGGAACAAAAAGGTTATGTGAACACATCTAATGTAATAAAAACAAAAAAAATCGTTCCAACCAAAATCTGTATCTATGTCGTACAAACGTCACGTCAGCCCTTAAGACGAAAGTCTCAGCAGCTCGGGGACGCAGGGCAGCACTCGGGAGCACGCAGAGAGGGTCGGGACAGCCCGGCACTCCGGCAGCGCGCACGGAGCGAGCAGCGCCCGCTCTCCCGGGAGGGCTCGCTCATTTGCAAGGGAAGGCAGGCACTGCACATGCCCGCGGTGCCGCCGCCGCTGGGGGCAGCTTTACATAAGGCTGCGCCCGGCGCCAGCCCGCTCAGTCGGCCGGAGCTCTCGGCATGCCGGGCCGCGCTGCCCGCAGCTGGCGCGCCCGAGCCGCGGGCCCGGGGCACGGCGGGGCAGCGCCCGGAGCGCGGCGCCGCGGGCTGCACCCACCCACGGGCGCTCCCATGAAGCGACGCTGTGAAAGCCACGCTCCCAACTAGAAAGATGCAAAACCGTAATATCCGTGAAGATCCTATTACCTAGGAAGAATTTGACGTTTTGCTGCGAACGCTGTGTTGGGATTGATTTATTCTTGGAGTGCTCTGCACGGCTGGCAAAGAATAATGTTCCAAAATCGGTCCATCTCCCAAGGGGTCCAATTTTTCTTCCTGGGTGTCAGCGAGCCCTGACTCACTACAGTGCAGCTGACAGGGGCTGCCATGCTTGTGGCACACTAAGCAAAAAACAAAAGACCTAAGGACGACCTTTGAACAACACAAAGGATGGGTATGTTTTTCATGTTACCTTTTTAATTTATAGTTCATAGTTACTGCATAGCCTGTGCTTTAATTATTCCATAAACTTACCTTGATGCGATTTGTTATTATACTTAAATGGCTTAGGGATTACACCTTTTACCCAACTATTTGTCAGTAGTTATATTGAGGTATTCTTAAACAAACCAAACCGAAAAAAAGCCAAGTTAAAAAAAAACCCAATGTGAAAAGTAGTCGAGTCAAGCTAGGGCTTTGTAAATGATTGCTGAAGTAAAAGATATTAGCATGATTGAAAAAAATGACTGATGTGTGGGGGGATAACTTTTCTAAGTTGTTTTTATTTCCAGGTTTCAATGTAATTAGGCTACTGAGCGGATCAGCTGTAGCTCTGGTAATAGCCCCTACTGTATTACTGACAATGCTTTCTTCTGCTGAACGAGGATGCCCTAAGGGCTGTAGGTGTGAAGGCAAAATGGTATATTGTGAATCTCAGAAATTGCAGGAGATTCCCTCAAGTATATCTGCTGGTTGTTTAGGTTTGTCCCTTCGATATAACAGCCTCCAAAAACTAAAATACAATCAATTTAAAGGTCTTAATCAACTCACCTGGCTCTATTTAGACCATAACCACATCAGCAATATTGACGAAAATGCTTTCAGTGGAATACGCAGACTAAAAGAGTTGATCTTGAGTTCCAACAGAATCTCCTATTTTCTTAATAATACCTTCAGACCTGTGACAAATCTCCGGAATTTGGATCTGTCATACAATCAGCTGCAGTCTCTGGGATCTGAGCAGTTCAGGGGCTTAAGGAAGCTGCTGAGTTTACATTTGCGGTCCAATTCCCTAAGAACCATTCCTGTTCGAATATTTCAAGATTGCAGGAACCTCGAACTGTTGGACCTGGGTTATAATCGCATCCGGAGTTTAGCAAGGAATGTCTTTGCAGGTATGATCAGACTGAAAGAGCTTCATCTGGAGCACAATCAATTTTCTAAGCTCAACCTGGCACTTTTTCCAAGGCTAGTCAGCCTTCAAAACCTTTATTTACAGTGGAATAAAATCAGTGTGATAGGACAAACTATGTCTTGGACCTGGAGCTCATTACAAAGACTCGATTTATCTGGCAATGAAATAGAAGCTTTCAGTGGACCTAGTGTTTTTCAGTGTGTGCCCAATTTACAGCGCCTCAACCTGGATTCAAACAAGCTCACATTTATTGGTCAAGAAATTTTGGATTCTTGGATATCTCTCAATGACATCAGCCTTGCCGGGAATATATGGGAATGCAGCAGAAACATTTGCTCTCTGGTAAACTGGCTTAAAAGTTTTAAAGGGCTGAGGGAAAATACAATTATTTGTGCCAGCCCCAAAGAGCTGCAAGGGGTGAACGTTATTGATGCAGTGAAAAACTACAGCATCTGTGGCAAGAGTACCACGGAAAGGTTCGAACTGGCACGAGCTCTCCCAAAGCCAACGTTTAAACCAAAACTCACCAGGCCTAAACACGACAGCAAGCCCCCCGTGCCCCCGACGGTGGGAGCCACGGAAGGCAGCTCTGAGCCCGAGCACGACGCAGAGCACATCTCCTTCCACAAAATCATCGCCGGCAGCGTGGCTCTCTTCCTGTCGGTGCTGGTGATCCTGCTGGTGATCTATGTGTCATGGAAGCGCTACCCTGCCAGCATGAAGCAGCTGCAGCAGCGCTCGCTCATGCGAAGGCACAGGAAAAAGAAAAGACAGTCGCTGAAGCAAATGACTCCAAGCACACAGGAATTTTATGTAGATTACAAACCCACCAACACTGAGACCAGTGAGATGCTGCTGAATGGAATGGGACCCTGCACGTACAACAAATCGGGCTCCAGGGAATGCGAGGTATGAACCATTGTGATAAAAGAGCTTTTAAAGGCTGGGAAATAGTGGTGCTTTATTGAACTCTAGGGACTATAAAGGAAACGTTTTTCTCACTTTTCTGGCACAGCTCTTCCATGTCCCTTTTTTGTACATTCATAATACTGGTCATTTTACTCTCATACATAATCAACTCATTGAAATTTAAATACCGCAATCAATGTGAAGCCTGAGCTCTGGTTTAATACAATACCTATTGTACAAACCCTCTACTGATCTCATTAAAGTCTCTCTTGTTTTTAAATAGAAAACTTCTTTCATAAGTAATCCACTGCACCTGCACCAACTGTGCCTCTGTTTAGGGAGATAAATGACAACAATGAAAAAAAAAATCAAACTCAGGGTATCCCCCTCTGCCTCCCCAAACCCAGTCCTTGCTCTAAAACTCACTTTTTGAGCCCAGAATGAAGGAAAGATCCAGGTGCTGTAGTATAATATGAATTCTGAGTTGTCTGAGGACAGAGATGGTGCAGGAACAGCTCTGAAAAAATGCCTGATTGCTGCTCAACACAAGAGAGACTAGAAAGCACCCTTAAGAATCACACCAGAGGCAAAGCAGAGGGAAACCTAGGCTTAATAAAAAAATTAAAAATAAAAAGGTACAGTGGTATTTTCTGTACCGCATTATACCACAGTGTTTCTAGGGCCAATAGCTAGCAATTGAAACCTGTTTATGTGACTTCATACAAAAGGTGCCAGTGTTTATCCCTACATCCAGTTGCCTTTCAGAAAATAGTCAAAAGGCATTCATTAGATGAGGAGCAGAAATTCCTTATTGATGCAATTAGAGGAACTCAAATGTGCAGCAGCAAAAGCAAGACCACTTCCTGCACACATTTGTTTCAGCTCTCATTAGGAATTCTCTTTTCAGGACTGTCAAAGGCATTTATGTAGCTGAGGAAACCATTAAAATCCATCATTTTCTTCTGTTTCTGTTTATTGGCTGGGCTAGGCTTGCTAAGGTTGTGTTATGTTTTGCACAGTGTCCCTCTAATAACTAAATAAAGCTTCATCACTTAAAATGCCAAACACTGAGCATTTTAGACATGCTACAGCTGCACAGAGCTTTCAGAGAAAACTGGTTACTCACTGATGTGAGAGGAGTACACCCAAAAATCCTTTTACACAAATCAGTGACAAATCATTTTCCTCTCTTACCAAAACCCTAATGACATTACAGAATTCACACATATTCAGTTTTAATGTCTAGTCATACACCAGTGGTTGTGGGCAAAATACAGATTTGTAACCCAGCTATTCCCTGCCTTCCTTCTCCCCAAATCATGTATTTTGTTGGCTGCAGAAGAACAGAATATCCCCCATATTTGCAAATAAATCATACCTCTTACTTTGATTATCAGGAAGGGAGGGTATGAAATAACACAGCAGCACCTTTATAGAAGTCAGTAACTTAATTATCTCCATTTTGCAACTTGATTTGGCTTTGTAAACTGCACATCTTCAATCACTTGGGAAGGAATATTTCTACAAGGCAGTTTCACTGCAGCAGATTAGAAAAAGCAAACCTTAACAGAAGGTTCTCCTGAATTGTTACTGAAAAAACCCAAATATAGAAAATCACCTTGAAACATTGAAAACAAAGATAGAAACATCTCTTAAAAGAACTAATACACTTGAAAGGGTTTGGGCTGGGGTTTTTTCAGGGAATGAAACCATTCTCCTTTTCAAGGACTGTAGTGAGGAAATAGCTGAGGGTGGAAGCTGGAGCTGAGCTGAGCCCTGCAAGAGAGACCCCATTTCCCTGAGCACCAGGACCCCACAGCATTCACAGTGCCAGTGCTTGAGACACTTCAGCAGCACAGCAGAGCTACACCTCAGTTGTGCCTGGGCAGCTGCTATTAAAAAGTCAATACACATTTAATTATCCAGGCTACTGCAGGATTCAGTTTTCTACCAGCACATCCTGCTTATCTCTGCACTGAAGCATTAGAGTTTGCTATAAACTTCATGTTAACAACCATCCCTGCACTTCAGGGGCTTTCATCTCTGCAGTGGTGACTAACATTGGGCACAGCCAAAACACAAGAGACTTGCCCCAAAACATATGGATGTTCATATATACATACATACAGACACACACACACACGTGTGTGTGTGTGTGTGTACAAATATAAATACACATAAAAATAAAATTATTTTTTTATATTTCGTTTTAGGACTGTTAACTGCAATCAGAAAATAATTTCATACTATTACTTAAGAATTTTTGTTATTCAGAAATATTCAATGCATCTTCTAAAACCTCTTAGTGAACTGTGATTGTGAGAGTTGTCTATAATTGAATTTGACTTATTATGCTTTGTGTTTCTTTAATGCCTTGTTCTAAACATTACTCAGAAAGTGCTACCTGTAAAACCATCACTAGCTCCCTTTGAATAATCAATTATAGGCATGAAAAAGCAAATGAGGCCAGTCTGCCATTAATCATGGGTGGGTAACAAACACCCAGCAGGTTCATTCATGCACAGACAGGCTCAGATCCCCAATCCCCTCCCAGGCTGGGAACTGCAGCTGTCCCCAGACACGTGGGTCAGTGTGTGAATCCTGCCATGGTCACTGGCAGTGCAGCCCCTGGCTGGGCACACACCAAACACACCCAGTGCAACTCTCTGAGCCTTGTGCACAGCCCAGGGCCTGGGAGCCAAGGTTTTAAATCCCACCCTAGTGCCCATGGCTTAGAAAGCATTTTGAACCAGCTCCACAGCCCCTTAAAACACATTATGAACTCCATGTTTTCATGTGAGCAAAACCCACATGAACTCAGCTAACCTGAGCCTCACCACTGGCAAATGAAATACTCCAGCAGTGACTTGGTTTGGGTGGCAGGGCCACCAGAGTCACAAATTCTAATAATCTAGTGGGAATGACTTGGTCTTGGCTGAGCAGCTCTAAGTCCCCATGAAAGGCTGCCCCTCTCCTGAATACAAATGAAGTGCTGAAGCCTCAGAGGCTCCAGCAAAGAAATTTCTCCTTTGCTTCTCTCCAGTATCTAAAATCTTGATCCCACTTTGTCCTGGTTTTTGGATAGTTTGGTGCCAGTCTCTCCCAAAACTCACTGGGGTGATGCCAAGCAATCCTCAGAGGATGTCAAAGAGCCACAGCAGCTACCATGGCTCTCACAAACCTGGGAGCCTTCACACAAGCATTTTAGGCACTAAGTTGAGGAAGGAGATGTGACCAAATGCCTCCAATGACTTGGTTCCTCTTTAATGGAGCTGACAGCACCTACATATTCCAATTTTAGGAGAGCAGCAATGGGTCTTGAAGATGTATGTAATTTTTTTTTTCTGTTTGTTTTTGGGATCTGTAGTCATTTACTGTTCCTTTTCCTGGGACATGTATGGTGTTCTGGGGCTACCACTGCCGACCAGGGCTTTTCAAGCTGCAGACAAAGTGCAGGACTCTTCCATGCCCAATGTCATTGTCACTGGGTTGGCATCTATGTGTGCTTAGACAATGCTGAGACGAATGTTAGGTGGAATCACCAAACTGCTTCATTTCATTGTAGCACCCCAAAAACGTTGAGGGCAGTCAGGACTTTCTCTGTGAGACACAGAGAGACCATGGCAAACAGAATGAGAGATTTGAGGTCATTTGCTGGATCACACAGAGGCTGAGTGCTGGGACTGTAACCCAGCCCTTGCACTCAGGTCTCCTCCTTGCCTCTCACAGACCCAGCTCATGGAATATTCCAGTGCCATTTCAGAGTAACCCCACACAGAATGCACATCTTGGGGAAAAGAAAATAACTCATGCACTAAGCAAATTGGAGGAGACTGGTAATGTTCATTCACCATGTTGAGATCACCTCCAGCAACTGCAGAGTAAGAGAATAATAATGAGAACAAGTGGCTTGAGTATAATGACTGCAAGCTCCTCTGCTGGCTGGCTTTCATGACTCACTATCTGCACCTCCAGAGTCATCACAGCTGAAGCTTTGGCAAAGCTCTCTTTTCTTATTAGTATAAAATGGTGAGCCTTCATAGAAAATTCAATTGCAAAATCAACATAAATATACAATATGCCTGCAAACACAATTAGAAATTTTCAGTTTGCTGCAAGCAAATGGTCTTTGCTGTCAGCCCTCAGTGCTAGATAAATATTCCATGGGTGAATTTCTGTGGAACAATAGTGACATCCAGTGGGTAGGGAGCTTAATCACAGGTATCTCCTGCATAAATCAATTCCCACTGAGATATGTTTGCCTCTTCCCTTGGCATCCTTCTCTGTCCCACAGGAGAAACATCAAACCCTTGCAGCATAGTGAGTGCTCAGCTGGAGCTGTGTACAGCAGCCACAACCTGCATGTAGTGAGGACATGGAGAAAATAAGAGCAGGTGAAAGCTGGCAGGAAATGGTGACTTCCATCCAGTGTGGAGGTCACTACTGCCAGAAAAAGGCAAGGAGTACACAAGCAGCTCTAACAAGTTTGTGGCCACTGGTTTAAAACTAATTATTTAGAAAACACCACTTTAACAGACTAGAAAATAAACTCAGGCCACAAATAACTCATTCAACCTCCTAATAGCAGAACACTAAAAATTTTTTTCTTCAGTTTATAATAATAAGAGAAACATTTTATTAGACATTAAAAGAAGGACAATTAAATACCTGGGAACAAGCCAAAGTAAGAACTTCCTCTCAAAACCACACAACGTTCAAAGAGACAAGAGGAAAATGATGCAAGATCAAATTCACAAACAGTAGCAAAGTCCTACAGTGGCAAATATGACATGAATGTGCAGCACATTTGCTTGGGCACACCCTCAGGAGCGTTTTGCTGTACCTACACTGGGTCTCAGTGACCCTGTGCCAATGTTCCTGCCATGGTCCTGAACCACAGGGAGGGACAGAGGACAATGAAGTCAGGATTGCAGCTCTGTTGATAAGATTCAGGTTTCACTGCCCCACAGAAGGTGCACAGGAACTCATTTCCCTCCACACTGGAGGAAATCCAGCTGTAATTCTAACTTTTGATGGCTTCAGGTGCACTGGGAGGTCACCTATCAGTCAGTCCATGCTCCAGTGCTTTGCTTTTCAGCCCTAGCAAGGCTTTGGAGAGGGGGGATCATCACAGGAGGATAAAATTTCTGATTGTGGTGTGATTCTCAGGGCTACAGCCAAACCCTTCCCTGGCATCACCACCAACAGAGCACAGCAGGGCACACAGGCAGTGAGACATGGCACAGCTCAACAGGAGGTCAGAACAGAATAAAAAGGCTTTTATCCAGGGCCCTGTGGGACAATTAGCTGTGAGCTGATGGCCAACGTTTTACCTACCAGAGAAGCTGCAAATCTCATTTGGAACGAGCACAAACATCATAAAAGCAAGAATGAAAAAGATTTGCAAGTAGGCACTATCTTTTTATCCCACCAATCCATCACAGAAATTACATTTCCCTGCAAGTCTTGTCTTGCTCACGCTGTGACACCATAATCACCACAGCACTGGCATTGTAATGGAAGAATGAGCATTGTTTACTGAGAAGGGGCAAAAGGCTAGCTAATTCCTATTTATTAGCTTCTTCCTAAAAGGCTTAATGACCTCCATCACCTTCCTGATGTTATTACAGGAAATACTAGATATTCATGTGAGAACTCACACATTTAAGGTTCTTCATCACTAAAATCAACCAAACTCTTTAACAAAACAAAATATTTCATTCTTTACTTACTGTTTGTTAATGTTTCCCACAAACTTTTGTTTGCCAAAAAGCAACTGAATAACTGGAGGTGTGATCTTGAAAAAGAGTCCTCCAAAACCCCTTCACATGTCCTCTTAACCACTAAAGCCATTCCCTTCCTGTGTTTATGACCAGCATTCTCATGGGCACCTCTGTTCATGGCCATAATTACACTGAGAGAGAGAAAAAACCCAGGGAAAGGGTTGCATGTGGCTTACAGCACTGGTAAAAAGTCAGGAAGGGTCACTCAGCTTTTCCAGAACTTAAAAATTGGAAGTAAAAGATACAAAATGATAGATAGATATAGATATAGATATAGATATAGATATAGATATAGATATAGATAGATAGATAGATAGATAGATAGATAGATAGATAGATAGATAGAGATAGATAGATATGGAATGTCAAATAAAATAAACATTTCTGCATCTCTTAGAAGTATTTTAAACAGCTTTTTTTTAAGTTGCTACTGTCAGGTTCTGGGCATCTTTGGGCATCAAACAAAAAGCCTGTCTTTTCTTTCATACCTTACTAAATTATAGGAAGAAAATACCTTCCTATAATGTAAAACATTCTTTCCAAAGCTGTGGGACTGAGCTGGTGCTGGAAAAAGTCTAAACATATTCCATCCTACTGCTGTTGTTTCTGATGAGATTATTTCCAACAGCTGCAGAAGTGGTAAGATACAGCTCACAGGTAACATGTACATTATTCTAGCTGAGCACATCCTCTGGCCTTTATTTCAAGGTTCATGGCAAATCCTAGGGTGTGTTGTTGGCTCTTCCATGTGCCCTTTGTGGTCAGGAACAGCTTACTGAATGTTGGAATGCCAGTTCTTTCTTTACCTGTGTCTGCAGCAGTTGGCACTGTAGAACTCATGGTTCTGATGTTTTGGGCACTCGTATTTTCTAGTTCCCTGAAGGCTGCAAGGCTCACAAACAGACTCCAAAGTAAAGTAATGAGATTATCATCCCCTTCCTGGTTCAGCTCTGAGCCAGAGGAGAAAAGGTGCCCCAAACATTCAAAGGTACAGCCGGGATCCCAGTGAAAGCTGGGTGCCATGATCTAGCTGAGGTATTAGAACATGGGTTGGACTCAGTGATCTTAAAGGTCTCTTCCAACCTAGAAATTCTGTGATTCTGTGAAAGTTGGGCATCCCAAGTGCCTGGTGGGCATCCCCAGAGCCTGGTGGGCATCCCAAGAGCCTGGTGGGCATCCCCAGAGCCTGGTGGGCATCCCCAGAGCCTGGTTGGGCATCCCAAGTGCCTGGTGGGCATCCCAAGGGCCTGGTGGGCATCCCCAGAGCCCTGGTGGGCATCCCAAGAGCCTGGTGGGCATCCCCAGAGCCTGGTGGGCACCCCAAGAGCATGGTGGACACCCCAGAGCCCTGGTGGCTGCTCCCTGTGCTGCCCTAGGGAACACTGAACAGCCCAGGGGAGATAATGAGCAGTTGTAGTGCATTAGTAATACAAATCCACTGAAAACACAACCATCAGAAATGGATTCCCTGTTCCAAAAATACAGACTTCATCATGTATATTCTAGCATACACACTGTCTTGTTTGATTTAACTTGTTAAAATGCATTATTTAGCACTGCACAAGCATCTGTTTGGGGCTGTGGCGAGTTGTGCAAAAGCTGCAGGTGATAAAAGCAGAGAAAGGGAACACAGCTTACAAAAAGCAGACTGGAGTCAAACAGAAAAACACTTCAGACAATCTTAATTAGTGTGCTGTAACTCTTTTTTCAGTCTCCCATAGATTATCCTGTTTATTTTAAAACAGACTGCAGCAAAGGTTTTCAGACCTGCAAATGGGAATTTCAACACCCAAATCTCACCCATTTGTTGCACCAGTTGAGCACTTAACCTTTGTTATGAAACATTATCTCCTCTCCATTTCTCCCCAGAGCTGGACATTTGAACATGACTCAAGGGTCACAAAGTGCTCTGGCCAGCTCCATGAAGCTATTTTGAAAAACTACCTTCCCAGAGATTTTGTCAAATCAAAGGGAGCAGCTGTGGCTCAGTGAGTGCAGATGGGGCAGACCCACCTCAGTCACACTGGGAGGGCTGCAAAAGGATGGAAAAGGATGTTGGTAGCTGGGGAACTGCCTTCTGACCTGCTGCAAAAAGGACTGGCACTAATTCCTGGCACATCAACCATGGTTCACCTTAAAAAACAGCTACAGATTCTCAAGTCTGGCTTCTTTTAGCCAGAAGAGTTTATTCCTCAATTTCTCACTAATAACAATCATAGTAATCTTATACAAAAACACTTAGTCAAAGTATGAGAAAAGGATCATCTTTTCCTCTTCAATGAAAGAGTAACATCAAATAACATGCCAGCACATCAGAGTTTTGTTAGCAGTACACTGTATCTTGTAATGTGGCACTCTCAGATGGCAGCACTGCCTTGCAGCCATCTGGGACATGAGTCATATCCTCAGAGCAGTCAGCTTCATCCTGGCCTGCCCCAGAGCTCCCAGCTTCTCTGAGCATCCCTGTGCTCCAGACACATCCTCTGTGCACATCCCAGCCATTTCCAGCTGGGGGACACATCCCTGTGCACATCCCAGCCATTTCCATCTCAGACACTCATCCCTGTGCTCCAGACACATCCTCTGTGCACATCCCAGCCATTTCCAGCTGGGGGACACATCCCTGTGCTCCAGACACTGCACTGAGCACATCCCAGCCATTTCCATCTCAGACACTCTTCCCTGTGCTCCAGACACTGCACTGTGCACATCCCAGCCATTTCCATCTCAGACACTCTTCCCTGTGCTCCAGACACATCCCTGTGCACATCCCAGCCATTTCCATCTCAGACACTCATCCCTGTGCTCCAGACACATCCTCTGTGCACATCCCAGCCATTTCCATCTGAGGGACACATCCCTGTGCACATCCCAGCCATTTCCATCTCAGACACTCATCCCTGTGCTCCAGACACATCCCTGTGCACATCCCAGCCATTTCCATTTGAGGGACACATCTCTGCGCTCCCAGGGCTGTGACTCACACTGTGATACCCTCACCATCCTCCTTCCAACACAGGATCCCTGCAGGAGGGGTGGAAACCCAGCTCTGGAACTCCTCCTAAGGCTACCTGTACCTAGCTCCAGCAGCCTCTCTGCTCTGGGGACTAAATGTTTGTCTCTACTTTGATTTATCTCCAACAGCAGTTCCCAGGTTACACTAGTGACACAAAATGCAGGCCTGCAGCAAAGCCCAGCAATATTATGAGTTCAAAAGCTCCAATTGCCAGACAGGAACTCATCCTTCATTAAAGAACAGATTTACTCCAAGCACACTGGACAGCACCTCCCACCCACCCCTGCTGCTGCTGCTGGCAGCACAAACAAGAGTTTCATTTTTCTAGTGAGCAAGCAACAAGCACAGAGGGTATGAGGGAGAACATTCCACAAGGGAATCCTGAGCCCTGGGTCAGGCTGGGCGAAAAGCAGCAGCAGTGCAGGGAAAGGGGCTGGGAGGGCAGTGCAGCTGCCTCAGTCTGCAGGAACTGAAGTGCAGCAGTTTCCATGGAGGTCTGCTTTTATGGAAGTTTAGAAAAGCACAGGAACTTAGGCAGCCATGCACAATTCCCTGCTAAAAGGACAGCTGGGCTGCAGCCACAGCACATTGTGGCAAGTTCTGATGTGCAAGAGCAGTAGAGAAGGATTTGAAATTGTAACATGAGGGATTGCACTGTCAAATGTGAAAGCATGTTGGATTTGGCCTGTACTGGTATCATAAATTAAAAACATCTGTACATCAGTAATATGAACAGAATGTATCAGTAATATCAATAGAATGTATCAGCAATATGAATAGAATGTATCAGCAATATGAATAGACTGCATTTTCCAAAGCCATGGAACTACTGATATGTATGCTTTGGCTTCATGTATAAACTGACATGGCAAGTTCTAAATTTAGCCAAGCCAATTTCTTTTAAAGCCTCATCACGCTAATTACATCCATCAAGTGTGTAAAATACATTTTGTCAGCTAAGAACAGAAGACTTAAATTAAATGTAAATCCTTACTCAGCACTTTAAGCTGTTAATGGCTCTAAGTCGTTAATGAGATGATGAAAGGAAAATGCTCCTGCAGACTCTGTAGTGAGAATTTATTACCAGTACTCATTACTCCCAGCCAGTGCAGATTCTGGAAGTGTCCCACATTTGTGCCAACACCCCAGTATCAACAGAGAGATACCAAAATAATCTTCTTTGCTTGCAGATGTGCTCGTGTGTGCAGGTGGGGCTTGGCAGGCACTGCCAGAGATGGGTGCCCTCCCTCCTGAGGCACAGGAGCTTTCCCCATCCTGCAGCAGGGCACAATGTCAGAATGGCATCTCAGCTTGACTTGCTGGCATTGTAATTCATCAAACAGTGTGAGCACTAATGGCTGACTGCACAGCATGCCTGCGCTTATGTGTTTTGATAATGAATTTTGATAGATCCCCCATTAGAATTAGCTCAGAAGAGCACTGGAAAGAGATTTACAGAACTATGGATGTACTACAGCAGGGTGGGGGAGAACATGAGAGTTAAAGGAATATATCCCTGTTATATATCCCTGTTATCCAAAACTTGCAAATTTCATTTCAATTCAGTAACATCAGGATTTATGAATTTTCATTCTTTTTACCAACTACAGGATTTCCCGTCTCTGCCTATAACCTTAAGGAAGGTTATTAAGAGAAATTCCCAATTGCAGAAAACCCCTAGATCAGGCTTAGTTCTTACTGAAAGGAAAAATATCATTATTTGATTTCTTTCTCAGATTTCTCTCTCCCACTCTAGTCCCTTTCTTTCCTTCAGTCTGAGCTCCTCTCCTCTCTTGATTAGCTATTTCACAGAAGGAAAAAGAAAATCCAGGAGCTACATTTAAATGTACCAGATGCCCTTGAATTTGTACCGAGTTGTGCCCTGTAAAGCCTTGTTTACAACCTCAGCTCCAGCAGTAAGTGAGCTCCCAGGAACAAAGAAATGTTAGAGGCATTTTCACAACAGTTTTAAATTGCTTCCCCCAGTAGAGAAGACTCACTGATCAAGTAAATAAAGTGAGGTAAAGTGATTCATGCTCAAACACAATGAAAATTAATAAAATAAAGCAGTCTGGAATATTTTCACCCTCTGCAGGAACACTGTCCAATCAACTTTTAGTGAAAATTAACATAATGTTCAAAAATTATTATGCATGAGAAAACAAAAGCTATCTCAAATGATTGCCCTGCTGCAAGAGGATGCTGATTAGCTACAGAGAATTGAATTTCTGGTATCAGTGCTTTATTGGGTCACTGTATGGATTTGACAGTCAAGACACCTCCTTACACTGCAAAAACAAAGCAGATTTGCCTAAGATTAATTCCACACTAGCTTGATTGTTAATTAATCTCTCCCAAATGGATTTTTTAAATGTACTCGAAAAGGCCAGTGCAAATAGAAGTGCTGTGTGTAAGAAGGGGCCGGTTCTGCAGGCAGGGATGCTGCAGGGAGCAGCCTGCACTCCCTGGGCTGAGGGTTCATTACAATGCATGGCTCTCACAGGCTCTGGGAGCTGCACTGGATAACCCCTGATCCCTCTCCCCAGGACCACAGAGTACTTTGTGTCTGTTTAATAATGCTGTTTCAGGCTTTAATCAAAGATTTACAATCTACACCCTGGAACAAGGAGTCTTCCCCTTTTTAAAAGGTTTCAAATAAAACACTTTTTTTGTAGAGATTTTTCCTGAATATCTGTAGCCTGTGCCCCTTACCTGCACCTTCTTACAATTTAATACCTCTTTATGCAATTTAATGCTTCCTCTTCCACTTCTCTGCATCCCCAACACAAAGAAAACACAGAGACTGTCACATGTTCTTTCCAGCATAAATCTGTATGTCCAATTTTACTGAATGAATTAACAGCTTTGAAGGGAAGGAGTAAGCAGTGAAGTGCAGGAGCTGATGGGAACCTGTGCTAGGCAGTAGAAGGAGCAGAACTGAAGTTCTGTGGAAATCCAGCTGCTATGTGGCATTTGCTAACACACTGCAGTGGTGCTGCATGCTAATGGCAGTGAGAGAAAGAGGGGATTTGCAAATTGTGAAGCTGTACTGGCGTTAAACTGTTTGGGAAACAGCCTGGGAGAAAGGAATGCCTCAAATCAACCGATCAAAATTACCTGAAAACTCAGCTCCTCCCTATTCTGTTACACATCATAAAACTGCTGTGATAATTACAAAGCTCGTTCAGCCAATAATGGCAAAAATGTGGACAGACACCTGAAACTTCATCCCCTTCATCAGTTCAGCTTCAGCTCTGACTGTGTCTGAGCCAGTTCCTTCCCATTTTGGAGCAGTTGGTCATTCCCCCAGATAATTTCTGGCAGCACTCTGAAATGATCCTCCATTCCAAGGCCGGGTTGGACAGGGCTGTGAGCAGCCTGGCTCAGTGGAAGGTGTCCCTGCCCATGGCAGAGGGCTGGAAAGAAATGCTCTTCCAAGACAGGCCATTCTGTGGTTCTCTGAGTCACACCCCTAACTCCAAAGCTCTAGGCAAACACCTTCACCAGGCTGGCCTGTGCTTCTGTTCCAAGCAGTACTGGAAGTCTCCAGCAAGCTGGGAACTCCTGCATCCTTCTGGAAAAGGTCTCTTCTGCTTTACATTTACCTTTCCAATGAGCCTCCTCCCAAAATACTGACAAGAAGCTGTTGTCTAAAGCCATGTTTTTCTATCCAATGGGCAAATTCATTAGAGCTCCTCTTGCAAAAGGGGACTGACAGATCCTATTGAAAAGAAGTTTTGGGCAGCCTGACAACCTCAGCCAACACCTTTGCCCTCTCCGTGTGGCCCTGGAGCAGCACAGGTCAGGGAATTCAGGGCACACGCCCCTCCTGCTGGTTTCCCTCTGTTCCAGAGTGCAAGGCACAAAGCAGGGCTTGTCCCAAGGTGTCCAAGAGCACTCTCCCAGGATGACTCTCAGGGCAGGTGTGTTATTTTTTAGCAAGTGTTGTTCTGCTTGACAGTACTAACACTGACTGCAAGAACAACAATATATAACTGCTTATGCCTTCCTGTTCTGTTAGTGTTCCACACATCAGAGCTTGCAGAGCCTGTGGGAAAGAAGCCAGTGACCATTAACCTTCACTTTATTTTATGCTTTTATAATTTCAGGAGTTTAGTTTCAGGCTTGCAGCCTTCAGGGCTGCAAAGTTGAGACTGGAGTAAAATACTGCAAAGCAGCAAATGCTTAGCATTAAGTTAGAAGAGCTTTTCCTGAGTGCCCATGTCATTTCTCCCAGCTCTAATGCAAACTTTATTTCAGGGGATTTAACAATTTTTTTCTTGCCTTGAAGTAAATGCACCAGAGATGCTTTGTGCTTTTGTAACAAAGAATTGGTCCTGGATTTGACAGTGGCCAGTTCACTGAGTTCCCAAGAAGTCACTCTGAGTAGGCAGCACCTGACTTTCAAACCCTGCATTTCTTGTCAATGGACAAGGTGACTCAAGGCTGGAGGGATGGCCAGGACAGCACATTCACATCTTTGTTTCTACCACCCATAGGAACCCAGCTGAAAACCCTATTGCCATTAAAAATCAGGAAATCCCTCTCGTACCTTCATGCTCCCCTTTTCTTTGACTCAGACTGGCCCACTGAAACTCAAGACAAAAACACCTCCCAAAGGGTAAGTGTGCCACAAAATCCCAGGACAAAGCTTAGGGAGAACCCGAGGACTTTGAGGATATGGTTACCAGAAAGTCATGAGGCTGTTTCAGGAAGTTTACCCTTCATCCATCATTCACACAGCAGAGCACTCCCAAAGGTGAGGTGAATTCCACAGGCTCCCATATGCTGCAGTTTGTAAATCACTGCCATGAAAGTAGGACAGTAGTGTCAAGCTGACAAGAGGCCTTAGCATTTCAGAATTTCCTCACTAAACAAGCTTGACTTGTGGTGCCTGCAAGAAATGCAGTGCCCCAGCATCAGCTGTGCAGCAGAGCCTTGCCTTGGCAGCACAGAGCAGCTGGGAGTGCCCTCACACACTGGGCCGGCTGCACAGGGGACACAGCAGAACAGCAGGAGCTGCACTGCAGCTGCAGCACACCAGGCAGGCATGCAGCATTGCTCCTGTGAAACTGGGGTCCTTTGTTCAGCTTACAGAATCATTCCATTTATGATTTATAGAACTTAAAGGCTGGAAAAGGGGCAAGGTAAGGCAGCAGAGTAGAGAAGGGTGGTTTAATCACCAACAGCCCTTCTTGCATTCTGTTTATCAAAGGCCTGACTGATTAGAAAAGAGCCATTAGTTCCTGTTACACAGCAAACTGCAGCAGAGCCAGCAGCCATCTGCAGTGGCACCTCTGATTCTTTACAGCTCCTACAAATCAGGGTCAGGCAGTTCAGCCATGCTGACCTGCAGGTGAAAACCAGATAATAATAATACACTTTGTGTCTTGTCCACATTCTCCTCAGGGAAAAGAGCCTGGAGCCAGCACACAGTGTCAGAAGGGCTGGGTTTCCTGAGTGCTGCAGGAATGAATTCTGTGAGCCCTGCACTGCCATTCCCTGTTCTGCCCCAGGGAAGGCCTGGCACAGCATGCACTGCTCCCCCTTGTGCTGCTGTCAGCAGGGCACTGCTCACCACTTCCTCCCAAATTTTCCAAGTCAAGCCAGTCCCCCAGTGAGCCAAATCTCTGTTGTGAACTTTGCTAACCTTCAATTTGCTTATGTTCTCAGAACTTAGTACATAGGGACACAGAGATTTAACTTTGCTAACCTTCAATTTGCTTATGTTCTCAGAACTTAGTACATAGGAACATAAAGATTTCTTCCAGATTACATCCTCTGTAGGAACTCTACGTCTCTTCTCTTTCATTGCTTTGCTTGGTGAATACAGAAATCAAAGCCATCCACTTGGAAAATATTTTCCTTATTTGGAGTTTTAGTATCAAATATGGGAAAAAAATTTTTTTTCCAGCAATTCCAATCTGGAAATAAACAGCTCATCAAGTCAGTTATCTATCAATTAATAAATTAAAGATAATAACATTTCTCCTCAACTGCTTCAACAATAGAATTAATTAGTTCTAATTAGAAATAAATGTCACTCCTTGAAGTACCTCAACATCAAAAATGTTGAAGCACCTTTCATTAGAGAGTCTCTAAACACTCTGCAAGACATTATCAATGCCATTTGTACAGAAATGAGGTTCTTTTCAGGCCAAGGCAGCACTGGGAGCAGATGCTCAGCCTCCCACAGGCATTATTTCAGTGATTGTTTTCTTACTCACAAAGAAAGTGGAAGCTGGGTGGGAGACATGAGTCATGTGAAATGAGAGCACAGCATCGTGCAGCAGCAAGGGAGCAACCCCAGACACCTCCACCCACATTTAGAAAGGTACAGAATTTCCTAAACTAAAACATAACCTTAATCCCATTACAGCACACTTCCACAAATGTTGCTTGAAACCTATAGCCTGTCAGGCCATAAAATACAATTAGTCAGTGGTGATAATCACCACTGTTGTAGCCTGTTGTGGTTTGGCAGGCTCTCCTCCTCCAGTGTCAGATATAAAACAGATGATGGTGGCCTACAGAACTTGGGGGAAACATAATGCCTGACAGCAGAGCAACACTGCATGGAAAAGCACTGTATCACCTCCAACAAAATAAACAAGCCAGAACTCTCACAAGATTCATACCAGCAATCATCACCACCAGAATAAATAGAGGGTTTAGTTTTACTTGTTTTAAAAGGCTTATTCCACTTGGTGAATTATGGCTGTTTTTTCTGAAGTGGCTCCTAATCTGATTGCTCAGAGATTTATGTACAGTCACAAGGTTGGGAAATTATTATTGGGAATGTCTATTCAGATGAGAACTTTCTGAAAATTGAGATAGGGACTAAAATCAGATTTTATACCTCTCATTTAACAATCTATTATTAATAAGCTTTTTAATTGATGTCAGTGGAAATAATAACTTTGCATTCACAGCGCCAGACAAAATTCTGTTCCATTGCTTAACCGTATCTGTCCTTCCCAAGATGACTTAGCAAAAGCAGATTGATGCTGTGGTGTTAATTGAAAAAGAGCCCAGCCTTAAAAAAACCCACTTTTATCCCAGTGTTTGTCCATGCCTGTCCATGATAAACTGCTGACATCCAGCTGCAATGAACACAAGCAGTGACCCACACATGGGGAAATGAAAATGTGTCCAAAACTGGACCACACCAGCAATGTGCCTCCCCACATCCACAGCAGCAGCAGCAGCTCGGGAGAGTTTCCTACATTCCCAGATGGGGTCAAACTGCCAAAGGCTGCTTTTCCCCAGCATGGGGAGGTATAAACCTCCCTGTGCTTTACAGGTTGAAAATTCTGCATCACAAAGGATGAGGGGTGGCCCTGGAGAAACTCAGAATCAAACCTGAACAGATGCCAACAGGAAAACTGTTTTCATTCCATTGTGCCTCTGTTTAAAAAGCTCAGATTGTGCTGATACATGATACAATAACCTACCTTGACTGGGAGGATGTATTTGCATCAGCACAGAGAACTGCAACAGCTCACAAAGGAAGGAATTCATCCACAGAGCACTGAACTGTTTGTGCTCTCTCCCGAACCAAGGATATCACAGTCACAGTAGGAAATGTCATATCAGACATGCCTAGCAGGCTTTCTGACGGGGTGCAACCTGTGTATAACAAGTACAAACAAACACATACCAAAAACAAAAACCAAAAACCCAGAAGAGAAAAGCTTATGATAGTTAGAAAATGATGTCTTAGCCCTTAACATACCCATGCATGAATGTGGATCAAGTATTATATTTCAAACAACACACCTGTAAATGATCTCATTATACACATAGAAATGAAATCTTTTTATACAGAATTTCCACTAAAACCTTACCATCATTGAGGTCTGGCAGCAAGTTCTACAGATGAATTATGGACTGTAAATAAAAATATTTTAATAAGCCATTTTAAAATCAATTCCCTGTCCCTTGAATCAACTGCTCCTAAACATTTTCCTCAGCAAATTCCAAACCATTTCTATTTCAACTAATCTTCCTTGGTAATAGGGAATTAGAATTGACCACAAACTGAAGAATACAAGGCAAAATATTTACACAAAGGCATTGTTAATGTACTCTTAACAAGCCATTTGAACTGTGTCCAGAAGGACACAACATAGTCTTTTTGCACTGGTAACACTTTGTTAAATACTAACAGCAGAGGTCTGCCATTAAAATCATTGCTACCATTGCCAACAGGGAATACTCCACATTTGTGAATTGATTCTGCTTGGTAAACTCGTGCTTGTTCTCATAGCTTTGGAAGGTCCTGCTTGCATTCCTAGACCTGACTGACCCAAACAATTTATATTTCCTGCACATTTTGCCATTTTCCCTTTCCCAGAGACTTCAACGTGCAGCATATGAATGTAACCTGAATACCTGAGGGCTCCCTGCTGTTAACCTTTGGCCATGTGGAAAATTGACACCTCATTCCTTCTCTGTTTTCTGTCTCCAGACACTTCCTACCACAGAAGAGCAGCTCCCCTTGCACTCCAGCAATGCTCAGCTTCCCAAACAGCCTCTTATGATGAATGCTAGCACAGGCTGTCTGTGCACAGCCCAATAAATTCTGTCAATGTGCTCTCCTTTACCTGGCAGACAGCACTGATGAGCTGCTGTGGTACAGCTGCCCTAGAAAGGAAATATTCTCTGGGCTGCTGCTGCTTGAAAGCACCGAAGGCAGCAGTAGTTACCTCTCCCCATTTACCCCAGCCCCTTAAATGACATTTAGACTGACAAACTGCAGCACCTCCTTCACCTCCCTCAGAAAGAGTGAGGGGAACATGAAAATTGACATTTAGCATGCTAAAAACTACCCTTCAGTAATGGGTGTAGAGTCAAATTTGATTAGGGTCTTACTGTTGTACAGTGCACAAGTGTGTAAATTGCACAAATTAAAATCTATTTGTTTGTGGCTGGCAAATGGAAGTGCATGTAATACTAGACACAAACAGCATGCAAGTTTACAAGCATAGCAAATGCTCAGATAAAGGCAGAGTTACTTCAAGTAATTGTTATTATTCTAACAATCCATGCATGACTGCCTGCAGAGTACACCAAAAAGAGAAGAAAAATAACATGTAAAATATTTGGTTATAAAAAACACAGGAAATCTGTCACATTTTTTGTTTATCTCATTAAAAGACCATCCTATGAAAACTAATACTGTCTTATCTGAGCTATTTTTCCCTAAAAAGAAAAATGGCCTCTTTATCCCACAAATAAACACACCACAGATGAACAGACACTAAGTAACCATATTCTTAGACACCCTACACATATAAACCCTGGAGCCACTGCTTATTAACCACAATAATTAAATACCAGTAAATAACAAACTCTTCCCTAAATTATGACGGTTCCACTGTCATCCACTCATCCACAAATCCACAAATGAGACACAGTATCATCCCAGTCCTGCTTCACTCCATCAAGCTGAAAGAGGTGATGGATGTTCTTGACGTAAAATTTGGATGGCTACTTCATTAGGGGTTTATTTAAAGATTCAGGTTTCCATTGGCAGTTTCCCTTCAGGTGGCCAAAACAGGGGTTTAGAAGTTTAGCTCTGGTTTGAACATTGTCCATGTTTGTTTTCCCTTCACAGTTCCATGCAGTGTTCATTGTTAATGTGCTCCATTATCTGTAGATGTGTATTTGGAAAGGCATACCCTTCCAGCATACCAAGCATTACAACAAACCTGTTGAGAAAAGCTTCAGAAAATTGCCTGATGTGCAAAGGCAGAAGTATAGCAATTTTCACAGTAATAAAATGCAGGCCTTTATTTACAAAGAAATAGAGCAATATCTATCTTGCAGGTGCTATCACAGAAGGGGTTATTTTTACTTCCTGTAATAAACTTAAGCAAACAAAATCTAAATGAAAAACCATTTGCAACTAGGTTACAGAAATTTGAACGTAATATGGAATATTGTGAGTTCATTGCCTGCTATTATCAGATCAGGATTAGGTGTATTTGTGCTAAGGCTGTCCTTGCAGCCCTGTGGAAGGTTTAATATTCTTTCATTTCTGTAATAAATCAGCTGTTCTCTTCTCGCACATAAAATGTTACATACTTGTAAAACAGCATCTGGTGGAGAGAGAAAGGAGGGGATGTGATTGACACAGGAGTCCAAAATCTGCTGTTTCTCAAAATCCCATTTTATTATACAGCTTTAGGCATCCACTGCAAAAGCAAGACTGAAGATTTGCTTGCATTATTCTCCCCATGATACATTATTGACAGTAACAGCTACCATTATTTGGGGAAGTGATTTGGACAAGCTTCCAGAGCAAAGAAGCATGCAGAAACATTTTACCCTAATTGTTTGGGGCTTATCCTTCAGTAGCCAGTGAAGCATTCTCTTTCCTCACAAAAACCACTGCAGTTCCACTTGGCCTTGTATCACTTGCCTTGCATTTCCACAGTGAAACCAAAACAGCACCAAAAATGCATCAAATGCTGTCAAAAAGCAGCATTTCTCACAAGGTTCAGGGCAAGTCTTTATGAGGTTCAGGGCAAGTCTTCAGCCTCTCTGTCTGCAGCTAAGCTCAAAATCCATCACAAAAAAATATTAACTAATACTGGCTCAAGAACAGATTTAAGCTGCCAAGTGAAACAAAATTCATTGGAGTCACCCACTCCCATAACATAAATCCATAAGAAAGCACAGACACTCCCCAGTCTGACTGCAAAATTCATCTGAGTAGCAACACTTGCAAAAGAAGCTGAGAACCCCCAGAGAAAGAGACACATGTGGGGAGACTTTCTGTCTCCTTTTCCCCGTCTGTCTACAGGCCCATGGGCAGAAAATGCGCTGGCCAAAGTCACAGGTGAAGCTGCTTCCCAAAAGAGGCAGAAGACAAAAAAACCCTCACCAAATATGTATCTGTTTCTATACAAATGCTGAGAAGGTTAAAAAAGAGATGGCTAGACTACAATGCCTATCTGTAAGTGTGTTTTGAATAATATCAAACATTGGAGGAAAGAGATCATTATTGGTACTTTAGTATCTAGATAAAGGATTTTAAAAATGCAATAACTCGTGTCAGTACAGGAATCATGTCAAGAAATCGTATCAAAAATATCTTAGAATCATATCAGAGTTTGGTGAAACGTACCAACGAGAAAAATAGAATCTCTACAAAACTCCAAGTCCATGCTCAAATACAGGAAAAATACATTATTAAGGACAATCCAATCTTTTTCATTTGACAAGAGCAACCCTGTTGTGTGCAGAGAAACTGGAATGATTGCTAGCACAGGAAAACAGCAGTAATGGTAGGGTTTCATTATTTCAGACATGCTGTGTGACAAATCTGATCTGTAGATTGTACTTCAGGGAGAGGCAAATAGGGGACCCACTAAAAAAAGCCACTTTGTGACACAGCCACAGCAGTGGCAAGGTCCTCATCAAGAATATTAAGAAAGGCAGTCTGTAAGAGAGACCCTGATACAGCAAGATTCAATATCTCTAAAGCAGACAAAAGTTTTTAAAAAAATTCCACTTGATTTTAAAAAGGTGATGTAACTAAAAGTGAAAGCTTGTTAAAATAAATGAAATCTCAAATGTGAAGTGTTGGCAAGTATGTGAAGGCTATGCAGGCACAGCATCCAGGGAATTGAGCCTATCCCAGTCCCCTCAGAGCCCTGCTGCAAGGCTGACAGCAAACCAGCCCTGGTGCTGGAAAGGGATTAGGAGAGGGTACAGCAAAAAAAGCACCAGAAAAGATCATGGCATACCTGTAACAGAAAGGAATATAAACCATGGCAGGTTAGCTGTAAAAAACACAGTCTGACAGGCCACAGAAGACTTTAGGCAGAGAGAATTGCAGCACTACAAGAACCTTTAACACACCTCCATCACTATGTCAGGAGCACGATGGCTGCCAGAGTCTGTGGATCAAGCTGGAATGCCCACAGAAAACAGGGACAGCACAAAATCCAGATGGGTCCTTGTGCACTTTTAGTACAGAAATCACTGAGAGGTTTCCATAGATGAAAGAGCGATGCAGCTGAAAATGTGACCAAAAATGAACTGACATTTTATTGCACAATAAACTGCAATAGTAAACTGTGAGAACTCACTGGGACCAGCCATAATTCACCAAGCAATTCACAGATACAATAATAACCTCATCACTATAATATACATTCTGGTACTTTAGAACATCACCAGCATCAAAAGAACACAAGACAGCACAAATGACAATTCTTGTCAGGAAGCTCTGACCACAAGGAGCAGCACAGATAACATCCATCCAATGTGGATTGTAGCAGGAGCAACAAGAAAGGAGCAAAGTAGGAGGCAAATGGACAAGTCCTGTGTCAATTATACTGGACAAAGGGTCAGGGAGAGCTTTTAAAAGAAAATTCATACCTCACAAAGCTATTGAAACTTTATGTAGGACTCAAATAACAGCTGGGAGAGCTTTACAGCTAGTTCTTAATTAAAAGATCTAAAAACCTATTAAAATTATATCCGTGGAGAGACTGACTTGTAAAATGTAAAATCAAAATTGGCACACACAGAGAATAAAATGCAGCTTTCAATCCCACCTGTCTCACCTGGGACTTTCAGAGGTTAACAGAACTTTGCACCAACGGGTAATTCTTTAAATATTGGAATTGAACATTTTCTGACATGGTTCTGTGACAAAGTGATCTCCAGCCATTCCACTAAAAACTTCCTCCAAGTCACTTTGCTATTTCAAGGCAAATTGATTCCTGGAGTGGTGTCACTTTTCTGCTTGAACATTGTAATTACACAAATCCAAGTTTAATAACCCAAGCTATTCAAGTTTAAAATAGACACATTGTTTTTCTTTTGCCATCACTGTTTCTCTACCTTCCAAACCTCTCCAGCCCCGATGTACCCCAGTCCCAGGTATTCCACAGCTAACAGCATGACAGACACCTCACACAAAGACACTTTTACAGTCTGTAGATGGAAGATACTTTTACAGCATGACAGAAGCCTCCAGGCAGGGAAGGTGCATGACCTCTCCCTTTTCCCAAGCAAAGGGAAGCCTGTGTGAGCTGTACCTCAAGAGAGGCTGAAGCAGGAGCTCACCAAAGACAGAAGGAGATGGGTAGGGGACCCTGTGACACAAAGGACCCTTGGAAGCTCTGCTTCTCCTTCTCAGTGTCCCATTCAGGAGGCAGCTCTTGTCCTTCTCCCCTGAACGTGCCCCCAACAAGCCACACAAGGCCTGCACAGCCTGGCCCTGGGAGCTTTGAAAGCAGAAAGGGAAGGCAAGAATGAAGTTAAGAATGTGGGGAAAGAGCAGGGAGTGAGTGGAGAAGTAGGAAAATGAAGAGAGGAATGCAAGCACTTGTGGAGACACAGGGGAGCTGGAAGAAGCAGGTGAGTGCAGCTGAGCAGTGAACACAGCAGTGTGAGTGAGTGCCCCACTGAGACACAGGCATGGGGCTGCTCTCTGCTTCTCCTCTGGAAGGGCACTGCCTTCATCAAGATCAGGCACAAAAGCCTTAGAGACTCACTAAAGCCCTGCAGTTCTATAAATCTAAACAAAAGTGCCTGCTGTGTCCTGCATACACTCCAAAGGAAAAAGAAATTACAAATGGATCTTTAAACCTGTGCTAAAAACCAGGACTGTAGAGAATAAGTCATACAGGCACTCTTTCCAAAACCAACCCTTCACAGCCACCATCTCCACTTCACTCACTACTCCCTTAACCAGACCTTAGGGGAAATGGAACAAACTGATTTAGGCTGCTTTTAAAGCCACTCCCTGAATGCCTGAAGCTGTGCTGGGTGCCCAGCCTTGCTGAACACCTCAGCCCGTGGGTGCCACTGCCCCTGGGTGAGCAGGCTCTGCATGGCAGCTGGGTGCAGCTGGCACCCCAACACCCCTGCCCCTCCTGCCTGCCCACCCTTCACCTCAAACACAGCCTGGGACAGGAGGTCCCCCCAGGGCTGGCAGGCTGCTCAGGACACCAAGGGCAGGCAGGGATGCATTTCCTGCCCAGCCATGTTGGGCACCTCACAGTTAAACCTTCTGCTGCAAAGCTCAGGAATATTTTTGTAGTAAATTCTACCAGACAGCTTTTGAGCAGATCTACTTACAGACTACCACTGTGACTTCCAGCAGAAACATTCATTTCATATGCTATGCTGGTACTTCCCTTACAACAGCAAGAGAGCAAAGAAAAAGCTTTATAATGCAGAAGAGATCTGGATTTGGCAATTAAACCTTCATTTGTATTTCATTTAGCAATATGAGAATTCTGCCAACATCTTCAGAAGGCTTTTAATCTATCTGCATTAATGCCCAGCCCATAAGGCAGCAGTGCTTTCCTTTCCCTGAGCACTCGAGTGCAGCTCTGGGTGCTGCCCCAGCTGGGGAGAACATTCCCTGGGTGGGACTGGTTTGTCCCATCAGCTCCAGGGAAACACAGCAGGGGCAGCTCCAAATGCAGCTTCAGAGGAGCTGGAACATGGCACTGGCTCCTAATCAGAAGCAGAGGATCTTCCAACACGCATTCAGTGACCCAACACTGCTGTTCAGAGAAGCAACAATAGAACATGGAGAATTTCTATGTGGAAACAAGAGTCTTTCAACATCAGGGGTGACATGACTGTAACCCATCTATTTGTTATGCTTTAAAAGTTACTTAGAATGTAAAAAGGAATGATGCAGTGTTTCCTTTAAAGCAGAAAGGAATAATGACATTAGTGACATCATGATATTAGTCAGCTACCAAAAGGGCCCGATGTCCACAGTGTCTGAGAAAGCCAAACCATTAAGGTAAAAAAAATCCGAGGGAGAATTTTGCTCAGAAAGATGCTTACAAGATCTGCATTGCCTCATTATACAAATGCAAATTCAAGGATCCATGAAAAATGAAGATTAGCTCAAGGAATGTGTTCCCTGTCAGCAGTGCAACAGAAATCCATCCTGCTTGCAGAACAAACCTGCACACAGACACAACCTGCATCTTCTTGTCTCAATTAGCACCTCCCAAACCATGCAGATCTTTCAGAACAGCATCTTAACACTCATTCCTTATTACCAACCCCTCTACTGTCAGCCTCCCATTCATTTATGAGTGATAATGCTTTCCTGGCCTGAGTCACAAACTTATTCTTTTAAAACATTTTACATCTGTATGCAAGCCAAACTGGCTATCTTCTTGAGCAGCCAGGAAACTTGAGTCCTCCCACATGACTCACCCAGATAATACTACTATAATAACTTCTTTTAAAATATTTGGAATTAAACATCAAGACAGAGCAATTATTTTATTGCTCATCAATACTGAAAACAAAATTATTAAATCAGTTCTTTTCAAAGCAGGCAGAGCTATGATTTCAAGTTTGTCACCCTGTTCCAAGTGTCTTAACTATCCAATAACTCTCAAATAACTTGGTCCGTTTCATCCAGCTTATGATGTTTCATTTTCAGCTTAACAAAAAATAACCACATAACAAGAAGTAACCACATAACAAAAATAACCACATAATAAAAATAGCCACATAACAAAAAGTAACCACATTTCCCTGTGCTTTTGGTTTCCTTTTTAACGATGTCAGCTTTCCAAAGCAAAGTTTATGTACTGTCCCCAAAGCCTTGAGGAAAATCAGCAGAGTAGATAATGAGAGAGAATCTCTTATCAAGGAGGAGAATTTACTGATCATTTCCACTGCAGGCTGCAGCTTCACAGTTACTTCAGGCTGACCTAATTACAAACTGTCTGATTTTCTCTGTCCCTTGCTAGACCTGGTACTGAGCACACTGAGCAGGATCTGGGGTTTCACACAGGGCTGTGATTCACTAGAAAAGTCATTGTTGAGCTTCTTGAAATTCTTAACAAATACTGCTAGGCTGGATCAGCCCCTTCCCTTGGCTCAACCCAGGCACCTCAAGGGAACATCATATTAAATAAGGTGTGAAATTCCATCTGGAGAAGAACTCAGCTGCACCTAGAGAGACAGAAACACCCTGGGTCCTGGGCAGGCCTCCACCCCACAGCAAACCCCCTGGTTCTGAGGGAGTCCCAGCCTTTCCAAGCTGTTTCCAACACTCCATCCTGCTCAGCTCTTCCCCACACAGGAGGCTTCAGGGCAGACAGGCCCTGTGTGCTTCCAGACTGCAAAAAGCAGCCCCAACATAGCAGTGTGCAGGGATGACAGATCCCAGGCTTCCAGAAACATGACACAGCTTAGCAAGATGTCAGCAAAGAACATTTGGCTATCAGTATTCCATAAATAGCCCCAATTTGAAAAGAGCTGCTCAAGTTCTAGAAATCCATCACTTTTCTATTTTCAGGGTTTTTCCTCATTGTTTCATATAAATGTCCAGAACAGACTTCATACTTCCAAGATCTAAAATGCATGTCTTTGTGGTTTTGGCCTGGAAGACCACATGCTTCAGAGATACAAATGGTCACAAACCAATCTGTGTGATAAATGAAAAGAGGAATCCAATGGCAGCAGCTCCAGGTCTGCAAATCAATTAGTAATCATTCAAAACATTAAGTGAGAATATCTTTATGAGCAGAATTGCCACCTTCACTTGTTTGCACAGGTGCTCAGAGCAGCTGGGGCTCCCTGGATGCCTGGCAGTGCCCAGGGCCAGGCTGGACATGGCTTGGAGCAGCCTGGCACAGTGGGAGGTGTCCCTGTGGATGTGCCACTGAGTACTGAGAGCTCACCCTGCACAGACAGGTTTAGCAACCTAAGCCAAATTTTGCAGAATTTCTCTGGTCATTTCCTGAGCCATAATTCTGACAGCTTCTTACCTCACCTGCATTTGGCAAGAACACTGAAATAACTGGAAATATCCAGCACTTTTTCGATCATTGTTGCCAGGAATACAGCACACTGCTCAGGTACACTTCAGTCTAGCCTGGGCTCCTCAGAACTCCCACAATTTATTGGGCAGCAGAGAAAGTACTTTATCCTGCAGGCATAGAGCACTCCTAAACAATGCTTGTATGAGGGGTGATCCTTTACTTTGTGCATTCCAGTACAATTTGCTGTAGGATGATGAATAATAGAAGTGATTATAGCACAAGTCTTAATCCCATCTAAACCAGCTTCTTGGGCTTCACAGAGAAAAAATGAAAAAGTTACCGAAGATCATTTAACCAAGTGGTTTTTGAGATTGACAACACAGAGTCCCTAACATAGCTGCTTTACTGAAAAGTGGAATCACATTACTCTTAAGAGAAGAAAAAGTAGTATTTTCCCATATTTCTTAACCACAGGGAAATATCCTTCCCCTTTTCATTTCCTATTAAAATAAAGGTGAAGTTAGTGACTCAAAGAAAACTAATGCTGTAAATTATTGACCTCCATAGGTCTGAAATGATGGCTGGTACCACTGAATCCTTGAAACATGGTTGGAAGAAGTAAGTGGAAAAGTTTTCTACACTACTGTAGAATTTTCTAGTGGTGTGAAAGTGAAGTCTTGTGAAGTCTTAAATATCTGCCTGACAGTATGGACAGAAGTGATTTACAACAGCCAAGTTCTATTCAAAAGCAGCTTGCACTGAGCTGACTGATCTTCATTTACCATGATTACTTAGCCATGAATTAAAGTTAGAACTCTCTGCCTTTTCAATGTGAAACTCAATTTATCCCAGAGTGTCTTTCACACTTGATGAAAAATGAAAAGATAATTTCTTTCTGGTTTTTTATGTAATGTAACCACAGTGAACATGCACTTGCTGCAACATTTCATTACCCAGGTTAACACACAGCATGGAATACCCGAGCAGCATGTTTATAGAAAATAGAACTTTTTATATGTCACTGAGTTGAAAGAGACAATTGGAGTAAGATGAGTGAAAAATTCATTTGTTCCTTCTCCCTGAGGACAAAGCCATTGTTTTCTTCAGTGAGAAATGAAGAGAAAAGCAGGGAAACAGCTTTGCAAATGAGGATGTATAGAGGCCTAATTTACAAAAATAAAGCAGAACGGTTAATTCCATTAACTTCTGCCAAAAAGCAGCTTAGGCAGGATTCTTACAAATCTCAAGCTTCACAGAACCCAGAGCTTCTGAGGAGGCTGGATGAGAAGGCCTGGAATGCCTGTAACAGTGCATTCCCAGCAGAGCTCTCAGCTCCCCTGGAGCCTGGAATTGGCTGTGCTGCTCCAGGGGCAGGATAACACACAGGAGCAGACATGGGCACACTCACACTGGTCATGCTCAGAAATGCTCTGCGGTCACATCTGCCCAGTTAGCAACTAAATGAGCACACAGTGTCATCTCCATGCAGAGATGAGAGATCATCAGCAGCACCTGTGGCCATGGAGGGCAGGCACACATGCACCCTGCTGCCCTGAGGCCACACCATCCACCATCCACCACCCACCATCCACAATCCACCATCCACCATCCACCATCCACAATCCACCATCCACCATCCACCACCCACCATCCTCAATCCACCATCCACCATCCACCATCCACCACCCACCATCCACAATCCACCATCCACCATCCACCATCCACAATCCACAATCCACCATCCACCACCCACCATCCTCAATCCACCATCCACCATCCACAATCCACCATCCACCATCCACCACCCACCATCCACAATCCACAATCCACCATCCACAATCCACCATCCACCATCCACAATCCACCATCCACCACCCACCATCCACAATCCACCATCCACCATCCACCACCCACCATCCACCATCCACCACCCACCACCCACCATCCACAATCCACCATCACCATCCTCCATCCTCCATCCACAATCCACCATCCACAATGCACCATCCACCATCCTCCATCCACAATCCACCATCACCATCCTCCATCCTCCATCCACAATGCACCATCCACCATCCTCCATCCACAATCCACCATCACCATCCTCCATCCTCCATCCACAATGCACCATCCACCATCCTCCATCCACAATCCACAATCCACCATCACCATCCTCCATCCACAATCCACCATCCACCATCCTCCATCCACCATCCTCCATCCACCATCCACCACCCACCATCCTCAATCCACCATCCACCACCCACCATCCACCATCCACAATCCACCACCCACCACCCACCATCCACCATCCACCATCCTCCATCCACCATCCACAATCCACCATCCACCATCCACAATCCACCATCCACCATCCACAATCCACCATTCACCATCCACAATCCACACCAGCACAAGGGAAAGGCACAATAACTTCAGAAACAAGTTTGCAAAGTGGTTTGCATTTACCATGCAAGCAGGCCTTTGGTTCACACAAAAAGAAATAAGACTTGTTAATTTTAAATGAATACTAAGTTTAAGCAGTGCAAGCCAGCATAATGTTGAGGTATTTATTGCTAATATGCTGATTAACCATCAACCAAAAAATCCCTGAGCCTGCAGCATACTACATAAATAGAAGTGCCTTCAGTGGGAATGCTGGATAAAATCTAACACAGCACACAGCTCAAGCTGGAAGCCTAAAGAAACACTCCTCCTGCTGTTGAGATGGGAGAACTGGTGTCACTCTGACATAACCTCCGTGGAAGTTCCTAGCAGAGTTCCAGTGCTTTGCCATGGGAACTGGGCAGTGCCTGAGCTCTGTCCCACTGCCAGAGGCCATCAGTCCCTCCCCTGTGTTTCCCAATGCTCCAGGGAAGGCAGCGGGCAAAGGAGAGAGGGATTCTGATTAACAAAGTAAACAACCCTCTGAGAAGCTGATCCCCATAACAAACATCTCAGAAATCCTATGATCCCCCTCTAAGAATTCACCCTGAAGGATTTAAAAAATATCTGAGAACAGGTCAGAAGAAGGGTTAGAGATATTAAAAGTACCTAATCCATGGTGCATGACTATTATGGATATGGGTCATTAAAATTTATGCGCATGAGACATTGTAATCTTTGTTACTTAATTACATTTCAGTAGAACTGTGGATGAACAGGAGCATCTTTAGAATTCTGCCCCACCATTCTAATTAGCCTAGCCTACTTAAATTTAGGAGGGAAAAAAATCAAGAAAACCTGAAAATAATGCTGATGGGAATGATTATATTAAAAATGGAATTGGGGGAGGAAAGAACAGAGACCAGAGTTACCTTCAAGTTGGATTTCAAGTTGGATAAGCAATTAATATTGGCTCCAGGATATTTTATATAAAGCACAGGAGGTCTAGCAGAATTATTTCACCCAACTGTTGTGAGCTAACCCACTGCACTCAGCTGCAGATACTGCATTTTAGAGAAAAGGAAGAAAAAGGTAAAATAATCTAGAGAAAAGAAAAGTAGAATAAATATTCTTTTAAAATTACCTACGATGTGTTGAAGCAGAAACTACACAACATTTCCCCATTTGACATTATCATTAACAAACTGGAGGGGGAGGAACAAACAAGGGGGGGAAAATCCAGTTATCTGCAATCAAGATTAGGCTCAGTGACAAAAAGTTCTTTTTCAAGCTCCATCTGCAGTTTTGTCTGCAGCCTCCCCTCCCCAGGGCAGAAGCACAGTGCTGGCACTGGAGCACACACAGTCTGCAGCTCAGAGCAGCTCCCAGGCAGTTCCAGCCCAGCTGCTGAGCTGCCAGATGTTGGCAGAGAACACTTAAGCTTCTTACCAGCCACAAATAAACCCCACAGTTTATCTGAGGTTCTGTGCAACTTTATTATTTCTGACACAAGGCTATCAAAAATATAAAATATAAAAGTGGTCTTAGGCTAAAGCGATGCAGTGGATTACAAATTTGTCAGTGTAAGTAGAAAACCAGGCTTAAAAAAAAAGATTTGCATGTCCACAAATGATACATCCAGAGGAAGTGGAGGATTGCCAGCAGATTAGCAGATGAGGTGAACAGTGAGGTTCCAGGACCAAGGAATGACAAAATGCCCTAGAAGTTTCTCTGCCCTGGATCAAACAGTGAAATCAACACTCATTCCAGTAAAGAGAGATTCTAAACCACTAAATATAGAAACTACAAATCACAGATTCAGCACAATGAGTAATAAAGATGCCTCAGAAATACAGGAAAAACAGAAGTAGCCAGATATGATGTCATGGAGCTCATTTAAAATCTACCTAAGGCTAATTACAACAGGCCAGGCTCAAGCACCTTTCAGCATAAATCAAGTCTATCTGCTCAAACATGGTGAAGGGATAACACAGATTCCCAATTCCATGCAGGTCCCTTAACTGGGAATAAATTCAGCTTTTCAAGGCACATCCTTCTCTACAGAAATGGCAGTGGTGTATTCCAAGGCAGCTCAGTTAGGAGGCTGCTGCTGGGGCAGCAGTGGGTGAACACACAGTTCCAAGTGTTTTAGCATGCAGAGTTGTTTAGAGATGGCTGTGACCCTTTGTCATGTGTAAATACACATAGTTGGAAGGTATTTAGCTTCTAGAGGCTACAGAAGGATAACATTTAGGACAAGTGATGTGCATGGCACTGAGTTGTGGAGTCCACTTTGGTAGCTCGTGTGTCAAAGCTAATAAAAAAACAAACAAAACATTGGCCATCCCATCAGGGAGTTCTGAGGTATGAAACAACCTCTGCATGAAGGGACTAAAACTTACAATAACCTTGCCTTTTCAGCATGTCTGCCCCTCAGATCCCAAGAGCAAATGGGACCAGACTTGCCTCTCATGTCCCCAACACACAGCACAGGCTCCAGACATAATGGGCAGATCCAAAACCTGATCCTTCCAATGAAAATGGAGATAAAGATTGCCATTAAACAAAACCTTTCTGATGTTCTCACCTTCCTTCCACCTGCTGCCAGTCAGAGAAATTAATTCAGCAAGCAGATTGTGTAAAGGCAACAGATTAAATGAGTTTAGTTTTCCTCCCTTGTGCCATGTACTATTTCTGCTACCAGCTGGTTGGAAATGCCACCTAGGCAGTCCTGGTGAAACCATGGAACTTGACAGTGCTTTGGAATTCAAAAGCTGCAGAACATGAATAGAAAACATGATTAGAAATATCAACACTCTGAAAGAAAATACAGATGGATTTCCAGAACAGGAGCCTTATACAAGTCTGATTAAAGGAGATGTGAAGAGACAGGATTTGTCTGAATCCAACATGGCCCTGCAGCACATGGACAGGACAGCCCATCTCATCCATGGCACTTGCACAGTTCTTAGGTCATTCCAGCAGCCTTCCATGTTGCTCTTCCAGAGCCCAAAGGTGTAAGAAATGCTCTGAGAAGAGCAGCCTTTATTGTAGTGCATGTATGTAGACCCTACAATGCCTAACAGCTGCTCTTTGCCTGGACAACTTGGCAAATCAGGCAATTTGGGGATGTCCTGTATAGAGAAGAATCTCCAGTTCTCCATTTCATGAGGCACTAAAACTGTTATAAATGTCTTATTTGCAAGCACTGAATAGTTCTGCTCCTTGGTCCTTACCTAAATTCTCACTTCACAAGCCAACTGCCATAGGTCTTGCTACAACCAAACTCCATTTCATGTAACAGAGAAAATAAACTGAAGCAGAGAAGTGACCTTTGTCACTTGAGCACAGCCCATGGAGCAGCCAGGCTAGGCCTGAATAAAGCACTGCACAAGAAAGCAGCAGCAGCAGCAGAGCTAAATTTATGCAAGCCAGAGCAGCTCTTGGATCACAACTCCAGACCTGACCAGCAGCTCGAACTTTGCAATGTCTCAGTGCTGGAGAGCTGCTCTAAGCAATGTGCTGCCAGCTCTGAAATCTATCCCCCTCTGCTGAGAAGGCTGCTAGAGGCAGAGCAGGGCATCCCATGGGGAGGCAAAGGCAGCCCCAGCAGCAGGGATGGTGCCAGGGCAGGGTTGGCAAGGGCAGCCCCAGCAGCAGGGATGGTGTCAGGGCAGGGTTGGCAAGGGCAGCCCCAGCAGCAGGGATGGTGTTAGGGCAGGGCAGGCAAGGGCAGCCCCAGCAGCCGGGATGGTGTCAGGGCAGGCAAAGGCAGCCCCAGCAGCAGGGATGGTGCCAGGGCAGGATTGGCAAAGGCAGCCTCAGCAGGGATGGTGTCAGGGCAGAGCAGGCAAAGGCAGCCCCAGCAGCAGGGATGGTGTCAGGGCAGGGCAGGCAAAGGCAGCCCCAGCAGCAGGGATGGTGTCAGGGCACGGGAGGCAAAGGCAGCCCCAGCAGCAGGGATGGTGTCAGGGCAGGGCAGGCAATCTCTGTGTGCCCCTGCACCAAAGGGCACTGACAAATGAGGTGTGTGCACAGCACAGCAGGTACAAAGCTCTCTGCAAGACACAAGGTGTCTGCAGCTCCTCACATTTGTTTGCAGATGTTCTCAGGGTCCTCTCCCACCAGGTGAGAGAGACAGATGGGACAGGTATGATAATGGCTGTTGCAGCACTGCACATTAAGGCAGCCTGTGAGCAGAGCTGAAGCAAAGAGTGATGGCAGGGATCTCACAGGCCAGAAAAGCAAGCAGTGGCAGCCAGGAGTGTTCCAGGAACGTACACAGACAGAGAACAGCAGGGACACGGTGTCCTGGGAGCCTTTCCCCTGTGCCTGACACACCCTGGGGCTTCAAACACTTGAGAGCCCCAGACAGAACTGCTGCACAGCCCCCAAAGGCGCTCCCTTCTCCCCACGGGCAATGCAGAGACACTGGAACCAGCCCTGCTTGTGACAGCTGCGCTACCCTGGGCCTCAGCGTGCTGGGGGCACACAGGGCTCACACACAGGGCTCACACACAGGGCTCACACACACACACACACATACACACTGCTCACACACACACACACGGCTCACACACACACACAGTGCTCACACAAACATTGCTCACACACATTGCTCACACACAGGGCTCACACACACACAGGACTCACACACAGGGCTCACACACACACACACACACACACACACACACACACAGGGCTCACACACACACACACACATTGCTCACACACACACACATTGCTCACACACAGTGCTCACACACACACACACACACACATTGCTCACACACAGGGCTCACACAAAGTGCTCACTCCCCTTCACAAGGGCCGTGCCCTCGCAGGGGCTGGTTCCCCCCAGGTGCCCTCCCAGAGCAGTCCCACAGCAGATGGTGGCACAGCACAGCACGAGCTGCCCTCTGTGTGCCCAGCCTGGCACAGACCCACAGCCCCCCAGTGACTGCAGGTGTGCTCTCCTCACTGCCTGTGCCCCAGGAACCCCAGCTCAGCAAGGTTCAGCATCTCCCAGCACATCACAGGGAGCCACCACCCCCTTCTATTCTGCACACAATTCATTGCTTTGGACTTGAAAAATAAACACATGCATTAAGATTGATCTTCCTTGTAATTACACACCAGCCCTCCTCCTAACTTTACCAGACATTTATCAGATTTTTAGCTGCAGGTTACTTAGGAAAGGCCTTATTCTGCTGCCATTATTATTGTCAGCTAATTCAATCACATTTAATGGCATGATTTGTTTAATGGGATGCTGCCCAAGATGAGAAAGAATGGATAAATCCAGCTCCCAGTCAGGTTTCTGCCTGGTCTCAGCTGGAATTATGCCTTTGCTAACCACACACACGCTACATGGTAATTTCCTTGCATCCTTCCCCTGTGCTAGCTCTTCAAGTGGTCCTTAATTAGCTCTGGTTTATTTATGAAGGCATATTTTGCTAGACTTTCCCCAAGAGCTTTAGTAAACAGCTATATTAAGCTTGTATTTACTCACCACAGCTCCTGCAATGCTTCCAAGGGGAGGGGGAAGGGGAGGTGGTTCAGAGGGGCAGGGCTGTGCTTGGGCTCTGAAGGTTTCCGCCACTTGTGATCCATCTCTTCAGCCCTTTGGAAATCATGCTTTGCCAAGCCTGCCTGTGTGCAAGTGTCCATTTGTCTCCTTTCTCACTGGTTTCCAGCCAACTAGCCTGTTTTGGCCTGATTTAGTGGAAAGCAAAGCTCTCAAAAATACAAAATTCTTATGAATTCTGTGAACAGAATTTGAGAGAGCACCTGTATGAACATTCCCATAAACACCAAACCTCTGGTAATGCTTTCTTCCCCACACACACTTCAGCAGTGATCCTTCCATGTCCTCTTGTCTCCTTTGCTGTCACTTTTAACCAGTTTAAAACCTGGCTAAACTGATTTGGCTTGACCTCTATCTTTTGACCTCTATCTTTTATCTGATTTTTATTTTGGAATGATAAAAGGTTGCACAATTTGTGTCATTAAAACTGTAAGTTCTACAGAACAGGCAAATGAACATGAAATTTAAAAACTTTGAATTTTTACAATGCTTGCCATTAAAGCACTTAGAAATTAAATTAAATTGATCAAAAAAAATGAGTTGCAAAAATAATTTCACTTTTTTTTAGATCCCTGAAAATTTCAGAAGTTGACTAGAAGAAGTAGGCTAAAAGGGAAAAAAATTAAAATATTATTCAATATTTCCCCATTTTAAAAACATTCTTATAATTAATTTTTTTGCATTGAGCAAAGAGTTTAATGAGAACTTTTTTAAAAAGAAAATATGCTGACTAAAATATAACTTTTAAATCAACACATTAAAAAAGGGTCGTGTAATTAGCCAGCACTCCCATTCCAAGCGCCAATGCTCCGTTTAACTGAATGGAGTAAATAAGCTTTCCCTATTCTTCTGACCTTTTATGAGTTGTCTTCCATGAATAAAACATCTTTCTGATAGACACCAGGGTTTTCTAAACAAATATCAATGTTTTCAGCTCCTGTGAAGATTCCTCATGCAGACTCCCCACTGCTTCAAAAGAAACCTCCTGCATCTCTGGCCTTCAGTCGTATTTTAGTTTCAGCACATATGAAAGCCAGAAGCTATGGCAGACACAGACAGAAATGAAATAAATATGTACTTTAAAATAAAAAATGGACAAGTGCTACCTCCAAGATTTTCACTGAAGTTCACTGAAGTGAATGGAAAAAACCAAGAGCATTGAACAAGTAGGATTCCACCCACATGGTCACAGCACTGGATGCTGTGGCTGAAAGCTCTCTGCAGACTTTGTGTCCCAGAGAATCTCTCAGAGCCACTTCAACAGCTCATGTTTACATTAAGCACCTTTCGGGAAGATTTCTCATAACTTTTCAAACTCTTAGCTGACAAATTTCTCAATAATGCCCCAGAGCAGTCATTTTTACTGTAAATCAGCATCTCCTGACACTGCATCCTGTCCAGGGCTGGCACAGGCCTTGGCACAAACACAGGAGCCTTGGAGGGAAAGAAGGGACACACAATGCAGGCACAGGCTTGAGATGTACTCCCATGACTCTTTCCAAAGCCCTGAGAAAGTCAGCTCACTCCTTTCCTTCAACTTCCCCCTCCACAAAAATGGAATATTAACATTTAACGACTTTGAGGGATATGATGAATATTAAGGCTCACTTGTAAACTGCTTGAAGGCTAGAAACACTATCTAAGAGCTAAGTATCATCCCCATCATCAGAAATTCATGGTGTAGCCTTTCCTCCTCCGTACATATGAAGGCAGGAAATTATCTTACCAAGGAGACTGATGGCACCTGGAAATTGCAGGCAGCCACCCTCTAAATGATGGTGCATGAGTCACTTCAAGGTATTACAGCTCTTCCCTCAGTGAGACTGCACTGGCTCGAGCCAATTGTCAGAAAGTGATTCTGGGGATGTTTGGGAGAGAAACTGGAGCACACAAGAACTACTTCTGACTCTTTCCAACAACTCACAGCAAGTTTAAATATTCTCAGCAAGTTTGAATTAAGGTTGCTTTCTTGATGTTAGGGGAGCTCTGCTGCTAAACCGGGGATGAAGATCAGTGATTTAAACTCTAAGAAATAACTAAAGCAACACCTGAGGTATCTGTAGACAAAACTGCACTGACATTTCTTCCATAGCTTCATCTTTTGGGGGTCTGTATCTGTCAGTCTTTGCAGGAAGCAGCTTCCCTCTGTTAACTCTGTCACAGCCACAGTGAAATGCTTGAGCCCTTTGGGTTTGATCTTGTGTAAGTGAAATAACATTGAGGGGCATTCTATGGAGCAGTGTCAGCCAGGTCATTAACTTTAGAAAACTACATCAGCACCCTTGAGCTATCCTGACACCCACCCTGTGTGCCCAAACTCTCATTCATTACTCTGGAATACACCATGAGATAATCAAGGGCTTGCCCAAAGACCAAGGACCTTTAGTTAAACATATTTGTGTGTCACAACCTCAAAATGTGCTCATATGCATCTCAAGAACAGAATTCTAAAGAGGAAACAACGAAATCCAGGATGTTTTTTCTTAGATCATCTCATAAGGCTGCAAAGTGCCTCAGATTTTGGTTTTAGACTTCAAGTCTGGCACTTTGATTTCAGGGGTTAAATGTGAACTGCTGGGATACATCATCTCTGAAGGCTCTGAGCAACTCAACAGTGCTGAAAAACTGCTTTCCTCACTTTTCATGCTATGGCTTCTAGACTTAGCAAGCCCAACTCTTTCAATCCTTCCTCACAGGAATTATCATCCAGGCCTCTTATCTCTCCTGTGTGCTCATGCCCTAACAGTGATGCCCAAGCCCAACACAATGTATTTCCTTTCCATAACTAAGGAATATCCAAACTCCCCTTGTCCTAAGCAGGACTACTATAAATTTTTCAGCAATCTCTGTTACCTTTGTAAAAACTGATACAAGCCTCCCATCTCCTGAGATTTTGTTGTGTGTGTATTTTCCCAGCACACAATGGTGAGAAAAGTGAATTATATGTTACTACGTTAAAAAAAAAATCCAAATCTTGCTCTCTTGGCTTTGAGGAAAAGTCTGAAAATTTGAAATGAGCAGACACTGAAGACTCCAAAATTGAGATGAAAAATAAAAATAACTTTTAAATACATTTAATTACTTTAAAATTCCTCATTTCCATTTTTCAAGCCTTATACTCTCATTTTGGACAGTCCTGTTCATGACTTTTGACCATTTCTGAAAAACTGCCAGAGCTTCATATAAGAACCAAAGCAAAAGGCATCCCAGAAAATTCTTTTCTCTGCTGCATTTAGAATAACAAGATATCTACTGAGCTGGTGTTCTCCCAGCACTGGAGTAATGCAAATCATAAGCAACTCAATCCTTATCATGAATTTTATAACTTGGTTCTTAACATCACTTTGCATTTCCCTTTCCAAAGACAAATGAACACTGTCCCTCACAGGCCACTGAGAAGTGTGCTAGGCCACTTTACACACCAGGATTGATGTTGGGGAGAATGCTCTGGAAAAACTGAAGCTGAAAATCCCATTTGGATTAAGTTCTTCCATATAATCTAAAAATGAAAAATGGTTTAAGGCCAGAGAAGGCAATTTCCACAAGTATTTTCACTGTGCACGAAAGACATGTGAAGTTCTGTCTTGAGCAGATGCAGTTCTTCAATTTAACATTGATTTTGACTTGACAGTTTTAGGGGTGACATGAGAAAAGTAATGTAAGAAAGCGGAGACACATAGAATCAGAAGAAGTTAAAGGCTCAAAACACTTCTCAAGAGCACAAGGTTAAGAAAACCTTTCTATTCATCTTAACACTGCATAGAAAGAGGTGCCAATTTATTCCTAGCAAGCTTTTTTCCTTCAGTTGGGCTTGTTTCCACAGGCGAGAAAAAGCAAATATATTTTAAACCAAGCAGCAACACAGCATAAAAAGACTGCAAAAAAGGTGAAGAACAGCTTAATTCTCAACCTGTCACAGGCAAGCATAAGTTTTATTTCTATCAGGAAAAAAACAGCAAAATGTTGCTGAAGAAATGGTGAAGAACCCACTCACCTTTTATGTTCACCAGTATCCAGTGTGTACCAGTGCAAGCCCTCCACACCCTTTAGAGGTGAATTAATAAATTCTTACTATTCATGATGTTTCTTAAGACTGCTGCCGACCTAGGAGAGTTAAAATGGAAGAAAATGACAGGAAACATTTCAGCCCCAGCAGAGCTGCCAGATTTTGGTGAGCACCTTTCCCAGGCAGAGAACTGTAGGGCCAGCAGGAGGATGTGCATGTCAGCAGCTTTAACTCTGATCAAACCTCTCTGTTCATTTAGTCCAGAAAGTACCATCTGGCAGCACTGCTTCTTCTCCTCTCAAAAAGCACCTGAAATTGAGGATGTTCCAACAGCTGAAGGAACCTTTACTCTTGGAGACTCACTGAAGGGAAGAATCCCCTGGTCTCAGCCCAGTCTGCCTGCACTTAAAGCAATCAGTGCCTTGCTGACAATACATGTTTAAAAGGTGTTAGATTTATGGATACAGCAAGGGACAGATAAAAAGGTGCTGCTCTCTGTCTTTACCAGATAATTCCACAACCCAGCTCTCCAGTAAATAATCTATCACTAGAGCCAGGCAAGTCCTTGCAGCAAACTCTAAGATTAAGTGATGATTTTAAAAAGGTGTAGTCTCTGTAATGGCTTTTTTTCCTTTCCAAAACAGTTACTTGCATTTAGAATTATTCTTTCCCTGACCACTGCAAAACAAGTGCAGTGTAACCCCACAGAATGCAAAAAACGTGAGGCAGAAATGCCACAAGCTCAAAAGACAGAAAGTCTTTGCTGCCTAAAGAAAACACCAGGTAAAGCACTTTACTGGCTGTACTGTAAGCAGAATTAGCATCATTTTCAAAGCCCTCCATTGTATCCAGCATGCCACAACTTTCAGCACAGCCCAATTTCAGGTGTTTAGGAAGCTGTCTGGATCAGGGCAGTGGTGCATTAGTACTTTACATTCCCACTGGTCTGTCCTCTTCATGGCCTGAGAACATCAGGCACTGAAAGCACTGGTGAGCATCACCTCCTGCAGGCTCCTGACTGCATTCTACCCCTCACTCCTCTGTCTTCTCACCCAATGCTTCTCTCATACAGCAATCAGTGATTTTACAATAATTTGTGATTGAATAGGCATCTACCAGCATTTTCTTAAAATAAAATATTGCAATTGATTTGCTTAGTCTCCCAAATAAATTATAGTGCCAATACAAGGAATTAATCCTAATGAACTCTCTAATAATGGGCCAAATCTTTGGATGCTCTAAATGTCATCAGTGGAATTTTTACACTGGCAGAAAATTTGGCCCTACAGATTCAATAATGCATCAGCAGACACTTTTCAGCATTTTTTGGAGGCAGAAATTGGAACTCACCCGGGCTCTGCCTAATGGAAGTAGCTGAGAGCCAAGGAATTCATCAGGAGTATTTGAAAATTAACTTTATTCATCCCCTCCATGCATTCTTAGTGTGTTGCCTTCTCCCCCAGCTGCTGGAAGTCACGCTTTTCGTGGGGGACCCAGAAACCAGGGGAACAAGGGAATGGCTAAGGCAGCCAGGATTCATTTAGCACATGACAATGTGTTAAAAGCTCAGCCTTATGACACATTTCTCACTAATGTCACAATAGTTACAGAGGAAGGATAGCTTTGATATGTCAAAATGTTACACAGCTTGTCTGTGTTCCCACTGAAGTTCATTTAAAGTGAACTCTGTGTTCCCACTGAAGTTCATTTAAAGTGAACTTCTAAAGGGATAAATTACAGTATTTGTAATTTTCTTTCAGATTCTTACTATCCTATTCACATCTAAACTCTACTGGCTCTATTCAATAAAAGTAATCAGATTTACACTTTATCCACTCCTGTTTGTAACAAATGCTGTGGAATAAGGTCAGACTTCCAATATGGAAGTTCCTCAGCACTGTGTAAGAACAGGAAGAGCAGAAGACAAAAAGCAGCAGGTTCAGCTCGTGGCCACTTGGTGTGATCTGACTGAGGATTACATGAGCTTCCAGACTGAGGCAGCTTCAGGAATAAAAAATGCATCACTTCTTGATGCTATGTTAATAGTTATAATCCAACTACTTCTAATTACCTAAATACTAGAGTCTAAAAGAGCCATCATTTCCCCACTGAATACAGTCACAGCACTCTGACCTGGTTTAACATTACAGCATCAACGGCAGAGAGCAGTGCCAGTCAGCAGCAACAAATTCATGGCATTTTTCAAGAAAAGAAGCAGCTCTGATTGCTGAATTCTGCCACTTCTGGACAAATAATGTATTTTCAGTTTGATTTCCTGCAGGAGGTATCAGTTAAGGGTGAAGGATTTAGCACAGTACAATTGCCAAAGCAGTATTCATCACCAAACTTCATCATTTAGTCTAAAGATGCAACACTGGCTCCCGAACCAAAGAAAATGGAAATCAGTTTTGTATGAAAAGTACATTCCCCGTGTGTCAGCTGATTCCCTTTCCAAGGGACTCTATTACTGCCCTTGCCCCAAACTCATAGCTTATAATTTCTTTTAAAATCTCACCTGAGTCTATCAAACTGACCACGTTATCAGCTTGCCCTGTCATGTGCCACAATTAACATCCCATTTCTGCCCCTCAGCCCCTTGAGGGGCTGCTACTCACCCATCAATTCTACACTCCACCTCTGGAACTTCTTCCCCTCAAAGACACACCACTTTCATAAACCAAGAAACTAAAAAAACTGCTAGTTTTGATGAAAATATGGCAATTAGCAATGAGAATAAATGGTGGGTAAACTTTAAAAGGTAAAGTTTAAAAATAAGCAAAAATTCAGTGTTTGAATAAAAAAGCAAAGGCCTAGTGAGAGACTGCAAGGTCATTAAAAGTAAATTTATACTAATGAAATTTGATGATACACAAAGTTATGCAGTATCATCAACACAGGGGCACTGAACTATTATGCTGGAAGAGGGAGATGGCACCGAACAGTGCAGTAGAAAGAAAAATATTAAAATTGATGGGAAATAATACAGTTATGCATTTAGAAACAATTTTTTCCCATAAACATTGGGCTTATTCACAGAGATAACAGCAGGGAAAGAAAAATATGAATGTATTCATCAATTCCAACCTTAATATGAAGGAGTAATGCAATATGGCTTGGAAAAAGGTGAACTTGATTCTAAACACATCAATTGAGTAATTTTCAGTAAAGAAAGAGATTTGTTAACATTGTTATGAGACATACAAGTAATTTCTCCTGGATAATACATGAGGCTGTTCAGCTGTATTTGAGAAAGGGATTCAAAATGAATTTCTGATGGAGAGAACAACCTTTATGACAATCACTAGGATGGATGAAAGGGAATTAACAGCTTGGAAATTTATCATACAAAAATTAAGGACAAAGGAGAAAATTTGGTATATCTCAGTAAATAAACCCCAGACCAAAATAACCCAAAATCCCTCAAGGTGAAATTTGCCCTAGGTGCTTGCTTGACTGTGCTGCTCCAGAAGTTACACTAGTATAAAATCTGGTTTTACTCTCAGTGATTCGAGATGATGAATGACAAGCCTTGGCCTTTAAATATTCCTGAGGCAATGTGGATGCCAAATATCCCACTCTGTAATGCTTTAATACTTCTCCAGGGAACTTCAGGGCTATAATAAAACCTGAAAGCAGGGGAACTGATGACTTTCCTGAATTCACTGACTTTTAAACTCTCCTGTTTACAGAAGGTGTTCTAGCTTTCAGACAGATCCTAGTAAATGCTCAAGGCACTTGAAGTATTTGCATGTGAAAAAACCAATGGCAGTCCAGGAGCCATAGGAATCATGGAGTTTTTTAGCAGGAACACAGTCCAACAACAGCAACACCAGCCCAGAGCTTTGCCCAGGGGCTCTGGCACAGCCTGGGACACTGGGAGCTGAAGGAAATCAATAATCAGCCCTATCTCTTTCTGCCTAATGAAAGATAGAAGTAATAGCAATTTAATCTGGTACCATATCACACGTGGCTGTACAGCAGAGGAGACCCTAAAACAAGATTAAAGAGGAGAAAGAAAGAGGTCATTTTCTCTCAGAGCACCACGCTGAAACTCAGAGCCACTGTCCCCACAAAACAGCTCTAAAGGTTCAAGCTACCCTGTGCACTACAGGCCATCTTATATAAGCAACATTCCTACTTTCAATTCTTTAACCTGTTCCACAGCAGCTGCAATGACTACAGAGTATGAGAGGCTCCAGTAAAATTTGACATTTGAATCAACCACATAAACTGAGTCATCAGATTAACAAAGGTGCATAAAAAATAGCTAATTGCAACTTCCAAAACTTTCATCTGATAGAGTAAGGAATGCTCTGTCCTTCACGTCACATCGATTTCAGACTTTTTTAATTACAAAAATTAAATACACATCAGTAGACAGATGCACAGACTATCTACCACCACTGTAGAAATTTCCAAAAAGAATTCAATCACTGGTCATTTTCTTTGTAGAACACTGCCTCTGCAGTAAAAGAAAACATTTCATATGCTCTTGAGCAAAAAATTCCTCAGCAATATTTCTTGTGCCCTTGGCCAGCTGGTATCAGTGCCAGCCTGAGCAGGTGCCCCCGGAGCAGGCACTGCCATGCCAGCCTGGGGATGGCACCGTGCCCACGCTGCAGCCAGGGTGAACCACAATGCTCTGCACATTGGATTGCATTGCCTGCCATCCCAGGGAATTGCTCACAGAGGCCCAGCTGGAGAGTGATCGAGCATTGACTCAGCAGCACTTACTCACAGCGCCATGAAATGAGAAATAGTGACTTTCAAAGATGAGGTGTGAGAAGGAGGGAAGGGTAATGAGCAAATTTCTTTGTACACAACTGCTGGGAGAGACCTCCCTAACCAACAAATTCTGCATTCATCACAATTACAAACAGGTACATTTATTTTGGGGGCATTTGAATCATAAACTCATATGCAGATCCCAAGCACTACAATACAAATTATATCTCCCAAAACTCTGAGAAGTAAGATGCTAGGATCTGCATGCAAATTTTTCAAATCAAGTCTATTTCTACTAATATGAAATAAATCTTCAAATTTCCTGAACGCACACTATCCAGATACTCATCTAATGAGGGGCAGTAGAAGTAAGAAAGAAAAAAAAGCAGAGATAATCAGGTAGCCATATTTACCTTCTAAATTATTATTAACTATACAAAACTCTTCAAGTCAGGATTTACCTTGTTCTTGCTTACACAATGCATAAATTTTGTTTTCCAACCCTTCTAGTGATAACAGTACAGAGTAAATTTTTATATATTTGTGAGATTAAGAAAACTACTCCAGCACCAAGATGTTTTGCAAGTGCCATACAGGATTAATGAACGGAGGCAGTGGGCAGAGGAGAAATCTCCTCTGGGTCTCTGTCTGAGGCTATTGCAGATCTGAGAGCAGGTATGAACCCTTCTGCTTTGCCATCTCACCTCTCTCAGTGTGCTGCATGTCCCTGCTTGAGATTCACTGCCAACAGCAACAGCCTAAAAAAACAGGATTTTGGTGTGATGTATTATCCAGGGATGTGTGATAACTCATATTGCAGGAGCCTTTCAAACTCACATTCTCCCCATAAGGCATGGCCTGTTTCAGTCCTAAAAGCTCGTTAGGTAATTATTTGAAGATGTTTTTTCTAGATTTTGTTGTTGCTTTATTTTTGTGTGAGACTTCATAGGGTTGGTCCTTGCCTCCTTTAAAACACAGAAATGCAAAATCCTTAACACTCTGTGCTCATACGTGCACATACTCAGAACACAAATGCAGAGCCATGAGTGTGCAGCTCTAGTTTTACAAGAAATGTATGACAGGAATGAGGGCTTTATTAGAGGAGAGGAAAACCAAACGTTTTCAGGCAGCAGAATGACGCTCCTGGAACCACCAGGACATTGTTACTGCAGCAGGGCAGCTGTGCTGTGCAAGTCCCTGAGCTGCTGTGGCAGCTGTGCTGTGTCCCTGGTTCCACTGCAGCTGTGCCTGTCCCTGATCCCACTGCAGCTGTGCCTGTTCCTGATCCCACTGCAGCTGTGCCCTGTCCCTGATCCCTCTGCAGCTGTGCCTGTCCCTGGTTCCAATGCAGCTGTGCCTGTCCCTGATCCCTCTGCAGCTGTGCCTGTCCCTGATTCCATGGCAGCTGTGCTGTGTCCCTGGTTCCACTGCAGCTGTGCCTGTCCCTGATCCCACTGCAGCTGTGCTGTGTCCCTGATCCCACTGCAGCTGTGCCTGTCCCTGATCCCTCTGCAGCTGTGCTGTGTCCCTGGTTCCACTGCAGCTGTGCCCTGTCCCTGATCCCTCTGCAGCTGTGCCTGTGCCTGATCCCAATGCAGCTGTGCTGTGTCCCTGGTTCCACTGCAGCTGTGCCCTGTCCCTGATCCCCTGATCCCTCTGCAGCTGTGCCTGTCCCTGATCCCTCTGCAGCTGTGCCTGTCCCTGATCCCCTGATCCCTCTACAGCTGTGCCTGTCCCTGGTTCCACTGCAGCTGTGCCTGTCCCTGATTCCATGGCAGCTGTGCCTGTCCCTGATCCCACTGTATCTGTGCCTGTTCCTGATCCCACTGCAGCTGTGCCTGTCCCTGATTCCATGGCAGCTGTGCCTGTCCCTGATCCCACTGTAGCTGTGCCTGTTCCTGATCCCACTGCAGCTGTGCCTGTCCCTGATCCCTCTGCAGCTGTGCCTGTCCCTGGTTCCACTGCAGCTGTGCCTGTCCCTGATCCCAATACAGTGTCGGGACCGAGCCCTGAGTGCAGGGACCGAGCCCAGAGTGCCGGGACCGAGCCCAGAGTGCAGGGACCGAGCTCAGAGTGCCAGGACCGAGCCCTCAGTGCCGGGACCGAACCCTGAGTGCAAGGACCGAGCCCTGAGTGCCGGGACCGAGCCCAGAGTGCCTGGACCGAGTCCTGAGTGCAAGGACCGAGCCCAGAGTGCAGGGACCGAGCCCTGAGTGCCCGGACCGAGCCCTGAGTGCCGGGACCGAGCCCTCAGTGCAAGGACCGAGCCCTGAGTGCCGGGACCGAGCCCTGAGTGCCCGGACCGAGCCCTGAGTGCAAGGACCGAGCCCAGAGTGCAGGGACCGAGCCCTGAGTGCCCGGACCGAGCCCTGAGTGCCGGGACCGAGCCCTCAGTGCCGGAACTGAGCAGAGGCCAGGCCGGCAGCACCAAGCCCTGCAGGGCCTGCACAGGTTCTGAGGAGGAAGACTGAGAACAGAGCAGAGGAGGGGCTGGGCTAAAGTAGAAATAAGATAAATCTAAAGTCGTTCAGGGCAAAAAGATTGAAGTCTCATGCATTTACTAAAAAAAGATAAATTTGGGATTTTGAATAGTTTACATTTGTTCTCTTCTTCAATCTGAGGCCCACAGAAGGCTGGCCATTACGTCATGAAGTAAAATTACACTTAGAATTTGCAGTGGAATTTTGCAAAGAAACAAGCAGCCCCTCCTGAGCAAGCAGCCCCGAAAGCAGCGGCCGGGCAAGGCGCAGCCCCGTCCGTCCGTCCCTCTGTCCGTCTGTCCCACAGCCCCTGCTCCAGCAGCTCCTCTCAGAACCCAATCAACCCTCTCAAACCAACCCTCTCCATCTGCTGCAACACAAACTGCAGTGAGACTGAGATTTGCTGGGCCTGTACTCAGGTGGTTCCTGTCCCAGAATTTCTTTTATATGGGTTGATTAGATATTGCCTCAAAATTTACTGAATGGTTACTGTGTTAGATGAGACATACAATAAAAAGTTATGCTAAATACTAACTTGATAATAAAAACAAATATTTTCCATGGTGTGTTTAAGCCAATAACTTGGAAAAGCCCCCTTCCACCCTTCCTTTTAACACTGAAACAAACAAACAAAAAATTAAAAACACCATGCAGAAAGTAAACTTATGGAAGTCCATATGAATTTCAAATGAAATTTGTGACTATAGTTGTGAATATCTCTCTCCCTTTTTTCCCCCTTTTTTTACAGTGATTTCACTACTACCTTAGTATCTGAAAAAAGCAATTTTTCAAATACCTACTGCACATTCTCCAAGTAATACACATTAAACAACTGGAAAAATGTGGCACAATTTAAAGAAGCACAAACCTTTCTGTTCTGCCTAAATGATACATATTTCAGAATATGGAAAATATTAAAAAAAGAGTGATAAATCCCTTAACTCAAGGCTACTCTTATTAGATTCGCTTTTCTCTGAATAAATGGAGTCTTAATGAAAACTGTCACTAGAAAATGGAATGCAATCATTAGATAAACTACTGAATTACAAATTCCACCCACATGTGAATGGGTACATAAAGTTTTACAGTATTATGAGAGTATATTTCTGCACCAGGATTATTAAGGCGCAGAGCTAAATGATTTTTCCTTCCTAAGTGTTTATTCACCACAAAAAGTCACCAAAATTTCCTAAAATTATTTGACAAATAAAAGTTGAATCTACCTTTTTTTTGACCACAACACTAAAAAATGGGGGCAGGGGGGTTATTAACAATACTAATGTAACTCAAACCTTTTTTCCCTTATTTAGGTTTTCCAACTCTTCCCATAGTTAGCTGGAATTGCTGAGAAAAGGTTAAGGGGAGATTTCAGTAAGCACAGTAAAATTGTACTGACAAGTAGCAATTTAATACATTTACAACTTATTCATACATCAGATGTTCTAATTGCCACCACTGAAAAACTGTACCCCTACAAGTGGCCCAAAATGTCAAGATCCATACTGAAAAAGTAGCAGCAGCCTTGATGTTGATTGTACCATCACTTCTGCTTATTTCTTTGCAAAATTCCACTGCAGATTCTGGTAAGTGTAATTTTATTCCATGACATAATGACCAGTCTTCTGTGGGCCTCAGACTGAAGAAGAGAACAAATGTTAACTATTCAAAATCACAAATTTATACTTTTTTAGTAAATGCATGAGACTTCAATCTTCTTGCCCTGAATGACTTTAGATTTATCTTATTTCTACTCTAGCTCAGATACAAAACATCTGCTTATGAAGATATTGGTGTGACTTCTATTCACATTTAATTTACTGTATTGCTGTGACTCTATCATAAACACAGCCATGCATGAGATTAAATGCAGTTTATGAAATAAGAACGTCCTTTGTTTAATTTGTTTCAAGTAATTCAGCCCTAGTGGGTTTAACAATATAATTAAGTTAACACCAGTACTGTTCTCTGCTGCCTTGTGTCAAGAAGTGCTGCACTTAAACCTGCCTCAAGGTCACCTTCCCCCATAACTCTCATAATCCCAAATTACCACACAATAAAAAACCTGCTGTCAGTGACTGAACAGATTGGTATTATTTTTAACAGCCTAACAGAATTAAAGAGTTGTGCCACCTCCAAGAGAGGCCAGATTTTAAGGCACTAGGCATGTAGGAATATTAGACTCGTACTTAAAATGAATTACGACACTTCTCACATTCCATAAAAGTCAGCTTCCTCCCAGGCCTCTGGAACTGCACAAACCTTGCTGGGAAAGGAGGAGAAATGACTCATTGCACTGCACTACCTCAGCTAGATGCATTTCCCTACCCTAAGCACTGTGAGGGGTGTTCAGAGGCACTGCCTGCCCTGGGCAGCAGCACAGCCCAACAGGGCACAGCAATCAGCTCCCCATTGCTGCAGATCAATATTCATTAAATAGGACATTTTCTAATGTCTTCCAGTATATAAGGCATAGATGGAAATACATATTTGTACTTACTTCCCTTCAATCAGCTGCTGTTAGATTTTAAAAGACTGTGAAATTATCAGGATCACAGAACAGAATTTGCTGTGCTAAAGGTCACAGTCCCAAAGATTTTGACTGTCCTCATCAATCTTCATCCAGCCCTGTCCCACTCTGGGGTCTGAATTATACTTTCAAGCCTTGATTCCTTGAATCAAGGCCTCCAGAAACAATACATTCTGCAGTGGTCCCAGGGAATTTGCCTGTATGCAGATTTTTCAGAGTAGCTCATTAAAAGCATCCATTCCTGCCAGCTGTACTGCCCCTCCCCAGCAGGGGCAGTCTGTGCACTCCTGGTGCTCAGATCTCACTCAGCCCACAAAGCCTGTGCTGCTCCTGGGCTCCTCCTGCTGCACAGCCCTGCTGGCAGCATCCTCCACAGGCTCCACGAAAAACAGCCCTCCACTCCACAGGAAAAAGTCATAAATCATAATATGAAATAGGGAGGCTTTTACAGATCACACTACATGTCGCTATTTCATTCCCCAAGTCAGTCACAAAGGCAAATGTAAGTTATTAATGTTTTTACTGACTTCGCATTTCTGTGGCTCACTCTGCAGGACAGCAGCCTCCATGAACTGCTAACTTGAATAGATGATAAAGAGCATAATCTTTTTGCTGTACAAGTTCATTTTTTTTTCACTGTACCATTAGTATAGAAAGGCTGGAAGAGAAATCCTTTGATCCAGCAGGATAATACTTTAGAGAAGACCAAATGATATTTTTCTGAATTCCATCACTGGGTAAGAAAGATTGACTTAATCAATCTGGATTTCTGGAACTACTCAATTTCTGCTCTTCTTTTGATCAAGCTGTATGTGTAAAGATGCAGTAACTCCAGGCAGGCCAAATTTATGCACCAGCTTCTTTGAACTTCAAACGAGCTTGCTGGACCCTTTAAATTCAATTTTATCTGCAACTCAATTACAGAGAAGTTGTTCTCTCTCCTCTGCCTAAGAAAGTATATTTCCATTTGCAGCATCTCATCATTTCATATAACCTCCTGTGGAATCCTATTTCCCTTGTCAGGTATGATCAGCTTCCCTGGGAAAGTTATAGACTGCAGTTAACAAAGTATTTATCCACAAAGCTTTCTGGTAGTCTTTGCTCCAGCAAAGATGATTTCAACATTTAAAATAACTCCATTCTTTTCATATATGAAAAACCGAAAACATAAAACATATATGAAAAACTGAAAACACATCTCCCAAGTTTTGTACAACGATCAGTTTAGTTCTCCCTGAAATGCTGTAGGAAAATCACCTCCTTCAGCAATAAAATGCCTTGTTGCAACCTTCCATGCCAGAGACTGTTCCAATCCCTCTGGCACATCCAGAAGGTGCCCCCTTGACAGAAATCCTCAGCTGCCCTACACAAACTGCTCCCACAAGTTGGTACTGTCAGGATTAAAGCAAATGAAGCTGCCCCAGCAATCTGAGCCCCAGAGCTGCTTCCAAGCCCCTGTTGTGGCACCCCCAGGACTGCTATCAGATAACTCCAGTTCCAGCTAAGAGTGGGGCTGATAAGAGAGGCAGAGATGGGAACTCCCCCCATGCTGTGCTTGGGAAGGGAACTCAAGGTAGCTGAGCTGCAGCTCCACACTGATCCCCCTGCACACCGTGCTCTGCCATTCAGTCACACTGCTGAGGCCAAAACTGGGAATCTGCTTCATTTCATTAGCTGGATTGCAAAAAACCAATAAATCTTTCCCAATAAAACTCCGCTGACTTTGCCAATAACTTGGCTCTCTAAAAGCCTGGGCAAAACTGTTACAGAGAGATGAAGATAAATCTTGAGGCCAATTAACAGCTCCTGGATTTCAAGCTGAATTTTCACAATTGTATGGACCTGAGCTCTCAGGAGAAAGTACATAGAATAGACAGCAATTACAGACACTCCCCACTGCTTTATATGCAATTACAGATATCCCCCAGCAACTGAATAATTTTCTTTACAAATAAATCTGACAGTGAGAGCTTTTTAATCCTTTTTGAATTTGTCCTTAAGCAAGTAGCCTGTGCCAGCTCTACACTGCTTCCACACCCATTCTGCCCCATAGTGCAGCACATTGAGTCCACTGCCACTTGCAGAAGAAAACAGGACCAGGCTGAGAGCACAGTGCAGGAACTGGGGTTTCTGGAAGATGCACCAGCCAGGAGATCCCCACTTCAAAGAACAACTCAGTGCCCTAGAGGTGCACATTTAGTTTTGCAAATTACCCAAAAGTTATCTTGGCAATTGTGGCGGATTTATTAAGCCCCAATGAAATATATCAACAGATTAACCCCCTGATTTCCTTTTACATTTACTGTGCTATTGGCATAAGTCCAGTTAGACCAGTTTTGATTTATGATACTGAAAGTAGGAGAATAATTAAATCCATTAACCCGCTCTCCCAGAAATAAACCTGATATATAGCATTCTAAGTGGCTTGATGAGGAGGAAAAGATTGCATCTAGCCCAAATCTTTTGTAATTTAAACATGAAAGCCCCTGTGCTGTCCATCCTACGTGACTCTCTCCCAATTACAGCTATCACTTTCATCCTCTTTCTCCAGGATAGGGGAAGAGAGAAACTCTATTAAAACTTCTACAGAGAGCACACAGAAATGGCAGACATGTATCCTGAGCAAAATATTACTCATCCAAACCAGTTCAAGATCAAAGAGAAATAACCCCTTCCACTAGAGTGCCTCCCTCAAGAGGCTCCAGTGAGCCACCAACAACCAGCACACAGAGATATTCCTCAGGGCCATGCACAAGGGTGCTGGGTCAGTGCAAATGCAGAATTCCCAGTGTTAGAAGCTTGCTCCATGTGCCACCTCTCAGTCCCTCAGCCTCTGCAGACATTCCAGGCTCCAGGCTAGCCAGGCTTTCCTTCTGACACAGCTGGGCCATGCACTGCAAGCCACATGCTGGCAACAGAGGATTCAGCCCTCAGTTTTCAGGCACATCTTCTCCCCCGAGTTCTGCTGAGGTGGAACTCTAATTTTTCACAGTCTAAGTCAAGGAGGAACATCACAGGTGTGATTAAAACACACCAAGAGAGAGATTTTGCCAAGAGTCCTGCCACAGTTTCCCAGTCTGGGCAGTGGGGTTGTTATCTCTGTCCAGAACTGAGATTGTTCCTTTACCTGATCCCCATTTGCTGAAGACAGTCTCTGAGGCTTTCCTGTCTCAGATTATTCCTGGTGATTTTACCACCAGTGAAAGCTCTCAGAAAGTGAAAACTCAGTTGCTCTTTGTGATCCCTGCATTTGGAGAGACAGCCAGCAGGACTTCAGCACTTCAGTCAGACAGCGATGCCTCCTTCTGGAGTGCAAGCACAACAGAGAGGTGAGAAGAAAACAGAGCTGAAGAAAGACTGAACAGATGGGACTTTGGCAAGAATGTCTCTGATCCCACACAAAACACAGCTATCTCCAAATTCTCTTTTAACCTACTTGTTGCTCTATTTCTCTTACAAGTACTATCCTCACTCAAAAGTGTATTGCTTTGATCTACACCTCCTTAATTCTGGGAACAATCAATATCTCTTACTAAGCTAGGAACTTTTCAAGACTAAAAAGTGGGTTTTTTTCTTTTTTAGAGGGTTGGGGAGCAGAGGGCATGGAATGCCAATGCTAAATTCCAACAACAAAAAGCCTTCTACCCAGAAACCTATTGAGAAAATGTTTAATCCAAATCAGACTTGAGAAAAACATAAGAGAATTAGCTTGGTTCCAATTCAAAGTGGTATTTTAGAGGGGGCTGAGAGGATTTGGGAAGATCACCTTTCCCATCACTTGCCCCAGCAGCAATGGGCACAATGCATTCCTGACAGGAGCCTGGCTCATCTGTTTCTGGCTTGCTTCCTGTGAAATACACTTCTCTATTTCCTCTGGCAGCTATTACAGTACTTAATTGCTCCTAACAGGAGAAGTTTAATCCAATTTAATCCTATCTGGGACCTGCTTCTTGTTTTGCCCACCACTATGATGGAGAACAGATCTTCCCTTCTTTGCAGCAGAGCTGTACAGTATCTGAAGGGGTTTATCACATGTTTACTTCATGCTCTCTTGACTGAAGACTCCAAATCATTCTTCTAAGTTGTCATTTCTAGATTCTGACTTCTCCCAGTGCTGTCCTTCAGGAAATAGTGTTTGCAGCTTCTCTGGCTCCCAGGAAGAAAACCATGATGCTGACCCTGTGTACCACAAGTGCCACAAGCAGCCTGGACCAGCAGGACATTCTGGTGTCCTGGCACTTGTCCTGGCAGAGCTCCCAGCTCAGGAACATCCCACAGCTCTCCCAACACCTCCTGCCCTGCTCTGCCTCCCCTGCTCTGCATCCCCTGCACAGCCTGTGCTCTGTGCTCTGTGTGCAGCTCAGCAAATGTTCACACAGGCACCTTGCAAACCCTCTCTGTCTCATTCTGATACAGTGAAGCTTGAGAAGTCACACAAGAACATGCAAAAATCAAATAGACAAGAAAAGCCACTGTGATTATAATAAAAGCTAATCTACTTACCATGCAATTGTCTACAGCTGCTGTGAAAATTGCTTTAACCAGTGCTGAGAACGAAATACATCTTCTGAAAGTTTATCAGAAGAAATAGGCATTAACAAAACACTTTGATTTTAAAAATAAGTAAGAACATTGGAAATCAAAGTTCCCAAAGCAACTAGAAGTCTGTCAAATTGTGTATGTGTATTGAAGTGAAAAATTAAAATATAGATATGCACAATGGAGAGACTTAAAGAACTGCCATGGAAGAGTGTAACAGCACAGTACTTCCTCAGGGCAGCATTAAGAGATTTCTGTTTCCCTCCCCACCTGGAGAAACAGCAGACCCCAAAAGAACTGAGACACAGGTCCAGACACACAAAGGATTTCCCTGAAAGTCAGAAAAAGCGTAAGGACCTTTCACCTAGACAAGTTTGAAACCAACAGTATCCCTGTCAATGAGAATGAATGTATCTGTCAGTCTCCCACTGTTAATTCAGGAGTTGGCTGAAAATATTCTTTGATCAAAGTGTCCATAATGCTTTAAAGGCCTGTAACAGATCAGATCTAATACTGAGATGAGACCACAACCTTCAATTCTTACCATGGATTTGAACAGAGATACAACAATGCATCACATTTAAGTAGGTGCCACAAAAATGGGGAATACCTATGAAACTGGTAAGATACCAGCAATCAAAAGAATAAAGGAATGTTTTACAGTGACTAGTTTAAAGATCCCCATCCTGTACTTACAGCAAGATAATTTGGCAATAAGCAGCCAATAACATTAGGAATAAATATGTATATAATTCTCTAGTCTAAACATTCTTTTCAGTCCAAAGTCTACTTGTGTGTACAGAAAACACAAGCAAGTGTTTAAGCTTCAGCCAAAAAACCAAAAAAAGTGTAGCAGGAAAAGTGTTATGCTAAAATCTTTCTGCAAAAAGATTTTCACTTTTAAAAAAATGTAAATTAAATGGAATTTCTGTTATTCAGTTCAGATTTATCTGTCAGCAAGCTGCCAGCTCCTTAGTTGAGGCTACAAAGGCTGAACTCTAATGGAGGACCCCATTCCCCCTTTGGTGGCAATCAACATTAGGTTTGCTGTGAACAAAAGCACTTTGGGATCCCTTTTCTGACATCTGGGAAAAAATCTCTTTGCATACCCTATTATCCAGAACATGAGAAAAGTACTTTACACTTCAGAAAAACAGAGATGGTATTTTATAGTATAAATGTATCAGACTTCTTTTGTATTTGTCACATCTGTATAAACAGCATGGTAATGGTAGCATGGCATTTTTTGTAAGTAGGTCACCATAAATACTTGGAATTATTATATTACATTTCTCAAAGCTGAAAACTAGGACCTCATCCTGCCAGTTGTGCCTCTTGGCTCATCTACCTTTGACTTGCAGCAAACACTTCTGCAAATGTGAAAGAGTCAAAAGTAGAGATTTTAACATAACCTTCAAACCAGCTGGTTTGCAGAGCCTGTAACACCCCAGAGTTATATCTTCATGGTTAACAGGGCTGTCAGCACTGTCTGATAGGTGATGGAGGAGTCCACCTGTTCCACTGGAAACTAACCCTGACTCCATCATCAGGAGCTCAATGATGGCAAACAGGCTAAAAACCTCCTAAAAACGAGCTCTGGGCTGGCTGGTTTGACAAGAAGGAACTATCCCAGAGCTTCTGAACACATCCTGAATTACTGAGGGGGAAAATGGACTTTGTGTGCACACTGGGCCTCTCGCCCCTGCAGCTGAGCATTTCCCCTTCCTGGCAGCCTTTGAGGAGCCAGGACATGAGGGGGGACAGCAGCAAGAGCCTCCCTCTGTGCCCCTCTCAGGGCCTCTTCACTTGGTGTTTCAGTGACACCCAAGCCAATGGGAAGGTGCAACCCCATGTTTAATTTGGGGTTTTTCCCCCTGAAACAAGAGGAGATTGGTATCATGAAAAGACATGTAGGAAAACCAGGAAAAAGCAGGTCCCATCCAGACTTAGGGCACCTTAACATCACAACACACACAAGAAAAGTTTGGGTGATCCGGATGAAACAGGGCTCACGCTGGAGATTTTATTGTTGCACATTCTGTCCAAAGCAGTGCTGCAGTGCTGAGCAAGGGAAAAGATAGCTGGCAGGGGCACTGTGGGTTGTTTAATTAAAAGAAGCTATGTCCTGCCAGGGCTTCTTGTTAAACAATTTGCTGTTTAAGCAACCACCTGTTCCATCAAGTTAGAGTTGGCTCTGATGGAAGAAAAAAATTCAGAGACTAAGCTGAGAAGCATTAATAACTCTCCAACACTAAAGAAAAATAAAAAGTTTAAAAAGACATACAGTTGTATCCGTCAAAGCAGCAGTTCCCATAAAATCAGTATAAACCACATTTTAGATGTTAGAAAACCCACTGAGCAGGCACATTGCTGGTTACAGAATGAAATGGAAGCAGATAAGACTCTGCCAATCTTCATTCTAGCACATGCACACAACAGAGCGCTCAGGAGTCGGTGCTGAGCTGAGGCACAGCCCAGAGGGATGCCCAGACAGCACCAACACACACAGCAGTGTGAGCAGCAGGGCTGCCTGATTCCCCAGCCAAAGGGGACAGGGAAATGAGCCAGCAGCCCAATTTTTATCTGTACAACTGCAACCACCAGCTCCCTGATGCTGCACACAGCTCAGAGTTACAGGCCCAGCACAGCAGGCTGTGAAAAGGAGCCCTGGCCAGGGGAACAACACTGGAGAGACACATCAGGAACTATGGCAAAGACTGGCACAGCCCTGCCACCCAGCACTGAGGCTCCCAAACGCTCCTGCTCTCCCTGCATTCGTTTTTTCCAGGCAGACACCTAGACAAGCTGAGCTTTTTGAAACCCTCTTCCAACACGTGCACTTGTGCTGCTGTTCAGTGGAGGTCCCATCCCAGCAATACCATCATGCTTCCCAAACAAGCTGCAGGAGCTAAAGCCTCCCTTGCCCTCCCCTGAGAACCCTGCCCAGCTCAGCCAGGCTTTACTACTGTGGGCACAGGAATGCCCTGAGAGCTGGGGCAGCACAGCACTGCCAGGGCAGGAGGCACAGCAAATGCAGCACCCAGAACAGGCACAGTAAATGCAGCACCCAGAACGGGCTGAGCAAATGCAGCACCCAGAACAGGCACAGCAAATGCAGCCCCCAGAACAGGCACAGCAAATGCAGCACCCAGAACAGACTGAGCAAATGCAGCACCAAGAACAGGCACAGCAAATGCAGCACCCAGAACGGGCCGAGCAAATGCAGCACCCAGAACAGGCACAGCAAATGCAGCACCAAGAACAGGCACAACAAATGCAGCACCAAGAACAGGCTGAGCAAATGCAGCAGCCAGAACAGGCTGAGCAAACGCAGCACCCAGAACAGGCACAGCAAATGCAGCACCAAGAACAGGCACAGCAAATGCAGCACCCAGAACAGGCACAGCAAATGCAGCACCCAGAACAGGCACAGCAAATGCAGCACCAAGAACAGGCACAGCAAATGCAGCACCCAGAACAGGCACAGCAAATGCAGCACCAAGAACAGGCACAGCAAATGCAGCACCCAGAACAGGCACAGCAAATGCAGCACCAAGAACAAGCTGACTGCTCAGGGGCAGGAAAAGTCCTTCAGTGCAGAGACTCTGACTGCTGCAGGGAAGCCAAGAGGTGACACAAAACAGCAGCACAGTGCTCAAACCCCTTCAGGAGTGGAAAGGAACAGAAATGACAGGTAGATCAAGGATTGAGCCTAGAATGATTTCAGGGTTTGTTTGTTTGTCTGCCTCACCTGCTTTTAGTCAAACAACATATGTGAAAACACCACATACTAATTGAATAAAAACCAGAAAATAAAGAATCTCAGAAACTGAAAATCCATTAGGCTGTATGTATTGCTCTTAAAGAATAAAAGATAATCTGTTAATGAAGAAGAAATGAACATATCATCAATTCAATACAAATCATCAGCCCAAGCAATTGCATTAGCTTCTCTGAACGGCAAATAACTTTTATTCTCCTCATTTTTGCTCTTTAAAGCTTTTCCATTTAAACAACAACAAAAAAAAGACAAAGCACGTTATTTATTCATCTTACATAACTACTTCTCAGAAAATGAATTTATTAGAGTGTTTTGAAAGCTCTACTGCAATTTTTTACATTTACTCCAGAAAGTGAATGATGGCATGCACTGAAAAAGCTGGCTATCTGGGATGCTAAGTGGTTTGTCTTAGAGATACAAACCAAGCTTATAATTAATTATTCCTCCTTTCCTTGCTGCACTCTTCTCAAGTTGCCACCTTATCTCTGGAGTAGTTCATAAGATAATTCTTTTCATCCCTTTTCTCAGTAACATCAAGAAAAGGGTTATCTCTGAATATGGTGTTGTCTATCATTTTACTTTCTCTTAAACCCTCAGTTATTACTTTTATATAAGCCAGCTTTCAGCCAATCTGCAGTGCAGAACAGAGGGAGTAAATGCAGCCCTGTGCAGCCAAGGCAGGGGGCTGGCAGTGCCAGCCTGGCACAGCCCCTGTGAGCACAGCACAGGGAACCACAAATACAAAAACAGAAAACCCAAGGCAGAGCTGAACTGGCGGGAAAGCTGCAAAGCACTGCTCTGTGCTGTGAGGCAAGAGCATTTTCTGGGGCAACCACTGCAGCATTAATCAATCCACACACCAATTTCCTTTAAAGTCACTTCACTCTCAAGCCAGCCTTTGCTTGCCACAGAAATTCATAGAAGTGAAATAAGTGCTTCAACAATCAACAATTTGGCTGTCTTTCCTAAATCATGATGCTCAAATATTTATTTTATTGCCTTTCTCTTCCAACACACTGCCAAATTCCACATTTCCACTGAGTCCTCAAATAATCCTAGGAAAAAGCAGTATTTTCTGGGCAGCACTTGGCCTTCCCCAGACCCATTTCCTGCCAATGCCAGGTGCAGATCCAATCAAAAACTTTGTGCAAGGCAAATTCCAAGTGCTGTCCAGCCTGTGTGGCTGGGACACAAAGTGCCTGCAGAGGCACAGACTTCTAATAAACTCCTGGGGCCCAAAGGCAGCTGCCTGACTCAGGAGCAGTGCCACAGACTCAGTGCATAACGGGGAGAATGAGCAGCACTGAAATCTTCATCAACTTCCCTTCTATACATCCTTGTGCTTGTAAAATCAAATAGGAGTTACAAAATGTGTTGCTAATGCTCATGAGGTTGGAGAATTTTTATCTGTACAACTGCAAAGCCCATTGCTAGAAAACAAACGTGACCCATTGCAGTTAACTTCACCAGCTCTGGGGTAAGAGGTCTTTCATAGGGAATTTTCCAGTATAAGTTTGAGACTGGCAGATTTCTGCACCAGCCACCTGCATCTTTGGGTGGCTCAGCTGAATAGTTCTCTGTTCATCTATTTTTAATGTGCAAAGCACATTACCAAAAGGAACAAAATTATAAAGAGCAAACTATTCTTTACAAAGGTAGAAAACATCTCTGTCACATAAAGTTCTATCAAATATTTCTCTCTTATTCTAAAATTCCCCTAAAGAACTTCTGCCCAAATACTTAAAAAGAAGGTTTGTAATTAGATGTGACCTCTCTTTGACATCTGATTATGAAATTTGGTCAGATTATCAGCCCACCTGCTGCGCATATTAAACAACACAGACCCAGATTTTGAAAAAGCAGTGCTAGAAATGAATTTTGCTTTAGTCATTCTCATGCAAATTCTTGCAGCCAAAGTTTTCCACGAAGGTTTCCAAAGCACATGGCTTTAGAGAGGGGTTTGTGAGAGGTAAAGACAATTCTCTGTGGTGTCTCCAGAGCTCTGTTACATGGAGCAGCTGTGCTGGCCCTTGTGCAGAGCTGCCCAGCACTCAGGAGCAGCTTGTATGCTGAGATGAGATGGGATGATACTTTGTGACCACCATCCTGCTAATGGCACGGCTTGGCCTGAGCAAAGGAGCAAATCATTTCAACCAATCCTTGAAATTATTCTCAAGGTACTCAGAATTGGTCAAAAAGACATGGATGGATTTTTTGCAACAGAAAACTGCAATTAACAAAATTAATCTTAAAAAGAAAAAGAAGAAGATATACACAATATCTCACTAAGAAGTCTGGAACAGTTGGATTAAACTACAATTTCTCATTACAATTTTAATACACTATTGCCATTGTACAGATTTAATCAACATTTCAAAAATCAACTTTGATAATCCATATTGTTGAAGGTTTAATTACTAAGACAGCATGTGACAAAAACCAGTTAGAACAAAATATTCTAATTCAAAATGAAAATATGTCAAAAATGTCAAAAGTCATTAATTGTTTCCTTCATTCCAATTGACACCAACATTTGTCAGATTCTTGAATTTCCATCTAAGTGGAAGTTCATGTTCCATCACCAGGATCTGCCTAGAGCTAGTTAAGGTCTTAGAGCATGAGGCCTCTGAGTGCAAATTTCTCATTTTACAAAGCAGCACCATCTTATCACCTTTAACAGGCACAGACCCATTAACCCAGGTGGCTCACACAATCTCATCCTTGTCAAGCACAGAGGGAAATCCTTTATTACCAGTGCAGCTTTGCCCACCTTGCAGCTGCAGGCAGGAAATCCCAAGCCCAGGCAGGCAGCCCAGGAGCATCCTGAGAGCAGCTGCACTTCCCTGCCCCTGAGCCCTCCAAGCTTGTCCTGTTTGCCACAGGATTCCCTCACCTGTTCACAGAGCACAGAGACCTCGGAACAGAAACACATCCTGCCTTGGAAATTCTGTGAAAGTTTCCCTACAGAATTACATAAACAAATGTATATACTGCACTGTCTGTACTGTTATCATTTGTTTCAGAAGAATTCAGACTCCATTCTCCTTCTCCAGCCCAGCCCGCTAGAAGCACTGCCAGTGCTGCTCCCATTTGGTTGTTCCCCCACGTGCTGTGGGCTTCTTGCTAGACATGGGGGGTTTAATACTGCTCAACATCTCAGGCTGCATGAAAAAACCATCCTCTGCCTGCTCACAGGACTAAAAACACTGCAAGCAGCTTCTTCTGTCACACAGCAACCTGACCCCATTCTGACTTGAAGGACACATGGTGACCCAGAACAGCCGGGCAGCCAGGGCTATAGATTGCTCTCTCCACAGCTGCAGTAAGAAAATAAACATATTTGTATAGGTTCTAGCGAGGATCAAAGGGACTGGGTGCAACTGGCTGGCTCTAAAGAAACACCCTGACCACTGTGCCCTTCCCTCACTGCTCAGGACGTCTTTGAAGAGGAAATGCACTTTTCCTGTACAAATCTGAAAGGAATATCACTGGCACCAGGTGGTGAGCAGGATGGGGCTTAAAGCACCAATTGTCAAAAAGGCCACAAAGAGTCAGGACAGCCCAGAGAGGCAGAGAGGACAGCACAGACAGGCAGGACAGCCCAGAGAGGCAGAGAGGACAGCCCAGAGAGCCAGGCCAGCCCTGTGCCTCGGTGCCCCGAGGGCCGTGCAGGACAGGACGGAGCTGTGCCCGGGGCCTGCCAGGCCTAGTCCGCACCCCGAGCCCCGGCACGGCCCACAGGGCAGGGCCGGGCAGGGATGGGCAGGGCCGGGCCGGGCAGGGCAGGGCAGCAGCCACCAGCACCCAGCTTGTGATAAACGAATTTACCAAATTTAAGAACCGTATAATTATCTTTATTATTGTTTTGCGGAGAAAAGAAGAAACCTCACAACTTGTAAAAGTTGTAAAGCCCGGTATGCTTTTATTATGACGCGCGCCGGATGCAAGACTCCCCAAAAGGGCATGCGTACCCCTGAAGATTTCAGACCTCCTTTTATCCCCCTTCCAAATGCATATGCATACAGTTTCACAATAAGTTCATACATATTCATCTTGCATGACACTTAGCACTAATTCTTCTTTATCGGAGGAATTCCTAGGTCGGGGGCAGATTGACCTCGTGGTTTTTCTGTTTTTCTTTCTCTGTCTCCTTGCTGTCTCTGGAACGCGGCCTCTCCTTCAGCTTTAGCTCCACAGACCCTTCACCTCTCCTAGACACTTCACCTAGTTCAGGATGGATCCTTATTCTGTCTCATTATTATGCAAGCAAGAATAAGCAAGATTCAGCGCTGGGCAGCCAGGAGTCCCCACTCCTCTTAGGCGCGCGCCTTTCCCCCTTTAAAGTTCGCTTTTTATTGTCCTTTTTCTCCGGATTCCTGGATGACATGGTCCGTCTTCTGCGCTTGCTCCTCCGGTTGCTAGGGGGTCTTTTTCTGCCTTCTGGTGGTCGTGGGATGAAGCCCCCAAGTCTTCCTCTTTGGCCGCTTTCCTTATAAGGCATGTCTATAAGTCTAAATTCTACAAGCTAAGCAATTCTTGCAAGGTTAATAATTGTTACCAGATGTAACGGTATCTAGTTACAGAGAGTCTCCTATATCTATGGGGTGGAATTTGCAAACCCAGCAATTCTAGCGAAGTTAGTAATTGTTACCAGATGTAGCTGTACCTAGTTACAAGGGGGGGTTTGTAAACAAAGCAATTCCTACGGAGTTAAAGGTTTTACCATACGTGACTGCGCATAGGTATCCTGCTAAACAAGAGCTATTTAGCTATTGTTTTATAATTTAAATTATCTAGCTATTAATGAACCAACGTATTGTTACTTATTACAAGCTCATCCCCGAGCAGCCGCAGGGGCTCCCCAAGCACTGCTCCGGGCCCGGCTGTGTGAAATGCTCCATTCTGCCGGAACCCTGCCCGCACACCCCGCACACACAGAACGGCCTCTGCCCCTTGTTTGCTGTAATTTGTTCACTCCAATTTTCCTGAAACTCTCCGAAGTTAGTCATTAGCGCAGCATATAAGAGGGGAAAGGACAGCCTGGCTATCAACAAACTGTCACTTGATATTTGGAATGGCTGGCCTAGATTTTGGAGGAGTTAATATTAAATTGACCAAGTAATTCTTTGCTACCCTGAGAAATTTGTAGTCCTAAAGGGAGGAATTGTTTCATTTTGGACAGTTCAATACACAAACAGCCAGCCTGAGTGCCACACAAATGTCAGAGCAGCAGTGCAAATAACATGCACCACAGAAATATTTTCTTAACAAGTGCAAATAGTAACACATCTTAAAAATAAAAAAAATCTAGCAAATACTGATATACTGCTTGGGAATGTCACAGAGCTTTTCCCCTCAAGAATTGCACAGTGATAAAATATAGCATGAAGGCCACTCTAAGAGGGAAATAAGTTTGAAAAAAAGAAAACTTTTTCATTTGTATAAATATCAAACACCACATGTTCAGGATGTGATGGTTAAGGAAAGGAAACAATCTATTATTACTTCCATCACATCAGAAAATAACAATTTTTTATCAGTCAGGTATATACAGTAACTTTATTAAGAACCTGTACTGAGAACTGAATGATAAATATATCCCACACTCCCCATCCATGAAATTTATAAATTATATTAAGTCCTGCTCTTGCTTTTCTTAAGCTGTATCTGGTATTACTCTTCTGTTGTAATATCATTCAATTTTTAACCAACATCTTTTTTTAATTTACTTAAATAATTACACAGAGCCCATTCAGTAATGCAATCGGAAATACTTCACTCAGAAGAGTTTTATGAAATTATACTATTCTGCAGAAATAAACAAAACAAACACTGTCCATTTCATGGTAAAGTCCAAGAACCAAGTCTGACATAGCAGTATTTTATTTAAACATTAAACATAAATTTTGCTTTTCTTTTAGATATATTCTTCTATATTAATTTTTTAAATTTTCAGTTAGAAATTTTTTGTTTAAATTCTTCTGTGTTTCAGGTTGTTTCTCCCAATATCCATTAGGAAGTCTCTTCTCTCTGCATGAACATATCATTTCTCCTACCACTAACAATGAACAAGGACTCGATTCCAGGAGAGCCTCTGCCAAAACTGCAGTAGCATTTTGGCATCATTCAAAGGGTTTTTTCAGATATATGAAAATGCTCTCATTCCAACAATTAGAAAATATCAATATGCTAGTTATTCAACTGAAGAGCAATGGTAGCTATGTGGCAAATTGGTCTTTTGCCTATTTAAAATACTCTTTGAAAAGATTCTCATCCACTCCTCTTTGAACAACACAAACCCACCCCACAGAACAAAGGAAGGATGAGAGAAGAAAATCTGGAATTCTGTGCAGCATGCATTACATTTTCAATGAGAACAGCTGCATCACACAGTGCAAAATAGACTTCAAACAGAAAACACTTCCTGCAATAAACAAACCATTTTAGTTTTAGCAAATTATTAAATCCCAAGGGAATCTGTCTGTATCCTTCAACTAATTTAAAGATTTGCATGCAAAACTCAGCATGTGGGGCACATTTGGATTTGAGTCAGGTACTTTAAGGGACTTTGAGACCATAAAAATCAGCAAATGGATTAAAGCAGACTCAGTACAGGCTTTCCATCTCTGATAGGTATGCCTGGATTAGTCACTGGAATAATATTACTCATAGTTTAAGCTGATGTAAGCTGTTAATGTTAGATTTTTAAATCATTTGAGAACACTGTGCACAAAGCAACACCACTCCACAGAAACAAATTGTTTGAAATGTAAAGAGGGATTTCTATTGCAGCACGCCTGGGACTGAAACCAAAACCCCATGATTAACACCCTCATTGCTCAGGATCAGTTTCCTGTGCCCAAGGAGGCACTTGGATGTTCTGCCTTTCAGTGATCTGCTCGAGGTGAGCTTGGGCTCAGCACAGCACCACAAATGCAGCAGGACACACAGCACCAGGGCAGGGGAACTGAGGGATGGGGGGAGTTATTGTTTGTGCTTTTAAACCCTTCCTGTGTGATTTTATACACTTCCTGTGGCTCTGGGACTTGGGATGGCATGGGAATATCCCTGGTGCTGTATCACTGAATGCCCCAAATTCCCTGGCACTCAGTGGGAGTGCTGCAACAGCAGCAGAACAATGTGAGTGCAGCAGCTGAGGAACATCCTGCCTGACACACACCAAGCTAACGAAATGAGGCATGGCTGCATCTGCAGGAATGCTGCACCAGTGTCGTGGCTTCAGCTACCAGAACACTGTGGGCAGGATTCTGTCAGCCGTGACAGGAAAATGTGTCCTCCAGAAATGCCAGGAGAAAAGCACTGAAAACATCAGCTTTGTGGTTTTTTTAATTGGTACCCCATTTTAATATCAAGATACATGCAATGCAGAATACAAATGAAATACAAAGCTTGTCTTCAACTCAGTTTCTACACACTAAATTTTGGGAAAATCAAGCTAGCAGAGTAAATAATGCCTCCTCCTCCTTGCTCTCAGACACAAGTTCCTCTTCCCTTCAGAGCTGATGACACTGCATGTGCTTGGATAAAGTGGGATTCCCTGGGATCCCACAGTGGTTCCCCTGCTTGTCTCAGCACCACCAGACCCTCCTGCACCTGAAAGCCTCTTTTGGGATCTAGCACTTAAGGGAAGAGAGCATCAGGGCACCTCAGTGAAAAGCAGCCAAAGAGGCAGTGCAGACTGCAAGAAAGCAGAGGTGAATGAGGTAACAGACCCATGGCACCCAACATCAATGTAACTGCAAGATGGAGAGCTTACACAAATTATTAATATGGTCAGTAATAAGAAGGATTCTTACTCCCCAAGACAGAAATAGAGGGAAAAGCATAAAACAAAGCAAGTAAGAAAGGTTAAGGTTTGAAAGGTAAGAAAGACAAAGGGGGCAAAGCACAAACAGGACAATGTTGACATCAGTTTATCAAGTTCCTTGGTATTTCCTAAACCCCCTCTTACTGGGGTTTTAATAACTTCAGCTTTCACTAAATTTAGAACTTAGCCTTCATAGTTAAATGTACAAACTATATCAAATTTCCCAACTGTTCACACACTGAAAAGCAAAGAACCAGCTAAAGATTGTAGCAATAAAAATATTTTCCTCTTCTTAAGGGGAACTCATGACTGTGGAGTCTGAGTTGTGGTTCTGAATACTCAGAGTAGCTAACACTTCAGCTTCTGGTTCATTCAGTGTTGTTTATTCTGCTGCTGTTTTATTTCTCTGTAAACAAGCCTGATGAAAAGTAATGAGATTGCCTGTTATAGTACTTAGGGGATATGAAAATTGCCTGTTACATTAAAATAATTAGAGAAGAAAATAAGATCATATTAATCGCACTCTACAGAAGCTTACCCAAGGTATGCAAACCCATCCTTTGAGGATCACAAAAAATCCTACTTAGAGCCCACTGATGGCCCAAAAACCTCAACCATCAACCAAAACAGGAACAATTAATAAAAATCTGTGAAGCTAACTGCAGTTGGTGCTGTAAATGGGTGGATGTTGCAGCAGTGGGTGTTGCTCATTATGAAATACCCCTGATTGCCATGTGCAGCTCCTGCTCTCCACAGCACCGAGTGTGCCCCTGGCTGTGGGGAAGCCTTGCTGCACCAGCAGCCCCAGGCTCTTGAGCTGAACAAGGCACCCTGATGTCCAGCTGAGCCTGGCCTGCACAACTTCTGAGGAACTTTAAATCACTGCTTGTTCTACTTGGTGATACAAGAGATTTGGATTTAGGGAGACAGACCTCCCCTAAGCATGAGACATATCTATAATGTAAACCCAATTAATTTCAATGGTTTTCTTCTTAGCATTCTAGAACTTTCAGAGGAGAAGGTCAGTGCACCACTGATCTCTCCCAGGGCTTGTCCACATGTGTGTATCTACAATATACACACACCACCTACATATTTGGCTTAAACACACATTTTCTGAGACATCTCCACAAATTCACTTTTCAAGGGTGTCTTTTTTAATGTGCTTTTATTCATACAATTCCCTCATATTTCAAGATAATCTACTGATTGCTAAGTAGAGAATTTTAACTAAGATAGAGCGCGATGCTCAGGTTCTCCAAGCTGCAGCAAGCCTTACAAAGACAAAAGACAGCTCCCTCCTTCTACCTGCAGCAAAAGCTTGCTAGGCAATATTTCCATTTGAGTCCATTATTCATCCAGCATCCTGAGGAAAAGCTTTATCTGTGTTGATTCACTTTTAGTCCCACAAAGTTCAGCGCTGTTGTTTTTAAATGACACCTGGGTAATTATGCCCGCAGAGCCTATCTGATAAACATCAAATTTTGCATACAAATTAAAAACAAATGAGAAGCCTAAAAAGGTTAGTGCTCAGTTAGATATGGATCTAATTGTAATAACATTTTAGAGCTACTTTAGGATAATGTACACCTCTATTAAATATTATGAACCATATTTTAAGCAACTGAATGGATTAATCTTTGTTTAGTCACACACTCTCACACCTACTTCCTTAATTCACTTTACTACATTAGAACTTGAAGGACTGCTATTAAAAAGAAACAAAAATCCAAAACTGCAGCTTGTTCAAATTAAAAACAAAACAAAACCAACAAATAAAAACCCTCACAACCACAGGAATCCACACAGACAAATTTTAAAAAAATGTGCAAGGAGATATTTACTTTGTCAGGCAGAAGAGTATTTATAACTTGTTCATTTTTCTAACATTATTAGCAAGCATAAGTGTCTAACTGGAAAAATGTAATACACACTCCTTTCAGAGTCAAGCAGGCAATTAGAGCTAATCAAGACACAAGTTGTTCTCATCTTACAAATGTCACATTCTTTGCAGGAAGGAAAGATCCTAACTAAATATCACCCTGTACAAATTTTAGGAAAATTAACAACATGAAAGACAAAATGTCCAGCAACTAGGAAACCATGGCTCATTATGTCTCAGCCTGCACCCAGTGAACTGAATCAGTCAGTGGAACACAAAACCTTTTCCTTCTGATTTCTCCTCTTCATTATCATTTTCCTAAAATTAAGAAGAAAGGGCTCAGCAGCTGTTAGCAGCTGTTCACTCTGGCATTTCAAAAACTGGTAAAGGTGACTGTCAAAATTAGCATGTGCAAATTGCTGAGAATTTTTTTCAATTCCTTCTACTTTAAGGTATCAAGTCTACACTGACATAACAAAACAAAAAGCTTTGTTTTCCCATGGAACCTACCTGTGGCTGAATGCCCCTCTACACTCTCTTCCAATCCTCAGAAAACCCCACTTTACTGTTCAAGTGTCCAACATTCAAAACAAAGCTTCAGAAGTTCTGGTCTTTGTTTGTCAAGGTGATTTTTACTTTTTAACATCACCCTCCATTTCCCAGGGAATGTGCTGCATTATAAATTACTGAAAAGTCATGTTGAACACAGCACAGGAAAGATTACTGTTCCAGATGGACTGTAATTCTAATCATGCACTTAGTAAAGATTTTTTTTAGTATCAATATAAGCCTAGGGCATTGAGTCACTGAAACAACTCAAGTCTAGACAGAGCAGCTACTTCAGTAAGAGATTCTTTGTTTGTACTGCCATGGATCAATGGATTCTCCCCTCGAGGGTGACTCAAGGGATGGTTTAAAAGACTTTAAAGGATTTCAGGTTCCTCACCTGCCCTTTGCTTCCTCACTCTGCTCTCCCTCTGCCAGGAATGTGCCCTTTAGTCTGGCACAGCAGTGAAGGCTGGGCAGAAAGCACCTGGTTGGATTCAGCTGCATTGTTTCTCACTGTGTGGGACCCCAAGTTAACCACAGACAAACATGTAAGAATAGAAATTGCCCAAGCCAAGTGAAACATCCCCAAACTATGTAGCAGAAAAAAGGCAAGAGTTCCTCAGTACTGGAAATTTGTACATCTGGACAGGTGTGCCCTTTGAGGAGAAAACACAATTCTCCCTCACCAAGAGGCCATTAACATTTGTGTGAAGAACAATTTTGCTGTTCAGTGAAAGCTATTCTTGCTGCTTATACTCTTGGTAGGTTTTTAATTACAGCCTGAACTGAGTAGAAAATGAGTTTGAGAGAAGCAGGGAAAAGCCTGAAAACATCTTTCCTTTTGCACTGAACTCCTCCTGGCACTGACAGGAAAACTGGTGGAGCTGATGGCTGTCCTTGGGACATCTCGTGCCAAAGCTCCCAGCAGCTGACCCAACACTCCACTGCCTTTACCAGGCCTTCAGAACTGGCACTTGGAAAGGCTGAAGGATGTAAACACCAAAGAACCACCTAAGAACTGAGAAGTCTGAAGGAAAACAGAGGTCCCTAGGAGGGACTAGAGATTCCTGCAGCCCTCTCTTATCAGCACTTTCAAGGGACAGCAATTCAGCCCAAAGCACTCACTGCCTTACAGTGTGGTCTCCTCTCACAGTGTATGCAAATTACCACAAAAAGTAACTTCTGGTAACTTAATTCATTCAGCTGAATGAATTCTTGGTAGGGGAGCCAGAAGGATCTGAACTCTAAATCCATGACCATCACAAATTGGCTGAAACAGATTTATCTGTTCCTTTAACAAAAGTTTCAGTATCTCCCTTGTTTCACAGCATAGCAGTTTTAAGTAAGTGCACGCTTGAAAAAGCAGACAATGAAAGAAAAAGGACAAGATGATAATCAGATGGTATTTTCTTTCCATAACTGGCTATCAGACAGCTCCAGGGCATTCTAGAGAGAAATAAAGAGACTTGTTTAAAGACAGTTACAGGAAGAACTCAAATGCAGGGGTACAGAGGCAGGAGATGTAAATAGAGGTATAAAATATTTTGTAAATGTAGATACAAAACATTAGCCCTGTCCTAAGACTCCTTAAGGAAGAAAAGTCACAGAGACAAACTGATGGATAGTGAAGTATCAGGTTTGTTTTGAAGTTAATTTGAAATAACAAGACTCATCCCATGGCCTCACATAAAGCATTACATTTTGATTTGTGTCCATAAAAGCTGTATAGTTCCCTGGGATGTATTATAAGGGCTTGCTCCTTTTTTTAATTGAAGGCAACAGCAAAACTTGAATATGAAACAGATGAAATTCTCACCTATTGACCAAATGCTGATGTACCACATTCCCATGCTTGTTCTGTGTATGACACTCTCATTACTCTGTAACTCTGTACATTTTCAGAATGGCACATCACAGCTCTATCACTTCTATTGCTTCCATCCTTCAGCTCACTTTATTCTCCTGCTTCAGTGAGGTTAATGTTCATCCGTCCTCTTCATGATCATCTGTTTTTCAGCTCTGTCATCTTCATGGAAAATATTCCATTGCCCTATTGTAATTTTCCATCACAACATTCTCAAGCCACCCAGAACTGTGGCTGTCCCCTTATGCCTTTGTTTTCCAAGTTTTTATTCTCAGGATTCTATGGCTGAGTCTCGACATCGCCCCGAGAAGTCTGAACACCCCTTGTCCATGAAATTTAACAATATACCAAAATCCTTGGGCTGAAAATATTGCCACTAATTCTAAATACAATACATTCAGAAAAAAATGCAATTTTGTGTCTTATGAAAGGGCAGTCAAGGTCAAGCAATCAGGTAGCAACACAGGCACAAGAGCAGAAGCTTAATAAATGCTGTAAGGCCTTTGCAAGAACCTTTCCCACCTTTGCCAACTGCTGAGATATTCATCTGGAGCTACAAGCATTCCTCCCCAGCCAGTTCACAGCTGTTGAGAGGTAAATACACTTCTGCAGGCTACAGAAAAAACCCATTTCCTGCAGATCCCTGTAATTGCTACAGAGACCAGACCCAAATTATCTGCCTCCTTTTTTTAAAAAGAAAGAAAAAAAAAAGGAGCTTTCCTTTTAGTCTGTGGTAACCTTTCAACTGTCAGCGATGATCAAAAGAAAAATGAAGAAAAAAAGAAATCAGCATTCCAAACTGGACTACATTCTTTCCAGGACTGAACAGAATTATTTATAAAAACATTCTGGTTTGCCATACAGTTTTGTAAGTACAAACTTTTAGCTGCACTTTCTGTGTAAAGTAAGTCTAGAGTTTTACACTTCCTGACTGAAAAGACAGAGGGTTGCCAGAACTTCCCCCTCACTGCACAGAAATGTAATATATGCAATGAAATTCAGCCTGCAGAACAGATGCCCCCTTGAATAGAAACTGCAATGGGAAGGCTTCTGAACTGTAAATCTAAGATAAGCTGGGACATCCTGATGCTCACCTGAACCTGAACTCCAGACAATATGATGCTCACATATCACTGGTAATTAAACACTGCTGTGGGTTTTACTCCAGAATTGCTGTCAGAGATGAGAACTACTACAATTGCTGTGATATTATTAGATTATTTATTAATTTCAAAGAACTTCAAAAGAGATTCTTCATAACTAGAAATTTTATTGAGACACACCCCAGAAGGAATGAAAATGGGAAGGAAGGCTGCAAAGGAGCAGATACAAATAGGGATGCTCCCTGTTTGGGTACAATGCCAGGAGGGCTGAGGTCCCCTTCCCCAAGCACTTCAATAGTAGGAACCCTCTCACCTGCATTTCCAAGCAGACCAAAGGTATCACACTCACTGACAAATTCAAGCCACTCACTTGAAAAACCATTTACATTTAATGTGCAGTATTCCCTGTCACAGTGATTGTAGCTGAGGTTAATTACATTCTAAAGATAATTTAACTTGAATCACATCTTCATCTTCTCAAACACATTCAAGCATGTACATAGCCCTGGGCCTCGAGATCCAAGGTGGTGGAGGTGAGGGTTAAAACAGCCTGGAGAAGAGCAGGGTTGGGGTGGAGAGGAGAGGCACAGGGACCCAGAGAGCAGCCAGCCTGGTTTTCCAACCTGCAATTCAGGCAATCTGGTAATATCCCTTGGTAACTGCTGCTTCTCCCCTCTGTTTCTGCCCAGATCCCACTGTCCATGAACATGTCAACGTTCCTGGCCTACGAGCAGCCCACGTTGAGCTACTGCGGGGTGCACCACGAGCTGCTGGCCCACAAGCCCTACGAGGGCAGCAGGCAGGAGGAGCCGATGGACACGGGGCTGGAGGCGGAGCTGGACCTGAGCACCATCACCACGGCAGCACGGAGCCGGGAGCAGGGCCAGCAGCTGCCCTAGGGAACCCTGGAGCCGGGAGCAGGGCCAGCAGCTGCCCTAGGAATCCTGGAGCAGGGAACAGGGACAGCAGCTGCCCTAGGGAATCCTGGAGCCCCTAGGGAACCCTGGAGCCCCTAGGGAACCCTGGAGCAGGAAACAGGGACAGCAGCTGCCCTAGGGAATCCTGGAGCAGGGAACAGGACAGCAGCTGCCCTAGGGAATCCTGGAGCAGGGAACAGGGGCAGCAGCTGCCCTAGGGAATCCTGGAGCCCCTAGGGAACCCTGGAGCAGGGAACAGGGACAGCAGCTGCCCTAGGGAACCCTGGAGCCCCTAGGGAATCCTGGAGCAGGGGCAGCAGCTGCCCTAGGGAATCCTGGAGCAGGGAGAATGGACAGCAGCTGCCCTAGGAATCCTGGAGCAGGGAGAATGGACAGCAGCTGCCCTAGGAACCCTGGAGCAGGGAGAATGGACAGCAGCTGCCCTAGGAACCCTGGAGCAGGGAACAGGGGCAGCAGCTGCCCTAGGGAACCCTGGAGCAGGGAGAATGGACAGCAGCTGCCCTAGGAATCCTGGAGCAGGGAGCAGGGGCAGCAGCTGCCCTAGGGAACCCTGGAGCAGGAAGTGGGGAGAATGGACAGCAGCTGCCCTAGGGAATCCTGGAGCCCCTAGGGAATCCTGGAGCAGGGGCTGCATCCAAACCCTGGGGGAAGCTATGGACACCAGTGAGCAGGCAGTTCTGTGGGGTGTAGGATCCCTGTGCAAATTAAAAGTCAATCACAAAGATTAATTGTTTCCAGTCTACAATTTGTAATTAGTTCAGTTGTGCAGTATTTTTTTGACTTCAGAGTATGACCCTCGAAAGTGAATCTTTTTCAAAACTCATCCTACCTACCTGTATAAACTGTACAGATGTAATGTATTTTTCATATTGTAAAGTTTCAATTACCAAGAACAACTGGTATGTACAGTGCCATAATTTAATTACATCTTACTTTACAAGCTTCAGTTTCTAAAGCTTCAAATTAACAAAAGTTATTCCTTGTGTTATTAAGTTACTCTGTTTTGTAGGGATCATTTTGTTACTGCTTTTGTGCCCAGACAACTTGAATCTAAAATTCTGTCCTTTGCAGAATATGCACCATTTTTACTGTGTTTAATGTGTAGAATTTTATCTACTGGTTCCAGAGGGAGGGTTTAACTATTCAAACTTCTAAGAAATTCCTGAAATATATATATATTTCCTAGAAATGAAAACTAAAAAAAAAAATTAATTCTTCTCAAGCTTACCTATTGCCTTGAAATACAGCCTGGTTTTTAACAACAAAGCTTGGTTTTGCAACTGGTAGTCAAGGCTGATGATATTTTATTAGGTCTCACTGTTCTGCAAGGACAGGAGACTTCAACAGGCAGCTACAAAATCTGCTGTGAGAGCCTGCCAAACCAGGCATTTGTATTTCTGCTTAAAGACAAAGGGGTCCAAAACCTACTTCTGTCACAGGCAGCTGCTGACAGAAGTGGCAACAGAAACAAATCCTTCTACTACTCCTAGAATGTAAAATGTCACTCAAAAGAAACATCCACTTGCTGAAAAATCTAGTCATTTGGAAAAAAATGCTAAAAGTTTACAGTCCTTTAACATTAGGATAAAGCAAACAAAGAAAAAGCCCAAAACTTCTAAAAACAAAAATATAATGTAGTAGTATTAAGTCTTTAACAATTACTACATTGCTTATTTGTCTGTCATTTAATATCTGGATTGAAGCATTCTTATACCCCATTCTTTTGTTTTAGATCTTCAAGACTTCTCAACACTGTATGAGAGTAACTTTTTATACCACTACACACTACCCTGTAATCATAAAAGATTACAGAAATTAGGAAGACATTATATCATGCTGACTCTGTGAAAAACAAAATGGGAACACAAGCCTTCCAAAATATAGGAAAAAAAAGTTTCATATGGTGAAGCAACTTTTTTATAATAAAGAGAAATTATATAACCTCAAATCTATTTTTCTGGATCTTTATCCTACCATATTTTCATGTAGTTTCAAAGCAGAAGATTGAATTTTAAAATTACAGGGCAACTGTACAAAACAAGGTGTATAGAATGAAAATCAGCTTCAAAAATCGGTAACAAATCAACCTGCATTCAGTACCTGTTAAGTGAAAACAAAGTGTCAAAAGCAAATACATTGTACTGCTTATTTATTAGCACTTCGATTTTGTACCATATTTTGCATAAATTATTTCCTCTTCAAAACATTAATTGTCTTTTTAAGACACCTCTTACACCGGCACACTTCAGCTCTGTATTTCTTCCCTGGTTCTTGAATGTGTTACACTGGTTCTGGAATGTGTTACCTTCCACAGTGCTGGAATTTTCCTACGCATGAGTCTGAAGACACATTTTGCTCATTGCCCACAGCTAACGAACACCCAGGAGTCCCTCTGGAGCTGTGGGGGACTCAGTGCTGCTCAGGCTGCAGGGAGGAATTACCTGAATCCCTCCACAGCTGGTTTGAGGTGCAGTGTTGTGCCATTCTGGCTACTGGAGCAGGCCTGGAAGGAAGGAGCAAACACCACCCTGCCAAAAGGTGCTTTCAGCTGCTCTGCTCTGTCCTCCCTCCTGTGTGCTTGGACCCTGGGGCATTGGCAGTGTGTGAACAAGGGCCTGGCACCAAGGGAGATGCTCCCAATGCCCAAATGTGTTCCAAGGTTCCAGCACTGGGCACTGGCAAGCTCAGACTGGGGAGCATGGGAACAGATTCTCTCATGCAGACACACAAGAAGGTTTGGATGAATGCTGAAAGAGGCACAGCTGGGCAGACATTCATACACACACCAATATTTCCCCTTTTCTCTTCCTCAGTCATGAATCAAAGACTGCCAGTTCCAGATGCCACAGGACAAATGGCAGGAGCAGAGTCACAGAATCAGCCCCTGACAGATTCCTCACACTCTCCCAATCACTTCCCAGGCATCTGAATCATCAGGCTCTCTGTAACCCCAGAATGGCAGTGCTCTGCAAGATGGATTGTTGCATAGCTTTGCAAGGGTTCCTCAGGGTGAGAGAGATACACAAGAACCTTGACTCCATGATCAGAAGGCTGGATTTATTATTTTATGATATATAATACATTATGACTATACTAATAGGAATAGAGAGAAAAGTTGAGAAGCTGCTAAGCTAAGAATAGAATAGGAATGAACAACAAAGGAGCTTTCTCTGATCTGTCCCAGAGAAAGCTTGGTCTTTGATTGGCCCTTAATTGTACACAAGCAACATGGGCCAATCACAGATGCACCTGCTGTATTCCACAGCAGCAGATAACCAGTGTTTACATTCTTCTTCTGGGGCCTCAGCTTCCCAGAAGGGAAAATCCCAAAGAAAGGATTTTTCACAAAAGATGTCTGTGACAATGGATCCAGCACCCAGGGCCCAGAGCAGCAGGGGGTGTGTGGGGTGTGTGCCCACCCCAGTCCCAGACTGCTAAAACATACTCAGTGGTATGATACCCTTTTTTAACATGGACTACACCAGCCTGAAACCTGTTATTCTCAGTAAGACAGATGTCTCCAAGAAAGCTAGGTGGCAGGTATCTCTAAAAGATCCTCATGATGAAAACACCCAGGTTAGGCTGGCCCAGAAAAGACCCACTCCTGAATCCTGACCTCAGCTTGGGTACCCCTGCTTGCCACCAGACTGCTGCCAGCTGGGCTCTGATTCTGGCTGCACAGCAACAGGAAATGCTTTTGCTCCATGGATAAAACACAACAGCATCCCCAATAAAGCCCCAGCCTCCCAGCTAAGGTAGCAAGAAGAAAGGAGTCTGTGGGTTCAAGTATTCATCAAGAGGGAGTCACTCCCATGTATCATTTCCCTTTGTTCCACACACCAGGAACAGAGGGCATCCACCCCTGTCTCACTTAGTGACACCACCAGAACCAGGCAGGTCCTTTCACCAAGAAAAGGCTGGGGGAAGTCATTAAACTTGCAAAATACAGACTGAGAGACAATATAACCTCTAGCAGTGAAAAACCCGAGACAAGGTTAAAAATAAACCTGGCTGCAAGCAACAATTCCCACCACCATCCATCAGTGGCTCACGCTGGGGCAGCAATGCACAGGGCAGAAACACCCAGCAGCAAAGCAAGCCCAAGCAGCTGGCTGGAGCTCCTCCCTAGGGAAGGGGCTGGATAAAAACAATAATGACTCATTAGACAAATTCCTGCATGTATCTCAAGACTGTAAAAAAAAAAAACAAACACCATCTAGACAAAAAAGCAAATGACTGCTTCAATTAAAAAGGTATGAAAATTTGAAGTACAAACTACTCTCAAGGGATCTGAGAGCTACCAGTAACAAAAAAGTTCCCAAAATATACACAGTTTTCAGACATACATCCTAAGTATCAGACTTCTTTTGGCAGCACACAACCAGTGGAAAATGCCACCCTCAGAAGCTGTGTACTAGGCTCGCTCTACTCCATTTCTCTCTTTCTCTCTCAAGGCATGCTTTATCTGTTATTATTTCCTATCCTCAGACAGGACCTGAGAACAGAAATTGTGCAAAAATGGTAACATGAAGACTAAAAAAACCAAAATACAAGTGCAAGGGCAACACTATGACCTAAGAAATAAGCCAGGATTCCAGTGTCACTGAACTGCAATAAATTCTTGATTTTGCTACACTAGCAATGAAAGCCCTCAAAGATGGTGAATGTTAATTAATGATATGATCATTTACAGTGTCACAGACAAGCAGCTGGATTCAGTTCCCATACTTCAAAGCAGATGTTTCTTAAATTCCTCAAAGAAAGTCTAACATTTGAGTGAATTAATAGCTCTATTATAAAATAACAAAGCCCGGTTCCATTTTATTGTTCTACCTAATTACAGAACCTGATTAATTTCAGTTATAAAGTTTCAGACTAAGGTGAACATAATCAGAGTTCATGATTAATGTTATTCTAATGAGCCCCCAAGAAATTAACATTTCACCACTAGAACTTTGCCAAGAATCTTTACGTAAGCTGCAGTGCAGTGTGTGCAAGTGTGAAAATCCCACATGGCACAGAGCTTCCATCCTCCTTGTCACCATCAATCAGGTATGGAAATGAGATCTGCCTGCTAATGGCAGCCTCAGAGGGGCTCGGTGACAGCTCCCAGCCCAGCCCTCTGCCAGCCGAGCTCCACACACCCCTGACAGGACACTCAGAATACACAAATGAGCATTAATTAGTGCTGCATTAGCACAGCATTGGTTGGGATAACAGTAACGTGTGATCATTGCCTCATTAATTGCCTTAGGTCAGCTGACACGAACAGGATGGATGGTCTCCTAACAAACAGCAGAAGAATTCAGTGTGCAGTTATACAAGAGTGTTTTTTCCAGCTTTCATAGGGAGTATTTCCCACCTTGTGTTCCCTAAGAAACAGACTTTCAAGGTGGCTGCATTTCAGCATTGGTTCTATCTACAATCTAATCATAAAGTGAGTGCTTCAATGAAACATATTTCAAAGCCCAATAATTTACACATTCTTATACACTAATTCTGTGTTTCTTAGAGAACAAAACCTCATCAACTTTTGCTGAGAATACTCATTAAAAGAAAATGATGTGTCTCTGCAGCACTGTGCACTTCAATAATTTCAGTAGTTTTATACAAGAGTGTGTCATAAATGAGGCATGGAAAGCCATTAACTGAACAATTCATATTGAACAGTTTGTTGTAATTTATGCTTTCAAAAGAAATAATGAAAGTTATTTATTTTTCTAGTAATAATGATGCACCTCTCTTTTACGTCTTGCTGTTGGTAACTTTATTTTTAAAGAACCTGTAAACTTGCACAATTAGTCCCGCCTCCACTGCCCAAAAGCCTTATTCTCATTGTCAGGAAAGGAAAAATTACAGCTATCAATGGTGTATCTGAATATGCAAAGAGGATTCATGAAGAAGATGTATTTTTGTCTCCTGCTTCAGCTACCTAGACAGTTCATACTTCTCTTTGCCCTCTGCAGTCCAGCTCTTTCTCCAAAGTCCAGCTGCCACAACTGAGAGTGGCAGCAGTAACACAGAACTATTCAGACTGAGGTCCTGGAGGGAAACACCTCTCAGGTATCACTTCCAGAGCTGAGCAGCTTTGCTGCCAACCAAGCACATGCTGAAGCTTCTCTCACTGCTTTTCCTCATCACTACCTCTTGCAAATATAGATTCATAGATATAATAATGCTAGAATATGCTAATAAAAATCAATCTTTTTTTTTTCATTCTCCCACTACACAAGGTGATGTAAAGGTTTGGGGTTTTATAACCTCTTTGCACGCCAAAGCTGTGAAGAGATATGGTTAATGACTGTCAGTGTGAACTGCACTAACCCCACCTTCATCAAGTGATCATAATAGAAACATTCCAAATTTCTGCAAAGAATGAACACGTTGCCCTGCCCATCTCAAAGCAAAAACTGTACAGGTGTGTCCCGTTCCACCGAGCCAGAGCTGGGGAGGATTCTTTTAATAGATTTATCGGACATAAATAAAGTGTAAATGGGGCAATATTACATCTGAGAAGCGTTTCTTGATGGGAAAAAAGATGAGTGTTCCTACTGAAGGGGGAAAGGACAAGGCACAGAGAGAGGGGGAAAGAAACAGAAGACAGGGACAGCGTTATCACAAGAACCCGGCTCCCTGTCAGCATCATCTAGCAGGCGGAGCGGGGGCAGTGCCCGGGAGGCACAGAGGGACAGGCAGGGACAGGCGGGGACAGGCGGGGACAGGCGGCCGGGCCCGGGACACACGGCGGAGCGCGAGCCGTGGCGGTCAGGAGCCTTCCCGCAGGAGCAGGGCAGGGAGCGGGAGTGGGAGCCGGGCAGGGAGCAGGAGCAGGATCGGGGCAGGCAGCGGGAGCGGGCAGGGAGCAGGAGCAGGAGCGGGCAGGGAGCAGCAGGAGCAGGGCAGGGACAGGAGCGGGCACGGAGCGGGAGCGGACACGGAGCGGGAGCGGGCAGGGAGCAGGAGAGGGCAGGGAGCGGGAGCCGTCCCACAGGAGCGGGGCAGGGAGCAGGAGCGGGCAGGGAGCGGGAGCGGGCACGGAGTGGGAGCCGGGCAAGGAGCAGGAGCAGGAGCGGGCAGGGAGCGGGAGCGGGCACGGAGTGGGAGCCGGGCAAGGAGCAGGAGCAGGAGCGGGGCAGGCAGCGGGAGCGGGCAGGGAGCAGGAGCGGGGCAGGGAGCAGCAGGAGCAGGGCAGGGAGCAGGAGCGGGGCAGGGAGCAGGAGCGGGCAGGGAGCGGGAGCGGGCACGGAGCGGGAGCGGGGCACGGAGCGGGCAGGGAGCGGGCACGGAGCGGGAGGGGGCACGGAGCGGGCAGGGAGCGGGAGCAGGGCACGGAGCGGGAGCGGGCACGGGAGCGGGCAGGGAGCGGGAGCAGGGCACGGAGCGGGAGAGGGCAGGGAGCGGGAGCGGGCAGGGAGCGGGAGCGGGCAGGGAGCGGGAGCCGTCCCACAGGAGCGGGCAGGGAGTAGGAGAACGGCAGGGAGCAGGAGCACAGCAGGAAGGCGAGCGGAGCCCGCAGGCGAGCCCCCGCTCCCCTCAGGATCCGCAGTGCCGCGGACCGCCGGCTCCATGCGCTGAGGCTCCTCCGCAGGGGCAGCTCCCGGACACCCGCCCAAAGAGCCTGTGTGGGTGTGTATGTGTGTGTGTGGGTGGTTGTGTAGGTCTGTGTGTGTGGGGGCACGCACAGCCCGACCCTGGAGCTCTCCCCGTGAAGCCTCTCCCGGGACACGGATGCCAGCACAGTCTGTACAGGTTCTGTACAGAACCTTCCACCTCACGCATAACATACACTGAGGCATAAATAAAAACTAGATGGTCCCTCTCAAGGTGCTTCTCTAACTTCTTAAAAGCCCTGCAGTCTCTGGGGAACACAGCAACATGAGTGGGAATAACCATTTTGGATAAAATTTGCTTTGGAATCCTGTCTCCTGCCTGGCTTAAATAGCTCCTTCAATGCTACTTTCTTCTATTGCTTTATTTCCCTGAATGACTCCTTGAATCCATGCACAGTGTCACTGGAGACCCCTGGATCCCAAAGGGCAGAAGAGCAGAGCCCATCTGGTGGCTCGGGGGTGAGGAGCTGCCCCTGCCACCCTCACACACCCTGCACTCATCCACTCCTTCCTTCCCTACCTGCATCTCGAGGCCCTGCCTTTGCTTTAGCAAAGAAATTAAAATACCCACCAAAATAAAGACATTAATTAATATAATTTATACTGCTAAATTACATTCTAAGATTCCTTCCTGTAATATGCAAGCATCTTACCATAAGATGTAAGTGTTGTTTGGTGTTGTTTGGTTTTCTTTTTGCTTCCCAGAAATAAGCACTAATGACCTGTTTTGAGAGTTTGTGTGTAAGTTTTTCTTTTACAAAATACAGAGGGAGGGGAATTTATGCAGGGGCATTGTTAATGCCACAGAAATACAACAGTTACCAAAAAAAAAAAGGATCACACTGCTACCTAAAATTTGAAGATTTAAATGCAAAATAATTCAGCATTACTCCAGAGAGAGGATGTAAAGAAAGGAGCTATAAATGCAACTAAGTTATGCTTCAGAAATGAAAAAAAATGTATTTTCAAAATTTATAGGGACCTTGAGAAGATATTTAAGGTGGGTTTTTAAAAGGAGGTACAGGCTAATAAGGCACAACATAAAACAGAAGATGAGAAGAATTAAATTTAAGTCTGGACTGGATATGCACAGGCAAACCATCAGAGAATGGGATCTGCCTTTCTGAATGTGAAAACCATTTCCATTTTCTTTAGTTCCAAGCATCTCCTGTACATGGCAGTAATCAGCAGCACAGTATCTGAATGCAAATCAGTAACAGGGATTAAACAGTTGGCCTTACAAACATGAACTAAAAGTAAATGACCCCAGAAAAAAAAAGAAGATAGACCCAGATCTGCAAAAAACCTCAGAGAGGCAGATGAATACAGTGAGGTTCTAACAGACCTATACTAGACCCCCAATCAAGTGCTTTTATGTCAAAAATAACATTGCTACTGGCCTCTCACCTAGGAGGATTTCAGAGAAACCAAGGGAAGGGAAAAAGCAAATCAAAGGCAGAACTATTAATAAATAACAATATATGTAAAGACACCAAAGTACTGCCCACATGAATATTAATTCAATTAGATGTAAAGACAAACAATTGATGTTGTCCCTTCAGCCTGAATTCTTCCTTTTGTCTGGACATCTCAAGGTGGATCCATTCTTTTCCTTCTGTCTAAAAGAGCTTTTAATTTGCAGCAAAAACTTGCAAAAAAATTAGGTTTAAAAAATTGATTTTTTTGCCTCCAGTAAAAGCACACCAAACTCCATAAAATATTCTGCTCCCAAAATTTTTATAAAAATAAGAGCTTTGCAATCAGATATATATGATTTAAAGATAATGAAGCAGGTTTTATGGGCTGCAGAATATTATAAATCTTTTCTGATTTATTTCAGGGTAGAGGGAAAAGGGGAACTGTTGAAGGAAAAGATGATAGATCACATCTGCCTCTGGGTAATAAGGCTTCCTATACAAAGAAATGGCATACTCTGAATAATTATATGCAGTCTGAGGCCAAAAGAGACAGAGTCTAGTCCTGGTCAGAAATTTCAGCTGCCACAAAATACTTGTGAAAAATGTGTGAGGAAAATATGATGAATTCTCACTGGTTATCAACAGTTTTTCTTTTGCTAATTTGCTCAGCTTCAACACTAGGTCAAACCATAATTTCACCTTTCTGCTTTGCAGAAATTCTTCCCTTTTGCATCATAAATGTCAGCAGAAACATCAAAACCACAGCACCACTCAAAGAAAGAAAAACAGGGGAGATATAACCAGGACTGTATTTCAACAAAAATACCAAGCATATTTTTCTAATGAAGTTTGAAAGACACTACAATAAACCAGAGTGGCAGGTAACATAGGCAAAACAAAAGAAGAACAGCATTAAATATTTAATACCAGATTATTTTTAAAAAGTAGTAACAGCCCCAAGAGCTGAGCTTAATTCCTTCAAACTAGGTGACGCTCTGGCTCCATCAAAGCCAGCTGCAGCTCCACCACTGGCTTTAGAGGCTTTGATGCTTTCAAGCATTGGGTTTTTGCATTTGTACAGGAGATAATCAGGAATCAGCACTGGAGATAAGAATGAGAGCTTTGTGCAGCACAGCATAAAGAGTCTCCTGCAAGTGAAACCAGCCCCCAGCCTAGCAAGTTCCAGAGGTTTCTTTCTCTCAGATGAGCATTTTCAGCTGTTCCCTAGGAAAATGCCTTCTCCCTTCCTCCCACGTAGCTCCACCTGAGCAAGGGCTGCAGCCCAACAAGGAAATTAAGTGACCTTTCTCCCTGCCTCCGAGCCAAAATATAATGCACTGTAACATTCAGTAAAGAGTAAACAATTTAATAACGAAATTATGCTATCGATCACACCGTCCCAGAACATCAGAAGTCTCATTTTATATCACAGTTCATAGATCAGAAGCACCACAATAACTTATATTTTTCTTCTTTGTAGTTTCAGGAACTTCAGGCTATTTTCTAGGTTGCCATATGTATGACTTCAGCACAAGCTAACGAGATATTGAGTGAGAAATCATTAGCAGCTGGTCAAGTAAAACCACTCCATCAATCATTTTCATTTCCTTAATGTCAACAATTCTAATTTCAACTTTGGAAAAAAAACCTGTGTTTTAAACTGTGAAATACATCTCATAAAACAGTGACATTTGACAGTATGCTTTTAGATTCTCAAGTTTATTGCAAAAAAGTCAGCTCAACACATAATGAAGTCATTCCTCCTTTATAACCACCAAACCCAATTGTAGGGAGGAAAATAAACCTGCTTCATCTAGATCAGGCAAACAAACTACCATCTATTCCAGAATAAATCCATTATTTTGTATCTAAAGCACCAGTAAAAATTCTGGAAGAACTGCAAAGCTGTCTTGTGTCTTCTATTTACACAGACACATTCTAGGTTGTTCTTGAATTCCAGTTGGTGAAACCAGCCCCTGACTACCAAAGGACTTGTTTTATAGTTCATATCCATTCTCCTCAGAAAAACATGTTAGTATGAGAGAACAGCTCACATATTACATTACACAAATGCAATTTGGTTGCTAAAGTTTTAATCTTGTAGAGCAAAATTCCTATTTTCTATTTCTTGTACTTAAGTTCCAGTTTATGAACAGATTATAGGATGTAAAATTGTTAGGTAGATCCTGAAATATTAAATTTAGGTAAATCTTTCCAATATACTTATAAATTTGTCAGGATACAAAAGCTCCTGCTGATATGATAAGCTGAATCATTGTTAAATGTACTGTTTTCATGCAAATAGCTCATAAGAAAATAAACTCCTAGTTTGCCTACAACTATTAATAGCTTCTTTTATTAACCAGCCTTCCCCAGATGCTTGAACACAAAATTGTAGAAAGGACAGATTATTATCTGTATATGGCCTGGAAATCTAAAAACCCCACCAAATTCCACTCTAGTTTTGATCACTGCACAGAAAAACCATTCACTGTTACAAACCCTACACTAACCTGTGGAAAAAAGCAATCTGTGGTAAGAAAACACAGTGTGAATGTTGCTTTTATAAAACTGTAAACCCATGATCAGTGGGGCTAAGGTGCGCTCAGGGTCACTTTGCACCCTGGAACTCTGCATTTTGCCACTGACATTTGTCTTCCTCTGAATGGATACAGAGAATAACTCAACAGCACAAACCTTATAAAAACCTCTTCCATGTCTGAAAATATCAGCATGCTCCTCTTCTCCTCCACCTCTTCCTAAGCTACACAGACTCAGTTAAGTCAGCTGCTTCCTACTTTCTGTAAGTTCTAAAATCCTTGCTTCATTTTGTTCCTTTTACCAGTCCTTGTTATTCTTAAGCTGTGATGCCTAAAATTCCCTACTGAGCTGAGCCCTACTGCCAGTTCATTTCATTTCTGATTTCCACATGGCACTGGGAGCTGCAGAGCAGTACCACTGTTAAGCCACAAATCCTGCATTTTTACCTATACACTGAGCTCCTTCCCAAGAGGAATTTTTTGCACTTATCATTTCAATCTGCAGATTTCAGACCATTTCAGCAAACAAAAATAAAAAGAAGAAAAGAGGGGCAATGTTTTTATTGAGCTATGAAATCTTTTGAGGTTTCATTCATTACTAATGGAAGCACACCATACACATGGGTCCCAGGCCAGTCCTTGCAGAATCTTAAGTCCTTAACTTCATTAAGCCATCCCAAACTGACCTGCAATGGATTAAACACCAATTCAGCAGGAACAGTTTTTCAGTGACCTGTATTTCCACTCATTATACAATAACTGTGCTTCTCAAGTTTGCCTATGAAAACATCCTCTCATGTGCACTGCTGTGTGTAACATTACAGCTTTTCCAACTTCCCTTTTAATCCCCAGCCAGCTATTCTGTCACAGAACTACATGTATTTGACAAAACATACTTTCAAAATAGATGCTTGTGGTTCAGCACCACTTTCATATCCTGAGCAGTTTCAGGGAATGAATATATAAGGATTTCCTGCAGCTTCTTCATGGTTACCCAAGCTAGAGGGACTGACCTATTAATTCTCTAGGTAGAGGAATTTATCTGTTAAGATAAATTTGGCTTTTTGGTTACCTGGAAATACTCATCTCTCACAGATTTTTACAATCAAGGCAAATGGTTCACAAGCTCCTTTCTTAAATATTCCTGGACTCTTCCTGTCATATATTCACTTTGTCTTATTGACTGCATTCATTTTTCCAGCTAGCTATTTACAGGAAGCCTGAAGCAGGCAGGAAAGAGTATTTTTGACTTCCTCTCCCCCATTTAGAAAGGTCTTTACTTTCCCTCCTATTATTTCCTTCTAAATTCCTTCCAGTGCTCGAATTTCCACCCTTTTCTTCATTATTAAATTTGCAGGTTACTTCCTTCTATTAACTGAGCAAAGAAGCCTTTGGTGCTGATGAGGCTGATCAGACCATGCCTTGCTGCATTGCTCAGAATGGGTTATTTGGCAGAGGAGCCAAGAGCCACCTAAAGCAATGTGTGTCTGCAGCAGCCAGGGGCATTCCCAGCAGCCCCACAGCAGCTCTGTGGCACAGAGCAATCCCAGGACACTGCTCATCCTTTACTCCACCTCATTCATCTCCTCACCCACAGGGAATATGAGGGCAGTGTCATATTCCAGCTGTTTGCCAGCAATGGATGGTTCCAGATTTACAGACTGGCCCACAGACTCTTCACTACAAGAATAAGCTAGAAGACAAAAAAAAAAGAGCCAAACTTCTTTCCTTCCTTAATTAGTGGTCTAAACAATAATCTAAAGCCATTCCTCCTGATCATTTTTTCAGCCTCCCTATTTTACTTGAGTTATCATAGCTATTGTTGTAATAGCTCTGCAATAGTACTTTACCAGATCTGCATCTGAATAAATGCCAAACAACTAATTTTAATATCTGAATTTTGCCAATCACATTGCATCCAGACATGGAATGAGAAACAAAAAGCTTTTTATTTGCTTGTAATTCTAACAGACATTTAAAATGGCATTGACAGTGCTACAGATAAACTGAAAAACAGAGCAAGAACTGAAGCACAACATCAGAAATCAGGAATACAGCTGGAGATTCTCCAGAGGAATATTTCTTCTATTAAATTTTACCAATTTATCAAAAGCAGAATCTTCCATGGAAACAGAGAAAGCACAACAGATCTGACACAACACAGATATGCCCTGCCAGCGCTGTAAGGCAGCCTTGGGACTAAACTCTGAAAGTTTCACATCTGCTGTTCCCAGTCCTTCTGGGAAGAACATGGAGGTGCCAGCGGATGAGCAGACCTGCTCTACAAAAACTCCATTCTTGGAGCTGACAGAGGCAGGTGTTCCAAGGATCAGCCAAGCAGGAGCCAAACAGCCTGAGGAGCTGGCAGCCTCAGCCAGGCCTTGCTCAGATGTTGCAAGCTCACTCACATGCAGCAGCACTCTGCTCTGCCCTGGGATCCAGGAGAATTCTTCATCCCAACAATCTGCTCAGCACAGGACAGGCAGAGACTGCTGCCAGCCCTGGCAGTGTCTGCCAGCACCACCTCAGCATCCCAGGGCACTGCATTTCAGTCCTGCTTTCGTGTCACACAGGAGGTGGCTGACAGAATCCAAAAGATTATCAGGCCTCTTGTTTTTCAAATGAGAAACAAGTTTTTCTGATCACTTGAAAGCTAAGCAAGAAAAGCTCCATTTCCTTGCCAGCTGTGGGACACATCCCAAATGCCACTCTGACTTTACCTCCTTAGCAGCTACAAGCAGTCACAGAGCATTCCCCCTTTCCTTTACCTACTCACTGTTTGGACTCCTTCAGCGCACATCTTCTACAGGAATCTTGCAGTTTTCCCCAATTTCACCTCCTCATTGCTGCAAGCAGTAGACTGGGAACAGCACTGTAAAACCAAAGGGTTCTGGCTCATGTGCATCTGCTCTGTGCTGTGTGCACTGCCCCCGTGTCAGGAGCACAGCAGTAAGGGCACATTAACAGCACAGTGATCTTTTGCTGAATTAAGCACAAAAGAAGCACTAACCAAGCTCCCAGAGAAGAAATTTACCTTATATTTCTTATTTTCTCTTATTCACATGGAATAAAAAATTATCATTATTCTTCATTTCTCCTGCAAAGAGTTAAATATATTCAAGAAAATTAAGGGAGGGATTCCTTTACCGATTATCCTCTTTTACAGCCTGATAATTCCTCCCCTACAATATCAGGGTTTAGAAAAAATTAGAATCATCGCTCCTTGATAGAAAAGATAATCTTAGATTATTCCTGAATACAGCTCCTAGTCAAGTAGCTGACTTATCCTTTCTTTCCATCTTTGTATAAATTTCCTTTGTTTTTTTTCTCCTGATAATAAAACAATGGGTAAGAACAATTAGAATAACCTAAGGTAGTAAGGATTTTCCAGTAAATACAGCAATTAGAATCATTTATTTAATGTGTTCTACTAAGCACTGCAGCTCTCTGACTTCAGACATTTATTTTCTTTGCATATTCAAAGAGAAAGAAAATGTGCCAATTGGCTACACTGGCTTAGAAAACAACCATGAAAAGCAGTTCTTGAGAAGAGCTGATCTTGAAAGGAATAAAGCACATCTTTTTTATTAATGTGAAGGGAGGATGGTTCCATTGTTTACTTAGCCAGCCTTCTGATCATACACAATGGTCACAAATGCAATTATACAAAATGATAATCTTCCTTTTTATTTTACTTAATTAAGGAAGAAGAGTAGCACGTCAGGCAGGAACAACAAACAACAACTGGAAAAGAATTCACTAAAAGGAAAGTTAAAATAGGAGGGAGTGCCAATAAATGCTGTTTGTGACCAAGGCAAAGATGTGGTTTTGTTTTTGAAGTCTTGTTTTGGTTTTCTTTTCGGAAAGAAGATGGTAACGTGGAATTGGGATTTAGATCTTCAAGTTCCTGATCTGCTTTAACTCACTGTTTTAAGATCTGGCTGAACAACTGAGACCAACAATTACAATTTTCCTGCAATATGATTTCTGATTTCATGAAAAGTGTCCATAAGCTATTTCACTTAAAGCTCCATTGTTCATTCTTCATAACAAATATCAAGAGAAGCCAGGCAAGAAATGAAGCCCAGAAGTCAGCAGACAACTCTGCAGGTGTCTCCACTTTATCAAAGAGAAGTCACTGCTGGTACTATAAATGAAGGAGTGCAGCCTCTCATAGGCTGCTGGCACACAATATCCTGGATCCAAGGAAAGCAGGGAAAGCATTTCCCTTCAGCCATGCAATAGATCTCTGCAGTCTCAGAATTTCATCTCTGTGATGAAACTCTGTGGGAGGGCTTTTAATCAACCACTTCCCAAATGCCTTCTACAAGGTATTGTTTTATAGAGAGGGTTCATTACAACAGAATTCAACACAGTAACTCTCTTCTTTCATCATCTCAAAATTACCAGAGATTACTGAAATGAAAGAAACTTTCCTTTTACTACTTTATATAATTTCTTGTCCTGGCTTCATTACCTTCATTGAATATCTTTCAATCTTCCATTAGTAAATAATGGGATTTACTGTATATTAAAAGGAGCTGGCTGGGTCATCCAGGGCACTGCACAAACACTGGAATTTATTCAAATGTTTGGCATCAGACTCCATAGACTGAAAACAGCAGCAATGTCTGGCCATTATCCAGTCCAACCTACTGCTTAAAGCAGAGTCAACTCCAGCCAGGCTGGTCTGGGTTTTCCATGGGCCCACAACACCAACATTCCATGAAGAGTCCCCTGAACTATCCAGTTGTGATTGATCTTTTTAATTAGAACTGATACATAAACAAAAAGTAATTTTCAACCTGCAACAGAATGAAATTTAGAAATATATTTGGACGACAAAAATCAGCTGTGTTGTACCAGAGGATAAAAACCATGACAAATGCACCTGAAACAGCAGACTTCAGTAGCATCCCTAGAAATGGCACCCTGACATTTCAGAAAATGAGCAGTCTAACATCCTCTAAAAAACAGGAAACTGGTTGAGAAAAATCTTATGTAGTAACAACCATTTCCAACAAACTCTAAAAATAGGAAAATTCTCGTAAACTAAACAGCTGAGTTAACAAATGCTTGATTATTTTTAATGCTTGTTTATTACCATAATCAAGGATTTATTTCATCTTGGGGAGAGCAAATGCTGCTGTATTGAAGGTTTCTTGAAAAAAATTTAGTCTTGAGCCCAACATATTTCCATATATTGGTATGGTGCTGCCAGGTATGCTGAATACAAACTCCTGGCTCCTGCAGGGAGCCACGAGCTGCTCCTCACACTGTGGTACCCCAGTGCAGAGCTGATCAATCCTGACACAGCTCAGCTCAGAAGCAGCCCAGGAAAAGCAGGGCTGAAGGACAGAAAAGCTCCCATTATTCTTCTCCAGCTCACGTGCACAGATCCCAGATTACTGCAGGGTCTGGAGGAGCATCTATAATCAGGTACATGTAACTGCAGCTTATTTTTCAGCTGTAAATCTATTTGGGGAATTCACTAGACTACTTCTGTCTTTTAAGTACACTTAAGATCCTCCTCCTTAACAATTCATATCTAATTTCCCCATAAAACAAAATGTTCACTGAAAGTTAACATTTAAAAATGATTTTCAATTACACATACTGCATACAAAACAGAAGAAAATCCTCTGTAGGAGTGTTCAAAGTCAACTCAATCAACTACTCAGACAATGTGAACAACAAAATAATGAAAACTACATATTTTCTTGCATAAATGCCAGCATAATATACCATATAGGCATACCAATTTTACTGCAATACATCCTTTTTTGAAAAACATAACACTCAATAAAGTCATAAAAAAACCCAGCCATGAATAAGAAAAGAACTGAGTGACACTTCCCACCCACACATGGAAATTCTTCTAGTTTACATTTTGACATACCTCAATTTCAAACTTCTCTGAAACACCAGTTTTCTTAAGATGTTTAAGTACGAAGAGGACAGTAAAGTAAGCACATTTTAATCCACTCTTTTTGTAAAAAGACATAAATAAAAGTGGGTTTCATCTGCTCAGAAATAAAAAAAAATAGATTTAAAACCAAGGATTTCCAGAAGTCAGTTACTTCAACCCCTTCCATGAAGCCAGAAGCCATTCTGCTCCTGAAGACTTTAACATGGAATTTCCTCAAACTCCTTGTTACCAAGGCTGGGTCAGTTCTCCAGAGAGCAGCTACACAGAGCTTTGCAAGTTGCACACTGGTGAAATAAAGTGGAAGTGACCATAAAGCACAAGTCAAACATCCCCTATTTTACCTCCTCAGGTGTCACTGGCAACCAGGAAAGTGTTACAATTCTTCCTGGGGAAACCATGAAGCACAAGTAAGGCCAAGCTGAGATATCAGTGTGCTTGAAGCATCTCTACATCCCTCCACTCTCCAAGAGCAAGAATGGCAATAAAATAGCACAAAAAACCATTATCAATCCCAGTCTCCACATCTAGACTGTTGCAGTGTGTTTTAAGCTTCCGGGTCCCTTACCCAGGTGTGGCAATACCTCTCTTCCCCTTCCCCCTCACCCCCTTGCTGAGTGAGTCCTGTCAATCAGGCTTAACATTCCAGCAAGGCGTCGTGTGGTTGGTCAGGTTCAAAGGATGCCCCTCAGGCCTGGGGGTCATTGGCCTGTCTAGGTGTCCCTCGTCCCTTGAGACCCTGCCCCTTTCACCTGGTTGGTGGCTCACCTGTCCCCTCCCCTTCCCCTGAGCTTAAAACGTGAGTCCGGCCATACGGTCGGGATTCTGTTGGAGCTCTTCCCAAGATTCAGACATCTCTAACCATGGAATAAACCACTGGATATAACCCTCCAGCAGAATCCTCTCCTTTTTTCTCTTCACCATCGCTTGAAGCCTTCTTCCTGAGGTAAACTGAGTTCCTAACAAGCCTGGACTTGTTTAGTGCCCAGCTGCAACCACCAGCAAGCTAAAGGTGTCTCTGGGGTGATACACCACAGCTGCCGCCTTTGGCCCAGCAGCGAGGGTCAGACTGGCCCAGGCACAATCTATCTGGTAATATTGGGATTCATATTCCAATACAGACAGTGGGTCAGACCTTAAGCTGCTGTTGAAGACTCCTCAATACAGAGGTAGAGCAAGGCACGAGTGCTCCACAGCACCGAAATTTAAGAGCTGACACCAAAAGCAAGGCCCAGAACCACACCACCAATAAAAAAACCTCCTGGTTTCCCAGCCACTTTCTGGTTTGAGTTTGCAATGCTCACGTTCCAGTAAGTGATCAGAGTCTGGAACCCAGAGAGACAGAGCAGCCCAAGTGCCAGCTGCCCACTGTGTCCCCTCTCCCCCAATGGACCCTCCCCATGGCTATCCAGGCTCTGCACTGCCCACCTTTGCCCAAGGGCTCACCCAGCCCAGCTGCCCCTCTGCTTCAGGGTGCTGGCTCCTCATCTCACCCTCACTGCCCTCAGTGAAGTGCTCACACCCACACAGGTCTCATTCTCTCATTCCCAGCAGCTGTGGGCACAATCTGGTGGTGCAGGACAAGGCTTGGGAGCCTTGAGGGAAGCCAGTTCCATAAAGCTCCAGGAGCTGCATTCCCAGCAAGGTTCAGGTGTGCCCTACATGCAGCCCAGGGCACAGCTGACCATTCCTGAGCTCTGCCACAGAGCACACAACACTCCTGCTCAGGCTGCATGGATGCCCAGGGCTTGATCAGCACTAATATAAATGTGTACTAGGGGGGCAACTTCAGTTCACTTGCTGGTCTGCCTCAAGGTAAGATGTATCACTGCTCTCCTCACATTTTTTTAATGGAAGCATGGCTGGAGAAGCAGGGCTGGCTTGGCTCTGCTCCCTGCCACACACACAGCACAGCTGTGGGACAGCAGGACACAGCAGCTGCCACCACCTGTGGCACAATCCAGACTAAATTAACCGTGTCTGACCCAAACGTCTCAGTAATCATGACATAAAAACCCAGTTAAGAAACGAACGATTTTAAAAAACACAAGAAGGAAGTGAAATCAGAACTGAAAAATCAGAAAAATACACTGACCCACATATATACACACATATGTATCTCCACCCTATAACCATAATAAGGTGAGAGACCATCCACTAAAATTAATGAAGCTCAAATAGGATGGAACATTCAAACAGCAAGGGGATTTTGAGTTCCAGAAAGCAGCTCTCACAGCAGTGTGTCTGAGCTGCCCTAGCAATGCAGGAGTGATCTTTACTGAAAGCCAGAGGAGGATGCAGGTAATTGTTCAGGCACACCTCCCTCATTAATGATGGCAGACAGCAGCCCCTGCAGGCCCTCAGTGCTGCTCCAGCAGCCCCTTCCACCCAGGCTCAGCACAGCTCCACCATCCCTGTGCCCCCAGGGAAGGGATGTCCTCACTCAGACTGAGTAAAAGCACAACTCACAGAACGTGGGGCTCGCATTGCTGCACTCCACTGAGCTCAGCAGCTCTTCATTGCAAAGGATGAAGAGACAACAGCTCGTCACTAGGAAAGAGCAAGTGCTTATTAGCAGAACAATGTGATTGCTCCAGTGGATACATTATTCCATTATTGTCCACAGGACAGTATGATTCTGTCACTTATAAGGTATCCAAACCCACAGTAGCAATTCCTGTTGCTGGATGTCCTAAAACACAAATGTATCTCCTGACAACCTGTGTCTATGAGTATAAATTCAGAAAGGTTAACAACAGTACAACAAGTAATTTTGAAGAATTTTTGGAACAATTCAGAAAAAAACCTGCTGCCTTTCAGAAGAATTGTAAATGTGTTTGCAATTTCCTGTGTGTCTGAATTACTCTGTGAACAGAAAAATGTTTAGGTTCTTGTGGAGAGCATTTTGCTTCACTTTGCATTGTACTATTCACTGTGATAAAACCTCTGTGAAAAACACTCATGTTAAGGCAAGTATCTTCCAAAAAGATGTTTCTCCAAGCTGTCATTAAAAACTCTTTAAAAAAAAATTAAAAATTTATCTCACTGACACCAAGAAGCTCTTAATCTTTGATGCCTTTGAGGCTTATTAGACACTTTAAATAATTGAGGAAAATAAAAGAAACAAATTTAGGAACCACAAAAGCAATACTCTTTATACTCTTTCAAATGTTAGTGCTAATAAATCCTAAGTTCCTGTACAGTTTGTTAGGAAAATTAATCCACAAACAGCAGAGGTTTATGTCTAAAAAAGAGACAGAGGAGTCCTTTAACTTTATTTAAATACAGGGAGAGGCCATGGGGCATTTCCCCTGGTGTCTCTCAAAATTTTGGAGGACGCAGCCTCCTTTTTATCCTCATTTCCTGGCCCCATGTCCATCTCTCTTCCCCATTGCCTGAGGTACTTCAGAGGTACAGACCTCCTGAAATATCTCATACCTGAGACCCCCATCTGATATACAACCCTTCCCCTTTTGTTTTCTTTGTGTCAATCCGTGGAATTCCTATGGAATTTATGGTTCTTCCCATTGTTTCTTTCATCTCTCAGTACCCAGTTTTATTTATCAGCAGACCTACAGTTTGTAAGGACAAGTCTCTCCCATTCCATTAATCAATCAGTGGAATCCTTCCCATTGTTTCTTTTCTCTCTCACTGCTAGTTTTACCTACCAGCAGACCCACAGTTTGTAAAGGCAAGTCCCTTATTCGAGTTCAAGCACCGAGGCCCAGCTTCAAAAGAACAGAGAATGCACTTGCCTGTAGAGCACAACAGTGATCCCAAGGAGAGGAAAAGTGAATTGTGCTTAAATTGTGCTATGATAACAAATGGCTGTCATCATCTTTACAGCTCACTCAATTCCCAGGTCTGGCTTGTTGAAACTACTAATAGAAGAGCCAAAAAGACACCGATAAATCAGCACTGTTTCCTGGATCTATCATCTTTTCTTCAGCGAGTTAGAGCTGTGAAATAAAGTAACTGACATCTGGTAATCCTCTCATTGAAAAACTTATTTAACACAGTCTCAGTAATAGCCATAAACTGTTCTCAGTGAGAGTGTTTCCATTCATATAAGAAGAGCTCTAAAAGAAACTAAAACCTTGTCATTCCCTCCTGTTATGTAACCACATGCCTTTAAATCTTTTGTATTTTCTCTCTTCTGCTTCCTTGTCTTTGCCACCTTGTGCATTCACTGTGTTCTGCAGCAAATTATATGGCACTTTCCCTTACTGTCATATTTCAATAGCTGCTTTCTGACTTTCTCAAGTCAGTGGGGTGGGTTATGTATTATTCTTTTCCACCTATTGTACATTATACACCCCTAAAACCATGATTATATCTGAAGTAGAAAAGATCATCACAATTTTGTTTCAAGAGTCTAAAAATGTAAGACCATTTGAGTTAAAATCTTGTAGTTTCACACCAGAGATTCATGGGAAAGTGTTCTTGGGACAAACCCACGGAAATCTTTTGGACTAATATGGGATGCTGTTCACCACATCTGCATCCTGCCACGTGCTCTGGACAGCATCAGAAAGTCATTTATGTTGGAAAAGCCCTTCAAGATCATTGAGTCCAACCATTAAAGGTGAATGCTTTCCTGTACAATACTTTCAGCCACTTAACAGCAAACCCTGACCCACCCTAGAACAGACATTGCAAGAGAAATCTGCTACAAGAATGTACTGAAGATTTACCTTCCAGGCTAACCAGAGCTGAAGAAATCTCACTATCTAACCCATGTGTAAAGCACTTGCAGAGAGCTTCAAGGATTAAGGCTGCATTCAACAGCATTTTGATTAAAACTTTCACAGCACCTTTCTCTGGTGTAAGGCCTGAAACACAATTTGACTTTAATAAAGCATCTGTAAACGTCTAATAAACAATCAGAAATATCAAAAAGCACAATATCTGTCAGATGAAAAAAAAATCTGACATGCATAATTATTTTAGTCTCTACACTACATTATCCTAAGGACAATAAAATAAGACAAAGTAAACAGTCTCATTAGAACAGCTTTCAATTGTGTTAACTGCTATGACTTACAGAACAAAAGGGAATTTCAGCCTTCCAAAAAGGGAACAAATATCTGTATCACACAATTGTTCCCTCAATATGCTCAGTGAATCATCCTGAGGTATCTTTAGAAAAGAACATTATGCCTACAGATAATGTTTACAGATGAAAAGCATGAGATTAACATTGTGTACCCATATTATCAGTATTGAGTCTCCACTGTTTCAACATTTACCTGCCAGATGTAACAAGTGTCAAACCCATTCTTCAAATCTAAAATAAAAATCAATTCTAAAACACAAACTACGTTCCTTTTCTAATTCACAGCTACAAGCATGTCAGACAATCAGATTTCTGGATTTACCCAACATTCCTGTCTTCCCAATATAGCAATTTAGTCACTCTAACACTTGTAAATCGGTGCTCTTCTCCTCTTCTGGTGACAACACCCTGCTCAAAAACACTAACAGGTTGCTTACCTTTTAAGAAATTCTTATTTAAATTATTGCATTCTACAGGAGCAGAGATTACATTTCCAAACTCTGGTCTAGGAAGTGGTATTATCAAAAATTCTTGGTTTTAGCATATTAAAGATTGTCTGTTCTGAATCAGTGACAGTTCATAACAAGCATAAAATAACCTCAATCTACATTTTATCTGTGGTATGGCATTTTGCACAGACTTTATATACACAACACAATTAATACAATTTACACTCATGCTGGGGATGTGCATTTAGTTTTCACTTAGATTTCTGGAGGAAAACGTCCCTTTCAACCTTTTAAAGATAATTTTGTGAAATGCAGGTTGAACTGCACTTTAACGTGTCGTTACATGCTAAGCTCCCAGAGCAGGAGGTGCTGAGGCAGGCCCGAGCTGGGCCCTTTGTTACTCAGTGGCCACGCATTACTCAGTCGCCTTGTGTTTGTTACTCACTTGCCCTGTGTTTGTTACTCACTTGCCCCGTGTTTGTTACTCAGTTGCCCCATGTTTGTTACTCAGCTGCCCTGCATTATGCAGTGGCCCTGTATCTGTTATTCAGTTGCCCCCTCTTACTCAATCCCCTGTGTTTAATGTCACTCACCTACCCTGCACTCCCTACTCAGTGCCCCAGTTCATTACTCAGTGCCCTGTGTGTGTTAGTTCCCCCTTGTGTGCCACTCAGTTCCCAATGTTCATTACTCAGTTCCCCCACATTCGCTACTCAGCTCCCCCATGTTTGTTACTCAGTTCCCCGTGTTCGTTACTCAGTTCCCCTGTGTGTTACTCAGTTCCCCCGCGTGTGTTACTCAGCTCCCCCGCATTCGTTACTCAGTTCCCCCGCGTGTGTTACTCAGCTCCCCCCATTCATTACTCAGCTCCCCCATGTCTGTTACTCAGTGCCCCATGTTCGTTACTCAGTTCCCTCCATCTATTACTCAGTTCCCTATGTCCAGTATTCAGCTCTCCCGCATTCATTACTCAGTTCCCCACGTTCATTACTCAGCTCCCCATGTTCATTACTCGATTGCCCCGTGTACATTACTCCACTCTCCCGCGTTCATTACTCCATTCCCCTGTGTTTGTTACTCCATGCCCCCGCATTCATTACTCAGCTCCCCCACATTTGTTCCTCCATTCCCCCGTGTTTGTTACTCCGTTCCCCCGCATTCACTACTCCGTTCCCCCGCGTTCATTACTCAGTGCCCCCACGTTCATTACTCAGTGCCCCCGCATTAACTACTCCATTCCCCGCATTTGTTACTCCACTCCCCACGTTCATTACTCAGTGCCCCGGCATTCATTACTCAGTGCCCTGGCGTTCATTACTCCATTCTTCCACATTCATTACTCCATTCCCCTGCGTTCATTACTCAGCTCCCCCATGTTCATTACTCCATTGCCCCGTGTTCATTACTCCACTTCCCCACGTTTGTTACTCCATTCCCCCGTGTTTGTTACTCCATTCCCTCGCATTCATTACTCAGCTCCCCCACGTTCGTCACTCCCTTCCCCCGCGTACACTACTCCGTTCCCCCGCGTTCGTTACTCAGTTCCCCGCATTCATTACTCCATTCCACCACATTCATTACTCCATTCCCATGTTCATTACTCAGTGCCCCTGCATTCACTACTCCATTCTCCCACATTCATTACTCCATTCCCCCGCATTCGTTACTCCATTCCCCACGTTCATTACTCAGTGCCCCCGCGTTCATCACTCCATTCCCCCGCATTCGTTACTCCATTCCCCGCATTCATTACTCCATTCCCCAGCATTCATTACCCAGTTCCCCGCAGTCATCACTCCATTCCCCCACGTTCATTAGTCCATTCCCCCGTGTTTGTTACTCCATTCCCCCATGTTCGTTACTCAGTGCCCCCGCATTCACTACTCCATTCCCCGCATTCACTACTCCATTCCCCTGCGTTCATTACTCCGTTCCACCGCATTCATTACTCCATTCCCATGTTCATTACTCAGCTCCCCCACGTTCATTACTCCATATCCCCACGTTCACTACTCCATTCCCCCGCACCGGTCACTCACGGAGCGCAGGTACTCGGCCAGCAGCTCCTGCAGGGCCTGGCGGATGGCGCTGCACTCGGCGATGATGCGCTCGCGGTGCGAGTCCCGCGTGCACGAGGAGTCGGCCAGCAGCGCCGCCCCGCTGATGATCGCCTCCAGCCGCTGCTCCAGGGACGGCCTCACCTTCTCCTCGCTCACCACCAGCGGATCCAGCACTATTAAATTCTGGAAAAAAAGAGGACCACAGGTAAGGAAAGTCAGTTCAATGAAGCCGCTGCTTTATTTTGTACTTGCAGGAACTGCAGTGACATTATGCTTCCCAGATGTGCTGCTGGCCCTTTCCACTGGAAGCATCCAAAACTCTTCTGACCACGGCAGATTCGCTTTTCCCTAGTGGGGCTAAACACAGAGGTCATTTGCAGACAAACCCAGGCTCTCTCTGCCATTCAGAGTCTCAGACCAGAGCTTAAGCTCTGTTTCAAAGAGCGGTTCAATGCCTATAAACTTTAGTCTTTCAGAGAACCTCTGGATTGAACTCAGAGCAGTGCTAGCTCACAGCTGAGAAAGCTGAGTCAGATTACATGATGAGTCTGGTTCTGCTGACTTTTAGTCTAAGCAATCCCACACTGTGGCAGAAAGTCACTGCTGCCACTTTTAACAGGCTTAATATGGGCAAAGATAAAAACCGCAGCTTTTGTTTAACAATTATTTTTCCCAAGGCCATAGATATAAGTGTCCTTTTGCTTTTCAGTAGGTAGGGTAAACAAAAGCAGACAATTCTTTTGGCTTGATAAAATTAATTACATTTGTGTGGCAAGCAAATATTCTGAAGAGAGAGAAAAGGAGACTATGAGATTTTCATAAAACAGCAAAGTAAGTCTATTTGAGCTTCAGCATTTGAAGAAATTTACACCAGTAATTGTTAATATAACTGAACATCTGAACCTGTGTCATTATGGTCCTAATCTCCAAACCTGGATTCCACATACACCTGTTCACCTCTTACATCACATCCATAGGTGGTGTCAAGCTTTCAGAAGTAATATTAAAGAAGAAAACTATGCCAGATACCATGATAGGGAATTTAGGTAAATCAGAACTTATCTGTGCTTATCCACTAAGTGCCAGACTAATTGCGAACTGGAGAATTTTATTTTTTTTTCAGTTTAGATTTAACAAGACAATTCCAGGGACTACCTAGCTTAAGCTAGAAATGAAAGTGTTATATTAGATCACCATAAGATAAAAGCTTAAATAGTGAGGCAAGGAGACTTGAGTCACAAGCTTGTGTGAGAGATTTGAAACTCTGCCTCCCTCATTCCTGTCAGAGCCTTTAACACCCAGGTGCTCTGGGGTCCCTCCCATCTCAAGCTGTGCCACAGGGCCACCCTTCCCTGCAGCAGCAGCTTCCCTGCAAGCTCCTGCATCTCCAGCAGCCCCTCAATGCCTCAATGCAGTGTCCATCACAATGCAAAACACACCTGGCAGGTACAACACTGAAGTGCTGCTGCAGAAAAACAGCTTCATTGTCTGGGGACAACTCAGACACATGTGGTGGCCACAGCCAGTTATACAATCAGCTGGAAAAATTACTGCCTTCAGATCTCAGCTGACCCAAAACAGAAATGTCCTCCTTTGGGAGACAATTAGGAGAAAGTTTACACCAACATGGACAAATAGCACTGGCCGAAAAGCTACTATGGTTCATCTCTGAATAAAAAATAATCTAGGCAGTAACAGCCAGGAAAACATGATTTCAGACTCTGCCCTACAGATAAAATTCTTCAAATAATTTCATTACTTATTCATAATCAGTACATCTACACAGGAAAGAGAAGACACAATGAGAAGACACCAGGCACATGGGAAGCAGTCTCTGGTGGGTTTGATTTAACAGGCTGAACACTGGTCAGCTACTCTGAAGCAGCTCAAGCATAAGGGAGCATTTAAGAGGAGTGATTAGATCCCTGTTTTCTCCCTCACTGGTGTGATCCAGGAAAAAAAGAGGGCCCATGGGAATGCAGAAACTTGGTTGTGCTTGGTGAAGTTCTGCAGTGACTTACAGCCTTTTGGCATCTCACTGTAACTGCTCAGCTGGATGGCCATGGTCACCCAAGAGCCACAGAGACTCAGGCATGCAGCACCTGCATCACTTTGTGAGAAATCTCTTTGCACTAACAAGGTGAAAGACCAGGGAAAGGCATTAGATAACCTGCACCCAATATGCTCTTTCCACAGATCTTAATATGCAATTAAATTTTAAAGTTACAATTTTGTGTTTATTTATAAATGACACAGTAGTTATAGGGAACCTTTAACAGAAATTGTTGGGAATCTACTGATTTAAGAGTTAGCTGCTCTAATTTTACTGGTGGTTTCCTCACCTATAAATCTCTAATAACTTTCACAGTGCCAGCACTGGCAAAGGAAGAATGATATTGCAAAACATCTAGATACTAGATTGTTGTGTAAGCTCCGAGATACATTTCCACACTATAAACATTTAATGAGATTTGTTCCCACCAGACTATTTACTGCATCAATCTATTTCATGGCACTGTATTTGCAACAAGAAGATAGAGCAAAGGTTATTTCAGGTCCTTAGCCAATAGAACTTTCTGTAAAGCGAGAAAAGTGTAACCATCTCACTCATAAAATCATTTCTGAAGTTAAATGCTCTATAAAATGTGCTTTATCTAACTCACACAGCTTCAATTCCCATTTGTGCTACCCAGGTAAAAATATATTTACAACTTGATAAACAAATGCTTTTTACAACCATCAGACTTCTATGTTCTTACATTTCCAAGTAAAACCAAATTCAATTCAAAATGCTTTTTTCCCCATTTTGTGTACATCAAAAATTTCAAATTTTAGAAAAAAAAATAAATGTTACTGCATTTTTAAACAATACTGCTTACACAGAGTCAAGATTAATTCATCTGCAGTAATAAAATGCACTCCTTTTGACAGTTCTTTTTTTTTTAATTTTTAAGCAATCCAGGTAAATGCAGGTTCTCATATAAGGAATCTCATTTGTCATTCACAGCTACACTGTAACATGTTATGTATTACACTTACATGTTTCTTTTTACTTCCATTTATTAGGAAGATAGATTAGGAACTGTAATTTCAAAATCTGTAATGTGCAATTGTAGCCTGCTCCTCTGTGGGGAACAACCTGTCTGCTTTGACTTTGAGCATGCCAGAGAGGCCTTTTTTGATCAAGCAACTGCCACTACAAAATCTGTGTCATATTTCTATGTATTTCTTTAATCTTCCTTTGAAAATGTTAGATAAAAATCTACTACCATCAGTCCTAACATCAGTTATCCTGAAAATGTATCACAGTCTTAGCACTGGGATGCTGAGATCTGCTAAATCCAAGAATCCACAATCAAAACCATCCATATAACAAATGTGTTTAGAAATATACATTCCTTGTGTTGATCTGGGCCTACATCAGTTACACCCCATGAAGATCATGGTCTGTAGCCTCACCTACATATCTTTCACCATTTCTGGCAGGACAATGGAAAATCACACTGGTGAGAGCCAGAGCAGCCATGAGAAAAAGGAAAAACTCCATAGAAAAACTTCAGATGAGGTCAGGAATAGAGAAAGTGCTGCCTCCCCCCAGGTATTTGCTTCAGTAATGGAAGCAGAAATGCAGAGGAGGTGAAAGCATATTAGCTGTGTCACTTTATTTAATGATAAGCAGCAAATATAACGAGGTTTCTGAATTGCTCCATTATAGAAATTACAGAATGATCCCACTGACACATTCTGGAGACAAGGCCTCGGCTTGCATGGCAGCAGCTCAAATGCAGCCAGGGCAGCAGTGGGCACACTGAACTCTGGGCTCTGCCCACCTCCTGCAGGATGTGTCTGTCTGTCTGTCTGTCCCAGCAGCAGGGACACAACTGCAGCTGACTCTGCCCTCTGTTCGAAGGGAGCCAAACACTGATCACACATGAACCTTAACTCCAAACTCCTCTGAAGAAAATGAAATCATTTCAGTGAACCATCTCAATGAAATCATATCAAGTGATACTACTTAGACTAGGACTAAGCAGAACAACAACCTTTAATGCCTTTAGGCTCATCATTTATGGTACCAATAGTTGTTAAAAAATTAAAAAACTGTTTTCCAAAAATACTGTAATCTCACATATTTACATACCTCAAGCTCATCAAGTGCACTTCCCAGAGTAGCTGTGCGAGGTGCAGGTTGCTCCACTTTATTTCCAACTCCTTGGGAAGCATTAGAAATTACATTGAGAGCATTCTGTATTTCATTGCAAATTGAATCCTTGCTGGCTGTAAGGGATGCAACATCTGAATGTTCCAAACAAGCTGAACATATTGAATGTAGGAATGCAGAATTTTCCTTCAGGGATACACGTGCTGCAGCAATTTCATCTCGCTGATTGCTAGATTTCAAATCCTGCCAGCAAAAGAACACGCTGTTTATTTCCAAAAGCACTCCAAAACTGACACACGTAAACATTTTTTCATTTCTATCTCTGCCCTGCTTAAGGAAATATCAAGTTAAATTCATCAAAGTTTGTGAAAACAGACTGTACCGATAGTTACAACTGAATCATCATTACCTCATGAGAAATGAACAAAGTATGTGTAAAACTATTGAAGGTGGAGGGAGAAGACCTATCCTTGTTGATCAGCATCGACTCCCCTTTATTCATCAATCAGGCACTTTTTATAACAGTGTTAATTCACTTTATGCATATTGCAAAATCTGAGCTCCTGACAGGCTGTAGAGAAAACTTCAGCTCCTCCTTTTGTTTATAATACCTGGAGTTAGTTTACTGAAACCAAGATCAGTGTTCCCACCATGATATGAAAGGTTCTCAAAACCTTCCTATCTATTCCCAGACTGGCCGTCTGTTCCCAGTAGCAGCCAAGGACAGAATGGTCTGAGAATCTTGCTGTTTATATAAAAGGTGGCTGAGAACCTAATTATTTACAGGATCAAGCCTGGGAAAGGCTGCTTTACAGCAGGCTTCTATATTTCCCTCAGCTGAATACCTTCATGGCCTCTTTCCTTAAGCCATGCTTAAACCAGGCTCTCCACATAAAACAACCACCATTTTTAGTGTGTCTTACATCCAGCACCACGAACGGTGATTTGCTTGTTTTGAAGCACTTTTCCTGTGAGCAAACTGCCCTGGAAATGAGCTGTCTTTCCTCCTAGCCATGTCTTTCCTCGGTGGCAGTGGAGAAGGACAGAGGTGAACACAGATAAGGCATTCTGTAATTGCTGCATCTGAACAAACTCCCCGTGTTTGCTTCCCTGCCCCAGCAGCCTCTGTCCTGAGCATGCTGCAGAACAGCAGGCAGGTCACAGATACCAATCCTGCACTCCCGAGAAAGGGGAAGCGTGGAAGGTGTGGAAATGAAAAACCTGCTTGAGAGAAGCCACCTTGAGGCGCCTCAGGGCTCTGCCTCCCCTCTGTCCCTGCTGCCAAAGCACTCAGGGATCTTCCCACACCCACCTTGTTCCTCCCTTCTCCACCAGCCCTCCTTGAAACCCTACAGCCTCCCACCAAGAGAGACAAGGGACACAGAGCACCCAATCCCACTGAACTGGCTCCAGGAATCAATCATGGGCACTGCTATCTGGACAGCTGAAAGTTACAGACTTTGGAACAACCACAGAGTCGACATCGGGCCGTACGGAGCCTCCTGCCTCATCCTGTTTCACTGCAGACATTTTCCCCTGCTTCCTCTGCATCATGTCCCCTTGAAGAGAAAACTAACATGGCTTGGGTGAAGGAGACAGCTAAATTCAGGGGAAAAATAAGAAAGGGAAAATAGCACATCTGAGCCTGTGGCACCAGATTCAAATGATGAGAAGAGGCACAATGAAGAATGAACAAGTAAATGCATACAAAACTTCTCACAGCCTGCCCACAGGCAATCTGAAGTCTAATTATTTTCCTTTGCATTGCATCAGGCTCTATATGCATTATTTACAAAAGCATCACAGTACCCACTTCTCACTGCATGAAGTTTTTAAGTTTATGGCTGTAGAGCATTTGATAGTAAATGAACCAGTCCTGTATGTTTAAAATCTCATTTAGTCCAAGATATGCATAGGACATAGGATTGCATCTCACTTCCTCAGGCTAACTTAGAAATCTCGGGGATATAAGTAACAAAAAAAACCAAAAGCAAACAAAATGAAAGAGATGTAGTCTTAAGCAGGAGCAGACAACAGTTTAACCAACTGATCATCTGAATCAGAAAACTGTGTTTTCTTTAGTGTATTAACACATCATGTATTTTTAAATTTTTAATACACAAATATATAAATGATTCACCACTGAGCAAGAGAGATTTCATTGCCCAGTGTGTTCAAATCCAAATGCTCCTGCATCTCCAACCTCAGTAAAGCAGCTGCAATTTGTCCAGTGTGCTGGACTTGCTCAGAAAAGAAATGTTATTTAAGCACTGACTCTGGTTCTAATTAGTGAATCTATCTTTCCTGCAATTACTCCAAGAGAGCAGCCTGCCCTCTTTTCTCCTGTGCTACAAGGAAGGCACAGACACAGAGATACGATGGAAAGTCAATGCAGCACTCCAGCCTAACTGGCTTCTGTTGTTAACCATTTCTTACTTTGCCACATCATATGCAAACAATCAAACCCAAATTTAAAAATTACTTCTTCCCTCTAAAACAGCCCTGTCTAACCAGGAGTGAGGTGATCATAAGAAAACCAAAACTGGGGAACCAGTAGCACAAAGCCAGCAGTCAGTAACAACGTCTGGAAAGGTGCAGTAAATGAATGTTTTTGTTTCACACAATACTGTAGAGAGATTCAGAGCCGTGGCATTGATAAATTCTCCTACAAAGAGCTCCAGTTTTGTTCAGTAATATGTTAAATTTAAAAAAATGCTCAGACCCCTGAAATTCATCACTACTTTGTTGCTTAGCTGTGAGCTTGGAGAGCCCTCAAAGAAGCTGCAGAACCATCATTCCTTTCCATATTGAGGAAACAATTACATCTTGAGATTTTTCATGATAAAAAGAAGAAACATCTGATAATCTCAGTCTGAGCTTTTGTATCAATGGACCAAAAAAACCCCTAAGCTTGAGTGATTTGCTATCAAAGCTCTGCACATGTGGATTATCAGAATAATGAACTAGTTCTTTGAAGGAGGAAGGTAGTCTCCACCAATATCTGCAGTTCACCCAGCTACTTTACTGCACTTCAGGCTGTTTTATTTTTTCTTCATGGTTTAGCACTTCCATCTTATTCCAATCTCTTTTTAGACTGGTGTACTATGTCTATACTATACAGACATAAACTATATGTTTTTCCACACTAAATCAGTAATGTCACGTGAGACCAGCTGAGATTAAAGATAATCCCATTTCCAAGCACTGCCAATCCAAGAGGCCCACTACAGACATTTCCCCAGGCTGCTGTCCCAGTCCTTCCAGGACATATTTCTGTGTCTTCCTTATATCTGGTTGTCCATGACAAGAATGGAAAATGAATGGATAATCAGCAATTTCCAGCTGTGGATTGTTCCAGCTAAACCCAGTCAATGGACATGAAGACTTTTAAAACTTGAAAACTACCTTCTCATTGTTAAGTTTTGACTGGACTGCTTCAATAAGGAGAAAAAAAGGAGGGGAAAAAAAAATTGTTCTTTATCCCAAATAATACATCTGAGGTTTGACAGGTCAATAGACTGGGAAGGCAGCTCCTGCTCCCTGAGCATTCCCATCCCACAGCTCAGGGGGATTGGAATCACCATGGGTACAAATCACACTGCTGGATTCTGCACCAGCTGCAGCTCCCCTGGGCACTGCAGCACCCAGCCTGTCCCTGCACAGACAGATGTTACTGAACCCAGTGCTGTAGCCAGGAAAAACACAGGCACAAGAAACGCCACAATTTCATGCTGCTATAGAAATAGGGGACAAAAGCATTTGTTTTTCATCCCAGCTTAAACCTGGGCTTTAGCATTCAGCTTTCAGCCAGAGTGGCTGCCAAGTTGTGCAGAGCTGCTGATTCAAAGACCATAATGAAGCTCAAACTCTTCCAAGTGCATTCATGCACTGTTCATCCGGGCAAGGCTCCAGATGATAAATTCCGTAAGCATTGTGCTGTCCTTTCCAGTGGAAGAATGATCTCACCAAGCAAAGCAAGTGAAAACCACCTGGGGGTGACACTGGCAGTAGATGTCCCTCAGCTCTGTCAGTTCTGCCAAGGGAACGCTGCTGTACAGAGTGTGAGAGCTGCCAGCCTCGGGCTCTGCCAGCCTCAGCTGGGAGCTGCACCCACACCCGGGCCCTGAACCCCAGCTCCACACGGCCTGGGACCCTCAGTGCCCCTCCAATCCATGCCACAGGGGTGCCAGGCTCCTGGGACCCTCAGTGCCTCTCCAAGCCATGCCACAGTGGTGCCAGGCTCCTGGGACCCTCAGTGCCCCTCCAAGCCATGCCACAGTGGTGCCAGGCTCCTGGGACCCTCAGTGCCCCTCCAAGCCATGCCACAGTGGTGCCAGGCTCCTGGGACCCTCAGTGCCCCCTCCAAGCCATGGCACAGGTGTGCCAGGCTCCTGGGACCCTCAGTGCCCCTCCAAGCCATGGCACAGTGATGCCAGGCTCCTGGGACCCTCAGTGCCCCCTCCAAGCCATGGCACAGGTGTGCCAGGCTCCTGGGACCCTCAGTGCCTCTCCCAGCCATGCCACAGGGGTGCCAGGCTCCTGGGATCTTCTCTCCCTCTCCAAGCCATGGCACAGTGATGCCAGGCTCCTGGAACCTCCAGCCCCTCTCCCAGCCATGCCACAGGGGTGCCAGGCTCCTGGACCCTCAGGGATCTCCTGCTGTCAGCTCCATGATAAACCTGGCCCTGCCTGCTCTACAAAACTCTCCATTTGCCAAGCTGCAAGCAGCATCACCTGGTGGCTCCTTTCTTCCACACAAGGCTTCCAAATACATGTGAATTGTACACAAGTGACTGTAACCACACCAAAAGGAGACACAAATAAACACTGGGACAAACAGCTGGCAGGATAAAGGCTTCATTAGCACAAATGGAATCCCAGTGGATGATAGAGCTGTGCTGCACTGACCAAAGGTTCCCTTGTGAGAATTCACAGCAAGTTAACACCACTGAGCCTATCCTTACCAAGCATGATCACAGTACGTGATAGGAATTCCAAGCTAACTTTCTAAAACACAAGTCTTACTTGGTCTCTAAACCCATTTTTTCTGACCTGAGAAATCAGAATCAGCAGTTTTAGTGTCTCATGGTACCATTACACCACAGCATGTATAGGGCACAGAAACACCACACACACACACAAGATACAGACCCTGTATGGCCAGAAGTGCAGGCAGTTTGCATCACATGCGTGAGTACACAAAATATCAAGTGTTATGTGCACAACAAATGCATATCAATGTTACCATAAGCCTTCAGTAATAGCCTCTGTCTCCAGGCAACCCAGCAGTGTTGATGAAACCCCAGCTGAGAGCAGGCAGGGAAGGGACCTCCAGGACTGAGGTGCCAGCAGAAATCACTCTCTGTATCAATACCTGTGCACTGTTCATCATACAGGAGTGACAGATAATAAACACCACAGGGCAGCACAGTCACCTCACACAAAGCCATGACTGGATTACACCCCTGCTCCTGCAATTTACTGATGTTCTCCAGGAATTTCTTGTTCAGACAGAGAAGGATGCAGTTTCTTTTGACACTGCATGTTTTGGTTGCATCAGATTGCAACTACTGCACAATATTCTGAGTCCCTCCTGCTCCAGGAACTCCCAGCCCCTTTACTGATGATGGAGCAATCCTTGCTGTCACTTCTCTATCAGCTGCTTCACTCCAATACCCTGCTGTTATCCTGCAGTGCCCTAGATGAAGTAGCTGATTTGGGAAGGTAGCAAAGCAATTTTTTCCCTGTAAGCATTGATATATAGCTCACAAAGGTTCTCACCCAGCACAGCTACAGTCCCATTTGTCACCAGTGAGCTTGCCTAGAACTAGAGCAGGAAGCATTCACCAAGGAGAGGGCTCAGAGGGTAGGAACCTCCACAAGGTCTTATCACATCTGGAAGCTTTAACTAAGCTGTTAAAGCTTTCAGGAAATGTTCTGGCCTGGACTTTTTTCAATGGAAGATGACTCACTGAGAAATGCAGCAGAATGGCCTTCCTCCACAACTATTTTTTTCCCATGGTTTTATTAAACTGTCATAATACCATATGTGACTATTTTACTTGCTTCTTTTCTGAGGTTTTAAAACTAGAAGGGATTTGGGGATGTTTATTGGATTGAAAACTTGTTTCATTCTCTGCCTTAGTGGTAGTAGGCTACTCACAAACAGCCTAAGTAAATTCTTACTGCTGGCAGATCACTTCATACAGGGTCCACAACCAATTCCACTGATACAGTTTATCAGACAACAAACAACTCTTTCACATTTAGCCTGTTTGAGTCATCTTTTTATGTAAGTGATCATGCCAGAACATATCACAGCTGCCACAAGAGTCCAGGATCTCTTCCCTGGTATCAGCTGAAGTTCCTTCCCCAGGTACAAGTTTCTCTTCATTTCAAGCAGAACACAGTTCAGTTTTCCTAGATTTATTATTATGAAAGATGGGAAATCATCAACAATAAAGAGGTACAGGACTCATATAAGGCAGTCTTGTTCCACCTGCTCTTTCCTCACAGATTATATAGTCAATAAATCTTCATGGCCTTTGCCCCTGTTTTTCTGTCAAATTCCAGGTAAACTCTTTTAAATATTAATTATAACTACTTCTGAAATATTTGAAGTCATGTACTTGTGGTTTTTCTAGTTAAAGCAGAATGAAGGGGCTCAGTGCAGCCCCTGCAGCCCAGGATGCTCCCAGGGAATGTGAAGTGTCTCCAAGCTCAGCCACGTCCCGCTGACGTGGGGAATGAGCGTCACTCAAGCAAGCAGCCCTGAAGTGCTAATCCATCAAGCAAGCTGATTAGCATTACCCATTTCAGCAATGTTAGCAGCAGGGCTTGTTTTCACTGCTCAGCTGAAAATGCAAAATGAGCTGGTTTCAAGTATTTATCATGGACAATCCCCCCCCCCTTTTTTTTTTCTGTATATCAATTTAAGTTTTTTAATTTTGTTTTCTGCATACCTTGCAAACACTTCCAGAACAGAAACTCAGAGCAAGAAAGAAGCAGCCATTAAGCCCTTGAGCTCTGAACTGAATGTTAATGCATTATGTGTGATAGATTTAATACAGAACTGAGAATAAATGACTTCCAGCAGCTGCACTCTGGACCTATAAATTGCTGTGAGTACTACAAAATCCATACAGAGGAAGAACAACTCTATAATTTACAGCATCAGTGCCTGTCAAAAAATGCTGCAAATACAGAACTTGATTTCTTCCTTTTAACATTCCTATTAAAATTAGAATTATCCTTACATAGATTCCATTTAGATTAGAAATTTTACTCATCTTCCCTGGTGGCACATCAATGCAGAACACCATTTATTTCTTACTACTGTTAAACTCAATTCAAAAAACATAAACACCAAAAGAGTTTGATAAAATAAACAGGTAACAAGCTAAGGATTAGCTTGTGTTTTACACTGCAAATGGTTTGGGAAGGTGAGGAAAGGGCAGCACTCTGGTGAGACAGTTTATCCTGCACAGCCACACAAATGCAGAGCAGCAAATCTCAGGGGCCAAGGTGTGCACTGCTGGATTCTTCTCAAGCTGCATCCTGACCAGCAGCACTGACAGGCTCCATTCCCACAGTCCTGTTTTGGATTCTGCAGCCCCTTCACAGCACAGTGAGCAGCCTGAGAGTTTGACCCAATATACTGTAATACAGAACAGCAGCCATAAAAATGGAATAAACTGGAACCAGTACCTGCAAACTGCACAATGTCATTCATTTTATGGAAACATTTCTAAGTTCTGGGTCCCAAATTCACATATCCACCCAAGAGCTATAAATGGTTGCTAATTTGTGGGCACCAAACAAGGCATTGTTAAGGCATGAACCAGATCTGAGTTTTTCACTAAGAAAATACCTTCCATCAGCTTGTGCATGCAAATCAGCAAAGGGGAAAAACTTCTCACATTTTCCAGTCAACAGACACTGTAACAGTGGTTTTTATTAAAACAAACACACACACACCAAAACTAACACCCTTCTTAACACAAGTAATTTCAAAACCCATGGACCACAAGGATTCTGTTTTGCTGAAGACATTACAAACAGCTCCAGGACTGAGATCAGCATGGAACTGCATTGCTGGTACATTTATTGCCTTCAGAGACTACTGTCTGTTAACAGCGGTTTAAACGTCCAACTTAAATTATAAGTCAGCTTCAAACTTTTACAGTTGAACTGACCCAAGTTTTACAGTTTAATTGAGTCAATGACTTCCAGGTCTCCCCAAAGTGCATTTTTTATGTGGCAGTAAAGTTAGTAAAGGCTGTTTTCCTGATCTCTAAATAGGTAAGAAATAAGGTGTTCAAGTCCCATGAAAAAATCCAGCTGAAGTATACTGGTATGAAATAAGGCATTTAATTACAATTTTTGTGGCACGAAGTCAGAAGTTTCAATAGATAATTTCCATTTTCCTAAACTGAATGCCCTGTCAGAGGTTCAGTCACATGAAAGCCCTTCAATCCAGACAGAACTCAGCCTTACCCCTGTGTCAGACACACAACACTAAAAACTAAAAACAAAGCCTGTTTGTAAGTATTACCTCACATGGCATTATTTTCATAGATCTCTCCTCCATCCCCTCTCCACACAGAATTTCAAATTCCAGTAAAGTTTGGAGAAACTTAATAAAGAAAAAATTGCAGGTGAGAAATTAAGTCTGAAAAAAACCTGGCTTACTTGGCACTGACTTGTGTAACATTTTCCATTACAAAACCCCTACTTTCACCTGTTCCTAATTCTGACAAATTAATAGGTTAGGCTAAAACTTCTCACATCAGATCTTTGAAGAGGGCTGTTGATTCTTCCTTACTTGGTGGGTTTTTTGTTCAGAGAAAACATGGTTTTCAAGCACTTCCAGGTTAAAGGCTAAGGAAAGCATTCTCCCCATGTCAATAAAGCCTGAGCAGCATTTTCTGGAGAAAACACACTATTTGCAAGTTTTTTGGAACAGCTGAATTAAGATTTGCTTCCTTTGATATCATGTGAAGTTGAAATAGTAACAATAAATACAAAGCACAAAACACTCCAGAGGAATGGTCAGAGAGAAGAAAACTCAGGATCCGTGGTCCTGGGGGCTGCTCTGACAGGATACACGAGGTGAAGGAGCAGAAACAGCATCCCCAGTGCTTCACTGTTTGTGTTGTCCAACTGAGAACACTTCTTAACTTTAACTCTGTGTCAGAAACTCAATGTGAAAAAGCAATTTTCTCTAAATTGGTTTTAAAAACTCTTCTTAAAGAAAGTAAGTTATTCCTCCCTACTAATTATAAGCCTTGGTATTGAAGCAATCACATACTATTCTTCCAATTACTCACTCAGTGCTAAGCTTGGCTATTTTGCACAGAATTAAAGCAAAATTGTACAGAATTAAAGCAATTCTCTTTAATTGCCACATTAAAGTCTTTGGAGGCCTGATGGTTTTCAGCCTGCAAGCTCTTCTATTTCTTCTGCCTGCATGCCACCAAAGCCCATTCACCACCAGCAGGCACATTTCTGACCCCTCTCCTGATGCTTTACAGTCCTGGCAAAGCTTGCCCGGTGCTGAGTGCCTGCAAAGAGCCCCTGGCTGCTCCTCCTGGGCAGCTCTGGGGCAGGAGAGGCTCCACACTGATGGGGGCACATCCACAGCAGCAGCAGCTGCTTCTCTCTCACCACACACTGCCTAACAAAGGGATGTCCTCCAGCCCTCCCAGACTGCCCACATGCACCAGAGAGGAAGAGACTGAATGTCAGACCTTGCATCCAAATCACATCAGAGGAAGCAAAAACTGAGGGGAAAAATACTTCATGGCCTTTGCCCCTGTTCTTCCGTCAAACTCCAGGGAAACTCTTTTTAATACTAATTATAAGTACTTCTGAAATATTTAAAATAATATACTTTTGTTTTTTCTAATTAAAAAAACCCACAACCAAAGCAAGCTGAATGAAGTGACGGAAGCAAGTGGCAGCTCCCTGCAGCCCAGGATGCACCCAGCCCACAGGGCAGGGAATTTGAGGTGTCTCCAAGGCTGCCGTGGGTAAGAGACAAGGAGGAAGAGAACGTGGCTAGAAGGTCAGTGACAGAGCAGGAGAAGAGGCAGGGGACTCCTTAAGGCACCAAGCAGAAGAGCAGTAACGTGGCCACCATGGCCTGGGCAGCCCCTCTGGGGCATGGGGAGCACAGCAGCCCTTCCTGCCCAGGAGGACAAAGCCATTCCATCCCCCAAGCCACAGAACAGAGCTCAGTTTGTCTGTCCCACCTCCCTCTCCAGCTGTGTGTCAAAGAAGAAAACAACATTTGGTAGACAGGAACAGTGTGGAGATCTTGGTTTAAGCATGGCTTAAAGAAAGAGGCTATGAAGGTACTCAGCTGAGGGAAAAAGCAGCTTTTCTCAGGCTTGATCTTGTAAATAATTAGGTTCTTAGCTACTTTTTATATAAACAACAAGATTCTCAGACCGTTCTGTCCTTGGCTGCCACTGGGAACAGACAGCCAGTCTGGGAATAGATAGGAAGGTTTTGAGAACCTTTCATATCATGGTGTGAACACTGATCTTGGTTTCAGTAAACTAACTTCAGGTATTGTAAACAAAAGGAGGAGCTGAAGTTTTCTCTACAGCCTGTCAGGAGCTCAGATTTTGCAATATACATGAACTTAATTAACACGGTTATAAAAAGTGATTGAGTGAATGAAACGGAGTCAGATGCGAAATCAACAAAGGTGGTCGCTCCCTCACTTCGACAGAACAGAGGTGAGCACCCAGCACTGAAACTTCTCCCAGAGGATAAGCCTGTGGTTTAGATCTCACCTAGGAAGGCCCCATTAGCAAAACAAGGCTAAGAAAATCAGCCTGTGCAGTATCAGATTTCCCAAGAACAAATAATTTCTCACATGCAGGACTTAAATACTTCATTTTCTTCCCATTTCATAATGGGAAAAATTAACTTCATGCTCAAGGATGATGACTTTGTGCTACTGGGAGCTTCTCACAAGCAGCCACTCCTGTGAGATGAATCCCACGTTACCAATGATCCCATCGTTCTCCAGTGTCACAATCTGTTAAACACAGATTAAATCAAAAACCTTCTCAGGCCAAGTGGGAAGTACTACATGAGCCTTTGCAAAAAATGTGAATAAACAAGCACAACCTAAACACCAGCAGTCTTCTTCTGTATTTCTGGATCTGCTCTTTTAAGAGTTGACTTAGACATTTCTTTCATTGACTAGCTAAGTATTGCTCAATTAGTTTAAATGTAATTACTTTCCTCTCATTACAGCATCAAGTCTCTTGTTGGCAGCACACCCACAAATTCCAAGGTTTACAAGTATCTACATTGCTTTTCACTTACAATTCTGGACAAGTGCTGTAATTTCTCGGCTTGCTGAGACATATCATCTTATAGTTTCAGGACTGTGAATTCCATTTCTATAAAAACTGCAGGAGAGTTCTTTTGTCTTGTAAAGTTTATTTAACATGAAAATAACCTTTCTGAAATGTTTCCTTTCTTCTAGATCATTCTTGTGACATATTAATGCAGCACTAAAACTTTTTTCATAAGACAATACCTCACTGTTAAAATGATAAATCACACTCAATGACTACCTAATCAATTTAGTTTTTAGAGTATTATTAGAACATCGTTTCTGAAAAGTGAACAGAATTTTTAAAAAGTGCAATCCTTCAGAGACCTGATGTTCAAAACTAAGAAGCATAACTGCCACCTGAAAGGGAACAAATCTTTTGTATTTCATTATAATAGTCAATTTTTGCACAATATTGAAGACATCATTCTTGCTCAGGGAAAAAGTTCCACCACTTCTAATATAAATTTCTTTCAGCAGCAATGTGAGATGAGCTGTGTATTTTCAAAGTTTCCTGGATGTCCTCTCACAGTGGATTTGAAGTGTGTGGCGCCCTCGAAGTGAATGCTGCAGAATCAGAGGGAGGGCAGAGGTGGAGGGCTGTGGGACTGAGAGCAGCAGGCAGGGCCCAGCCCCAGCACTGGAACCCAGAGGAGGGACACAGGGATCTGCAGCACCTCATGGCCTTCACAGCAAGGGAAACGTGGCAAGGAGCACATCAGCATGGCAGCAGGGGAACCATCACCCCAGCCACACACTCAGCAGCAGGCCAGGGGCAGAAAGGAAGGAATGGAATAGGAGGGAGCAGGAAAGGGCTGGGACTGCAGCAATCCTTGCTAAAGAAGGCTTGCTAAACACACGTGACATTCTCAGCATGTCACTGATGGCAACAAAAATAAATGTAACACTCCTTTTCACATGACAGAAATGGAAGAAGAGCAGCTGGCACAGGAGCACCCGATGGAGAAGGAAGGACCCAAAGAGAAGGGCAGGCAGGCAGCTCTGCCAGCCCCCAGCCTGCCTGGAGCCTCCCCTGGGCACGGAGCACTCACCCCCAGCCTGGGACAGGGCTGGGGAAAGGGCAGCACCTGGGCCCCACAACACCCCACAGCCACCCTCCTAACACCCCACAGCCCTTCCCTTCCCTTCCCTTCCCTTCCCTTCCCTTCCCTTCCCTTCCCTTCCCTTCCCTTCCCTTCCCTTCCCTTCCCTTCCCTTCCCTTCCCTTCCCTCCAAGCATTTCTCACTCTAAGCAACCACCAGTAAAGCTACTCCTATCTCATTCTAAGCCATAGGTACTTCCTGCCATTGGACTTGGGTTTTTTTAGAGAGTTTTTTTATTCCACTTGAGCCTCTTCTGTCATTTTAGATTGCGTTGCTTGGGTGTTTTAGAAACCATCCTCTGAAACCAAAGAAATCTGTTTCGAAATTGCCCAAGTCTTCAATGTCATTTTAATGTTCTTCATCATGCATTCTCTCTACAGAATTATCACCAAACTGGAAATTTTATTAGTTAAGTGTAGCATGGAAAACATTCTCCTGTTGAAGTGGCAGTCATACACTAACAGCAACAACAAGAAAAAAACCACCCAAAAAAGCCATTTAACAAGTGCATACACCTGCATTCTGTATACTTCTTACAGCACCCACACAGCAGCTGTGGCATGTCTGTTATTAACTATTTTTTCCTGCTTCTTAGACACTCTTCTTCCAACTTAGACAAAAATAATTTGTCCTTGTTAAGCAGTCACAGAATGACAACTTCTAGATTTAAAATTAGTCTCATCAATCACTTCAGCACAAAAAAATGCCCCAAATTCAAAACATTTGAAATTCTATTGAGCAGTGTATTAAACAGCTAGCCCTGAAAATTCAGGTTTGTGAAAGTCACTGAAGTGTGTTCACATCTGCTGCTGATTCAGCCTGTTAATGCCACAGTAATAGAAAACTGCCAAAAAGCCAACCACATAATAACAGTTGCCCTAGAAAACAATTTTGGTAATTACAGTCTTCTCAGATAATCAAGTAAAAAGCAATTTACAATCTCTATAAGATGATTTTTTCCTAGCATAACAAAATTATTTCCATATAGCACTTGGATGTTGCATTCAATGGGTGCTACATTGCAAGAAACTTCCTGATCATTCATGACCATTTACAGTAATTACACAATAAGCAGCAAAACAAAAATACACATTTTATCTGAGCTGGCCCAAGTGGCAGTTCCAGTAAGTGACAAGAACAGTGGTGTAAGTGCATCTACATGCCAGAGAAAAGACAACCAGCATGGGAAAACTCCATAGCAAACCTTCTGGGAGGGGGAAACCCAGACTGAAACAATGCCTGCCTTGCTCCATGTTTCCCCAGGTTTCACTTCTCAATGTTCTTTACTGCTATAAAACAGGAGAAAATTAGAACTTCAGAGGATAAATCAGCAAAATAAGTTTTAGCTACTTTTGATGTGAAAAAAGCCTGCATTCATTCACCTCTTAAAGAGAACAAACCCAAAAGATGAATGTGGCTGCTGTCCTGCTCCGTATCAACACACAACCAATGTCCTGGCCTGCTGGTCCCTGCCAAGCTCAGCTCCCACAGCCAGGGCACCAGTCCAGGAGAAGCTGAACAGGGTGACTGAGCTTTAAACAACACCAGCCACAGCATGACCTTCAAACGAGGATTCATTTATCTCCAAAGAACTGACCCAAACCTTACCATTAGGTTAAGCAATAATTTATTTGGCAGCTCCTCTCCAGGGAGAGGTACAGAATTTTCCCACAGACTATCTATCTATCCATTAAGACTGGGGAAAACTCTTCCAAAGCCATTAAAACTCGTTCTTTTCTTTCTGTAAGGAGCATTTTTTAAGAAATACCTCCTGTAAGATAACAAAGGGGCCTGATTCATGAGGTACTTTGTGCCCACTCACTACTGAGATCAGCTCTTAGTCAGGCTCTGATTCAGCACAGGCCCACAGAGGTGACTCTGGAGACACAGTGGCACCACCAGCCCCCGTGGCACCAGAGACACTCCTGCTGCTTCATTCAAAGTAATTCTGATGATTGGCACACTAATAAATGGGCACACAGAGAACAGCTGTTATGTGGCATCTCTAATCATCAGAAAAAAAAGTCAGATTGGAACCTCTGGCCTTCAAACAGGCCATACACTGCTATCAAATCCTTGGAATGCACAGTTCATCAGATACCATATGTCAAAAGTCAAATACCCTAATAAAGTCTTCCTAGTCAGTAATGAATCCTAAAAGAAAATTCATTCTATCACTTAGATGGATTCCTCAGAATTTTCCACATTCTTCTATTTTAGAAAAGGTTAATTTATTTTTTTAAATAAAGGGATGCAAGGCTTCAAATTGATAGCTGGCACAAAGCACAAAGCAAACAGCTCATTAGAAATACCACAGGTAACGAGCTTATCATCTTTCTGTTGTTCAGTCAATAAAGAAAAACAGACATTTAACTGAAATGAATAGAAGGCATTAGCTTTTCATGAGCAGACAATTCATGATACCAGTCATGAGAAAGCCAAGAACCAAATGATCACAATATGGTGTAGTTAACACAGCCAAAAACTAAAAGCAGCCTGTCTTGTATATGAAAAAAACCCCAAAAAACAAACAGAAATAGTCAAAATTCAACTGCCTTATTTTCCACTTTCCACACGAGTGCTCTGGATCTCCAGTTCTCACAGCCAGAGATTCCTTTTTTGTCAGGATTATGGTTGTATACACTTGCACCAACAGATTAACTTCTGTAGGACTCACTAACTCTGTAAACCCTTCTGATACCTCTTTGCTTGCAGTTAAAGGAGGATAAGAGTGTTAGGATAATAGCTATACATAACTACTTCTCTACTTATGCCATCCACAGTTCTCTAAATCACATGGATGTGTGCTTTGAAGAATATTACACTTTTGTATTTGCAGTTTACTATCACAGTAAAGGTCAAATGGAGAAGCTACAGTTGACTGAATTACATTATGCTACTGCTTCATTAAGAAGTCTGATGCACAGTCATGTTTTAATGAATTACTCACACTATTAAATCATTAAAGAAAAAAAAAGCCTTACTATACTCAGAAATATTCCAATGGGTAACAAGTTGAAAAAAACACATTTAGTAACTCATTTCATCTTCACTGTAAGCCAGAGAATTTCTGAACAGTTCCATTTTCTCAGTTTCACTATCAAAAATATTTGCTAAGGACAGTCAGTAAAAACATTTAATTTGTTGCAGCAGCTTCAGTGCCAAGCAAAACCTGATATGAATGAATAAACAGGTGAAGTCCACAGAGGAGGAGTGCCATTATAAATCAGGCTAAGTACAAATAATGAAGCTACTTCATCCAGGAGACACCAACACTTGCTTATACAAAGATACAGAACTCTCCCATGCTGTTGCTGCTGTACAATTGAGACATAAACTTTAAGGAATTTAGAGATTTTAGAGGAGCTAAGATTTTAGTTAGAGATAAGCCTTATTGGAGTTAATTAAAATAAACGGGTAGGCCTTGAGGAAGTTAAGAGTTAGTAGGTAACTAATAATTGATTGCTTGTCAACACAATGTTTGGTGAGCTTGATTTATAATAAAGAATATAGAAACTGATAAATAGCTTTTGGGAACATCAGACAATTTCAGCCTCCTCTGTTCCGAAACCAATTGAAGATGGGGAATGGGAGTTCTACCAAGGGTTCATTTGTCATATTTGCATTGGAAAGGTAGAAAGGTCAGAACGAGGAAGACTTCATTTACTTCCTCATTTTGGGACCCCGACCCATGAAAGGGACCACCGACCCATTTCAAGGAACAAACTACACATGCTTAATGGCTTCTGAACTAATTACCATGCTTAATGGCTTTTGAACTAATTACCATACGAAGTGGGGAATGGGATGTACCAAAGCTATGAATATGTATTTGTATTTTGGGCATTCAATACTTGTACAGATAAAAGGACTCTGTAATCACCTGTAAATCACAGTGTGCATTTGGGAGCTATCCCACAATAAACACACACTTTCTAACTTTAAAGTGTTAGAGTTTTTGTGTGTCACAGTTGGATATCGATACTAGATCCATGTTTTCAATAAATCCCAATGATGGGATTGCACTGAAAAGCAGAAGTTTTCTGCTGAGCAGCAGAAGCAGCACATGCCCCAGCCTTGCCCTGCTCACCACCCCCAAGCTCCCTGTTGTTCAGGAGGAGCTGCAGCTCTGCACAGTGATTCCCAGGGGATGCACATCATCCAGTACCCATCACACCTGGTCAGTCTGCACTGACCAATCCCTCTGGAAATGCCTCAGGGCCACCTCAGCTCAGCACCAGTGGGGCACCTTGGACACCCCCAGGTTTCCAGCTCCAAACCACGCTCAGCACAGCTCCCACCTGCTGCTGCCCCTGGGCAGATCAGGCCCACAGCTCTGTGCCCTCTCCAAAGGACGAGCTCTGCTTCTCCAGCAGGGACTGCTGCTCCTCCTGCAGCCCCATCCTGCTCCAGTTGCTGCCCCTGTGAGCACAAAGCCTGTGGGTCACAGCTGCTGCTGCTTTGTCAGGCCGCACACCCCACGCACACAGGATGCCTTTGCACTCACACATTTCACTCTGCCACGGTACAGGTTTGCTCAGCTTTGTCCTTCAGCAAAATAAAAAAGGATGCCCCTGGAGAAAGATGACTTGGCAAACATGGAGTGGCCTATGACAAACAGTCACACTGGGGGAAATTGAGAGAAAGAGACCAAATGGATTCATCATCAAAAATTTCCTTCCCTTCTCAGGAGAATGAAGGTACCCTACTCAAAACAGAATCTCTGTCAGATATTAGAACTAAACATAAAAGAGCAAGTCAAACACATAAAGAACAAAAATCAATACTAGCAAAACATTTTTAAAAAACTGAATTAACCACAGACACCAAACACTGCAAGGAAAGTTCTGGAAACATTGATAGAACAGGAGGAAGTTGAAGCAAATGCTGCAGCACTACAGGGAAATCTCTAGAGTCAGAGTCTTCTTTGAAAGATAAGAAGTTCACTGCATTTTTTTTTCCAGGCATTACTTCAAAGATCAGTAGCAATCATAACTTAAAAACAAGAAAGAATATAAGAGTTCAGATTAATACTGGAAAAGAACACATTGACAAATACTTAAGACAAGCTGGTATGTTTCAAATTGCCTAAACCTGTTTGTTTCATCCCATCTTACCCTGATCAAGCAAGTGATTCACCGGAGACCCTGCTGGAATACTGATGAGGTAATTAGAGAACTAGGGGAAAATAATTTATCCTTAAAGTGAAGATTCCACAAAAAGAGGAAAGCAAGGAGAAGCAATGGAATAGAAGTCTAATTATAACTGTTAAAAGAAAAATCCACTGCAATCACAGAAAAAGGAAAGTGAAAGTAAGTTACACTAATTTGGGCTGGCTCAGGCAATCTCCTTTCTTTCTCAAACAGCACCAGGGAGTGTGACTAAAAGGAGATGGCAATAATGTATATAATTTTTCTAGCATGCCTCTTAACCCCATGGCAACTGAGGCTCAGGAAGCAGGTTCAAAGAACATGCTCTAAATGAAATCAGTGTAAGGATTGTACAAAAACATCATCAGGGAAAACATCCTGGAATAGATAATGAAGGACCACAATCAAATACAAATATATATTAAATTAAGGCTCATCAGAACTTTTTTCTGCAACTGGAAAATATCCTAAATATTCTCAACCAAGGTTATGAAGAGGAGAGAAAGCTGAAAGAGGAGAAGATTACAAAGGGCAAGATGAGAACTGCAATAGTCTCAATAACTAGCATAACCAAACCTGCACCTAAAAGCAACTTAAAAACATACATTCCAACATGCACAAATGTCTATACTCAAATTGGAAGAAGCAAACTGCCAGCTATATTGCAGTCCTACAAAAGAACCACAACAGAGAATTCACATCTTAATGGAAACATGTAGCTCTGTTTTAAATCCATCTCCAATTATGCCTGAAACAAACAGCATTGAAGAGAAGTGAATTAATAGATTGCAGCCTGTAGAAACATCTGGTTACCTTTCATCATCTTTAACAATGATAAATCCACAACTGAATTGATGTGGAACAGTTGTGGGCACTACAAACCCTGCTCTTTGCTACTGTGAAAAACTCTTTCCAAAACAAGAGGGGAAGAGAGCACTGGACACACACAAAGGTCCTCAAAAAAGAGCACTTGTATTTAGAGAAATGAAGAAACTGAGGCTGCAAAGTAAAAATTTACAGAAATTGTGGATCATTTTGAGTATATAAAAAGGAATTGAATCATCTGTTCTCTGTGGACAGGAGAAAAGAAAAAAAACCCCACATTATTTAAATGGAAGGAAGAAAAACAAATAAAGGGGAAATACTTTAACAAGAAGGATGTGAAATACCAGTACAGATTGCACTGAGAAGTTGCAGCACACATAGGGACAGACATTCTACAGAAAAAAACCCAACTGCTGGAATTGCTCTCTCACATATAGTTCTGGTTTGGGATACATGGATTCTGGAGAACTTCCTGTGCTCCTTTCTCACCTACTTTTCTGATTCTATGAACACACATTTTGAAACATAACAAATATCACAACTCTCCACCAGACTAAGCAAAAAGAGATTTCACAACTAGTACAGAAGGAAATGTGTCTGACTAACAGAAGAGTGTTACAAAGGCATAAAGAGGTTTTCATTATAGGTCACTAAACCAATCTCAGTTATTCTGGTTGTGACCACAGCAAGCCTTGTAGAGACTTGTGTAAAAATATCAGGTACATTGTCAGAACAAGCCAGAAGCACACAGGGTCTGTGCTTTGTGCTTCTGCTCTGCTCTGCAGACACACACAGCTTTGAGGCTAAAAAGAGCCCAGCACATGAGTTCTGCTCAATGCAGCAACTTACACAGCGCTACATTAAATGCTGCAAGACACAGCAACTAAAACTAATCTCATGAGTAAGCTGCTGGTGAAGTACAATAATCTCAACAGAAGACATTAAAAACAATCACTTACTAAACATACATGTTCTTTTCATTCACTGTGCCTGAGCAAGCTCCTAAACTACAGTACAAACTAACACAGACTGCAGTGCCTGTGTTTCGGGTCCAGGCCTTAGGCATCCTCATTTCAGCAGTGCTCACATCTCAGATCTGTTGGAAATTGGGAATTATTCCACAGAGCACCTGCAATGATTCGACTGTACTGGAAGGGGTTACTGGAAAGCCTGAACACTCCTCCTGTGCAGGGCAACAGTGCAGAGATGTCTGCACCAGGCCTGGCCCAGGGAAAAACAGTGCACAGCACACACAGAGGGGAAAGAACTCTCCCTCAGAGTGAACTCATCTCTCCCTCAGAGTGAACTCATCTCTCCCTCAGAGTGAACCCAACTCTCCCTCACAGAGAACTCAACTCCCCCTACACAGTGAACTCAACTCCCCCTACACAGTGAACTCAACTCCCCCTGCACAGTGAACTCAACTCTCCCTGCACAGTGAACCCAACTCTCCCTCAGAGTGAACTCAACTCTCCCTCACAGTGAACTCAACTCTCCCTCACAGTGAACTCAACTCTCCCTACACAGTGAACCCAACTCTCCCTCACAGTGAACTCAACTCTCCCTCACAGTGAACTCAACTCTCCCTACACAGTGAACCCAACTCTCCCTCACAGTGAACTCAACTCTCCCTGCACTGTGAACTCAACTCTCCCTACACAGTGAACCCAACTCTCCCTCACAGTGAACCCAACTCTCCCTCACAGTGAGCCCCAGCAGCACTCTCAGCACGGTGCTGTGCTTGTGCCTGGCCCAAAACAACCCCTGCAGACACTGAGCATTCACACCCTGGGCTCTCTCACTACGATCAGGGGGGCAGGACAGGAAATCCAGCTGGCTCAGCCTTGTGCTGATGCAGCTGCACAGTTCTGGGATTGCTGACCCTCTTGTACAAGTGCACACACATATGACAGCTTGAACCATCTCTCTTGGGAGGTGTGCCAACCACTTTGCTTAGTTGTGGTTCAATCTCTTCATTTCCTCCCACATGTGAAAACCATTCCATACAGTTTGTGTCCCTGAAATAGGAATTCCAGAATTTTTACCAAAATATATGCAGCAGTGTTTGCTTAAAGGTATATTTATTTTTTTCACAGAACCTGTGAAAAATAATGGCTCATAGTGGTATTCATTTTATTGTTAATAGTAATAATTTAGCGATGTATCTTCCAACCTTTCACATAACCTGTTCAAAAGCTACTACTCATATTCTGGAATCTGTAATATTACAATTCTCAAGCTTAGCTCCAAACACTCTATCAGGCCTAAGAGCTTCTCAAACATTCCTGAACAAATCTCAAAACTTATGACTGAAAAACCTCTTGAAAAACACTGCTTCCAACAGTTCCATGAATCAGGTGCATATCCTGGCACAGCTTTGCACACCACTAATGCACAGCATCTTTACACATCACAAGAGTGCTGTAATTAGTGCTCTACAAACTGAAAAGCAGCACAGAGACCTGGTTAAACATCAGCAGGGAAATTATTTAGCTAAATGTTAAAGGTTGCATAGAATTCAACAGGCATCCATGCCCATCAAGTGGTGCCTTTTCTCCCTCACTGATTAAAATGATGTGCCTCTGATGAGTCTCTGCCATCATCTGCCATCATCCCTCCTCTCCAATTTCCTCATCTGAGAGCCCTTTCTTTGCTTGCTTTATTGGTCTTGTGAGTAAGCAGGCAAATCACAGACACTGCATTAATCTGTTTGAAGGGCAGCACAGGTCTCACAACCCTCTCCCTGCAAGCCTCTACCACACAATGTTTACAATAATCTGTTATTATGCTCGGACCACCCTGGGTCCTTTTTAACAACACTAAACCAGTAATCACCCTGAAATATCTCCTCTGACAGCACACCTGGGTCACAGCCAGGGCAGCTCTGCATTTAGTGATTGTGAGGCCTCTCACCATTACTTTCTTGCAAACAGAGTCCTTCAGCAGGGTTTAGGCTCAGGAGCTGCTTTACTGACACTGAGGAGCCCCAGTCATAATTCATGACACCTTCTAATGCTCAAATACAACATTTCTCAAGCATCTCCCTGCTCCCCAGTTTCACAGCCATCCATAAAGCCAGATCAATCCATATGTCTGCCATTTTCCATCACCACAGCAACTTGAAAGTAGACAAAGGGGAGGACAGTTAAATCACTTAACATGCATTTCTTCACAATGTGTCTGAATAAATCAGCATGACAGTATAAAAGTGACTGCTTTTTCAAAATTACGTGTGGAACCATGGAGGGCTAAGACTCAGAGCATTCAATATATTTTGTTTTCTATTTCATGTTTACAGTGACAGTTTCATTTTTTGGAAACTCTGGGAAGACCACTAAATTGCCATAAATACTGACATACTGTTTGCACTAAGATCTGAATAGCTGTTCAACTCTTTTGCTCCTTATTTGGTTGTGCAGCAGTTGATTTTGTAAACCCTATGCTAAATGTGAAAACCTGTGTTCCTAATGTGAAACCCTCAGATTCCTGAAGTGATTTTCAGAGAGCTTTTCCCAGTTTGGGAGTCAGCCCCCCAGGCTCACATTTCCATGGCCCAGGCTCTCTATATCCCTGTGAATTCTGTTTTCTCCTGCGCAGTGCAGCACTTGCAGGTGCTGCTGAGCTCACATGGAACAGGCTGACCCTGGGGGACAGCCAGGCTTCACTGCAGCACTCACCAAATGTGCATTTTGGGAAGAGAGAAACACCAAATCCAGCCGTGGGAACACCCCACTCTTCAGCACCCCAGCCCTGCCTTCCACACAGAAACCACAGCTCATTTAAAGGCCCTGAAGCTCTCCTCACTTTTGCACACAACCCCCAGCCCACCAGAAAGTAGGAAAGAACTCTTCAGAAAAGGCAAGACTGGTTGCAAAGACTGAGAGCTGAAAATCCTAAAATTAAAGCTTCAAATAAGTTATTGTTGCAATTGTGAAAATTCTGAGACAAATTTTGAGCTGAGAAAGAACAAGCTTTCACACATCTCTACACATTTCATAAACAACAGTCACTGCTCAGCAGTCTGTCGCTTGCAGTCTTCCTTCCTTTTTTCTTTTTTTTTTATAATTATTTAAAAAATTATTTCCTTAATTTCCTCAACACCTCCCTACAGAGGTAAGGAACAGCTTTAAAGGAACACATTTAAAATACTTGTGCTGGCACCCTGGCCCCATCAGAGCTTCGGCACTGACTGAAATAAAAAATGCACTTTAAATATCATTTATGAAGGAAAATACTTGTTGGTCACAAGGACATTTTGCAAAAGAAAAGAAAAAGGCCAAGACTGCTTTCTTCTGCCTGACTGTAAGAAATTCCAGCATGTGTGAAGCCTGCCCAGTCAAACAAAAAGCAGAAATGTCTGCAGCACTACTGAGCTGGCATTTCAATTAAAAAAATTACTCCTACAAATATAAAATCAAAAAACTCTCTAGAAAATAATGATTCCAGTTAACCTTCACACAGTTTTACCCCAACCCCTACAATTATGACACAACATAATTTCAAATCCCTCCAACAGCCTTACTTTGATATTACACCTCAAACTTAAATCAGTATGTTACAGCAGCAAAATAAACACCACATTCCATCTTGAGTGCTAAGATCAAGAGTTAGGAAAAGAAATAGAAGGTTTTTGACATTGTTTTGGAAATCTTTCAGTAAATAATGGAAAATACACCTCCTAATTAGTTCACTGAATGTTAGATTCCTTGAAAACTTTGTAAATAAGATAAAATTTATGTTCAGTAAGGTAACCAGAAAGGTCTCCTTAGTAAGGAGATAAGCTTGATAAGCTGCAAAGCGAAGCAAATTCTGAACATCACAAAACTATTAAGGTTAAAATATGTCTTAGAGAATATCCAGACAAGCAAGTATGTATGAAATCCAGTGAGTGACAGACAAAAACCATTGCACAAGGGGTTATTCCTGAAGTGCTGTGCCACAAACACACCCTGGCAGCACACAGCATGGCTGTTCTTTGGGAACCAGTTGGAAGGTTTATGGAGTCCAAACTCCAGCTCTGGAATTTACCAACACCTTGAATCAGACATGGCAGAATTCTCCAGATCCACGCTCCCACACACCTGAAAGCCATTCCTGCACACCAAGCAGTTTCCTCATGGTGCAATATAAGTGCAATCTTCTTCTCCTGGAGCCCTATTTTCTCCTCCCCTACCCTCAATGCACCATTCAGCAACTCAGAGGGGAAAGAAGAGGGAAGTAGCTGTCTGACTGGAAGAAATAATTAGGCACTTAAGATTCAAATATTTATCTATTTACATCAAAAAATTCCAAGCTTATTTATGTAGAAGAAACTCCAGGAAAGGCACGGTTGCACCACTTTTTCTGAATAAATTATGGACAGAAAAAGCTTTCATCAATGTGTATTATCTTTCATGGTCATACTAATTTAACAAAAGAAATAGAAATGTATATAACAATACACTAAAAAGAGCTGTGTTATTTCACAAAGCCAAGGAAAAACCTGAGAGGTTATTCACCAGAATTTAAATCCATGCTTCCATTTGATTCATAAAATCATCTATGATATTGGAAATGCTTCTGAAACTGCAAAAATATGGGACCTCAAAAGAGATCTATAAATACACCTAAACACTACCAACACCAAGCTACATAATAAATTTGGAGCAAAAAATTTTAAGTATGCTTTAGTCTTCTGGTGTTTAGACTTCAGCTGAATCTGCAGGGCAAAGATGTTAACACCCAGAACATCACTGCTCATCATCCTTTTTATTTTCAGTTTGTCATTGAAAACAACCTGGTATAATATTGTCTCACCAGCTTTTTGTTCCCACATCCTATAACCTTATCTCCCTAATGGCTGCTGTGATCAACCATGTGAAAATTATTGCAGCAAATGTTGAAATTGGAAAAAGAAAAAGATTAATTGTGGTTGTACCAGAAGGGATAGGTAAAGCACATCACACAGCTCAGTTTTAAATAGGTCACAAGCTAGGAGGGAAAAGAACACCTCTCATGCACCAGGGAGCTGGGAAATATTCAAAATCCTACATTTTCTCTGCCACCCTAGAATGAACAGAAATCTACTGCCTTCTGTATTACTGCAACAAAACAGAAGCAATTTCATTTAGATAAAATTTATTTATTTAAAAATTAAACACTGCAAAATCCAAAATAATTTCTCCTTAACAAAATGGAAAAGTGCCACATCCAATGGCACCCAGGAACAGTCAGACTTCTGTTCACACAGAATCAGATATGGTGTGGCTCAACTCTCAGATATTTTCACCCTGAATTTCACCTGAAGCCCTGGAAGATTTATACCCAGTGCACATCAGATATTGACTGAATGGCCCTCATTTACTTTTTGAGAATGCTTTGGAAAGAACAGGTTCTGTTCCAGCTCTTCTTCTGAAATGCCAGCCATGAGGATTTAGGCCAGAACAAACAGGAATGCTGACAACTTCCTGCTAAACCCAGTCTGAGCCAAAGGCCAACAGACAGGGCCTTCTCTAAGAGCATCAAATTCTGCATTAGTCCCATGGGGACGTAGCTGCCCTTATTTTTGCATTTTTCAAGCTCATGCAGTCATTTAACAGTGAATAGGTTTTTCAGGTCAAAAGTCCTAAAGTTTACAAATCTCCCAATCTCTTCTGCAGAAGACAATCATGTCACTACACAATTTGGCATCTGTCCTAGGGTGGCTTTATGATGCTTGTGTCCCCAGTCTGCTCTGCTTGTGCTGGCTTTGAGTTCTGTGCTTCCCAAACTAGCTCTGAGAGCAAAGCGGGGAGAAGGAGAAGCACTGGAATGTCTGAGGCAGCTCAAAACCACAAAAGCTTCAGCTCTCACTCTCTCACAGACACTGCTGTCTGCAGCACACACAGCAGCAGAGAGCTCTCCTTAACCTTCAGTTCATGTTTTAGCCAGCTGAGGCAGAGAAATTCCCTGAACTATGACTTTTCCTCTTCTTGGAACTGATCAGCCTGCTCTGGACTGAAAACCCAAAACCATCAGGAGCTCACATGTTGTAGGAAGGAGAGCAGGACACCAGATGGTTCATCACAGGTCCAGTTTATTGAAGAAAGCATCAAACACTTATACAGCAAATAATAACCTTATGAATATTCTGTAAGCCAAGCAATCTCTTGGTTAAGCTGTACCATGAACTCTTCCTCATTCCTTAGGGGTTACATCTCTCTTTTCTCATCTCTCTTTCACTGTTTGTTATTATACTACAGCCAGGTCCAAGGATACACTATCTTTGCAGGTGCAGGACCTGGAATTAGCCACAGTTTTGTACTTTTCCAGTCCTTAGCCAGCCAAACTCCCAACACTCACACCTGAGACCCACCAGGGCCAGGATGATGACAGACTGAGCGAGCCCAGCTGCACCCCACAAAAAGGACCCTCTCCAAATCTGCCATCTCTTCAGAACAACACAAAGTTCCATTCTTTAACATTATTCATTTTTATGCTTGTGAATACTCTGCTTGTTAAATAAATACGTTTTTCCCACTTTTCTCAAAAAAAGTTTGCCTCCTTAAAAAAACTACTTGGAGGAGGAGCTGCTTGAATCTCCTTTCTAAAAAAAAAAAACACTCCCAAAATTTGCCCTAAACCAAAACAAAACATCCTACTGAGCTCTCTCTTCACTGATTACTGAATTCTTGCCAGGTTATGCCATTCCCTTCATTTTTCATTATCATATGACCACTAAAAGGATTAGAATCAGTTCTTAAAAAGACTAAGTGTGGTTTTAACTTTTTCATCACAGATGCCTGCCCTCTTCCACACTTCTTCTACACTCTGTGATTCCAAACAGCTTTAGCTTCACTAATGGGTACTGGGCACTACTGCAATTCCTGAGTGAACTCCTATGAAGCTCTGAAATATTTCCATAAGCAAGAACAGTTCCAATCCTTCTTCAAAAAGTTACCACAAGTCAGCACATCTTTCAAACCATTGAAACAGTCAGTGCTAGCACAGAACAGAATCTGTGTTCCCAGATCTAGAATCTTATTTCAATCTGACCCCAGCTGTGGCATCTATTTTAAATTCAAAAGATGCCTTCCAACCCAAACTATTCTGTGATTCAAAGATTCTGTGATCATTAGCTGAGGACCTGCCCCTGGAGGAATGCTGCAACAACAATGAAGAGAATTTATGCAGATTTAGAAATATTCTTACACCAAATGTCACTGAAAGAACACTGCTCCCATTCTCAGCCTAAACTACTTTCCTAAATAAAAAACACTTCAAGTACAAAAGCAAAGTGGAAGTGTCATTATCTAAACTCCTCTCTCTATTTTATCTAGAGACAACCAAGCTTTCTGCCCTCATGTTTTCGATGGATATCACCACAGAAGAAGACAATTAAGGCTTCAAGGAAAGGCACATTCACCTACAGAGAACACAACGGAGCTCAGCAAAGCCCTGTCCAATTCCTGCACCAGTGAGAGACCAGCCAAAGATCTCTTGCAGTCACTGGGATGGCTGAAATAACTCTGCCTCAAGCACAGACCCAGAAAGCTTCAATTGCTGCAGGGAAGCACAAGATCTGCATGTCTCAACATCACACCAATGCAGTGGCTCTAAAATTGGTTCCAGTTGTACTGATTTATCCAGGCCCTGGAGGGCTACTAACCAAAATCACAGGAAATTCCATATATATTCTCTTCTGGCTACTGTTTTAGGAAACAAAAATCCAGGAGAACAAGAACAGCTTAATGTGTGTGGTAAGAGACAATGATCACTTTGACTAGAAAACATAAATTACTATAATTAGAGAAGTTACCAAACACATTCAGTTTTACCTGAGTAAAACTGAACAAGTAAAGGAAATATTTATTCATTTGTTTCAAACACACCTGTAGATACAATCTCTGGATTACTTCCATTTCATGTGCTGCTGCAAAAGCTTTACAGCACCTGAAGGAATCTTTCAATCTGATTTCTTGATGTAAAAGGTAGGTACTGACAGCATAGAGCTGCATTATTTTCACCTGATGGTTTATTCTTTAATTGGGAGTGATGAAGTAGAATCTGCAGCAGTTGGTTTGCTCTCCCACAGCTGCTGTTACCCATTTTCAGACATGCAGTGACTCGAGATAGGCACCACTCAATATTCTGCAGGAGGATTATTCAGCAACTCCCCTTCATTTGTATGTGAGCGCTCATTTTGTCTGCACACCACTCCCAGGAGAGAGTGGCAGATGGACAATGCCACAATTCCTCAGGGCTGTCTCCTCCTCCCTGATCACAGTGACAAGTGATTCTGGTGTGAGAAGCATCAGGAGCTATGTGAGCAGCAGCTCAGGATCAGGCAGCAATGATGGGTATAGTGTGTGATGGAGTATTAAAGAGAACTGCTACAATATCTGCAGAAATATTCAAGTAATAGAAGAAGTAGGATGTAAGGGGAAAAAAATTCTGTCTCAACTGATTGCTTCTCCACATTGCTAGTCCCAAGCTGGCACAGCTACATGGCAATGGACTTGCAGGATAATATCATTTCAGTGCCACAGGATGCTAAAGCTGAAACTTGAATGGTGTTCTTTTGTCTAAAACAGAAATGGTTAAGCAATGCTTGGATTTTAGTCTAGAGAAGGTAACAAGCCCTTATATGCAAAATATAAATTCAGTTCACAAGTCTAGCCAGCAGTCAAAACTTACATTTTGCTGCAGCTTTAACATTGCTAATAAAGTTTCTTCTGATTTCACTAACAAGCCAGAAACTAAAGAAGCATGGAAAATTAAAGCTTTGTACAGCCCGCAGGCTGTTTTACATTTGCATCTATTTGAAACATCCAGATTCCTTGCTGTAATTTTTCAGTAATTGCAAGTAGGCCAGCACATCAGAAGTAGGAGGAGCAGCTACAGGACGTGTCCATGTCAGCACCCAGCACTGCTCCCTGCACAAAAAAAGGGCAGCACAACAGGTTCCCAAGGATGAAAAATCATCTTACTGCAAACCTGTGCAGCAAAGCACTACAGTTAGCACTGTGGATAACTCCTTATAACACAGTTATCTCCATGCAGGTGTCACTCAGCACTGCTTTTTAAAAGCCACTTAAAAAAAAAAATCCAGCCTTCCTGTGACAGACATCTTTTGTGGAAAATCCCTTCTTTAGGATTTTCCCTTCTGGGAAGCTGAGGCCCCAGAAGAAGGATGTAAACTCTGGTTATCTGCTGCTGGGGAATGCAACAGGTGCACCTGGGATTGGCCCATGTTGCATGTTTACAATTAAGGGCCAATCAAAAGACCAAGCTCTCTCTGAGAGAATCAGAGAGAGCTTCGTTGTTGATTCATTCCTTTTCCATTCTTAGCTTGCTAGCACTCTGAGAACTTTTCTCTCTATTCCTATTAGTATAGTCTTACTGTATTATATATCATAAAATAATAAATCCAGCCTTCTGATCATGAAGCCAAAATTCTCGTCTCTCTCTTCACCCCTGAGGAACCCTTGCAAGCCCTGCAACATCTTCCACAGCACAGCTTTAAGTTCTGTAAGTATGTTTTTACCAAATGTTCCTCTTTCACCACTAATTTTTCCTCATTACTTCATCACCCTTTCCCATCCTTTCAGTTCTGTGGAAAGGAGGGGGAAAAAGAGTTTTTTGTTCCTTCTGCACCTTGTGCCCTGTGCTCCTTAGCTGTGCACAGCCAGGGACTGCAACAGCGAAGCTGTGAAGGGCAGGATTCAGGAATCAGCTGCAACACCTGCCTGGCTGTAGTTAAAAAGGTGAAACCCAGATGACAGGCTCATCCAGGACTCCAGCAGCTTCAAAAAACAAATGAACATTAACAAGAGCCTCCACAATTCTGGGTGGTAAGATAAATAGCGAGCCCTCATTTAGCCTTGGGGAAGTTTACTTAAAAGGGAAAGTGTGTCTGCCTGTCTGCGGCAGCTGCTGAGATAAAAACACCAGCATTACATCAATCAGCCAAGAGGGAAAACTGGAGCAGGCAATTCTTTTCAAAAGTTACCTTAAAATGATGCCTGAATGTGGATGTTATGGTTCCTTAAGAATTCAGGGACTGGTTAAAATCGTATCAGAAGGAGTAATGCAGACTTGCAAGGTATGTACTGTCTGCCATTTTAAAAAGACTTTAATCCTAAAAGCACCAAAGCACATATCCAGACTATTCTGAGAGTCAGACATACTCAAAACTAACTTTTAACAATCTCACAGAGTAGATTAAACTTCTGTCTTCCCCATAACTTTATGAATAAAGGGACTAGACAGTGGTTTTATTCAGCATTCAAAAATAAGTTCACCTTTGAGAACAGGTCATCCATGAAAAATTTCAGCCTAAAGGATGAATATTTTGAAAGCTCTGAGCATATAAAATAGAATGTCAAAAGAAAAATAGTGCTTCAACTCAAACCACGGACTGGCATTTTGAACCAGCAAGCTTTGAAGGAGAAACATCTTCTACTGCTATTGCAATTTTCTCTTCCCTTACTAAAAATAGGGACTGGCAATAAATTCTCTTGAAAAGCAACTCATTTCAGAAAATACAATATTTTATTTTAAATAATTGTCTCGAGGACATATTAATTTCCCTCTTATAGATAAAATGCATGCAATAAGGGAAAAAATGCACACTTATTACTGAATTTGTTTATAGAAGTAATATTAATAGCCTGTAGGTAGCTTTTTTCCCCCCATAGAGAATAATAATTGAGTTACATCCTTGTCTGTTTTGCACTTTCTTTTAACAACCCCCAGCAAAGACCAGGAAATCTTTCTCTCATACTTTCCATTCTAAAGATTACAGCCTGAAATTTCACTCTGTATGAGAAAATAAAGTGAAAAAACTCTCATATAATTAAATTTATCTATTTAGTTAAAACCTTTTAATACAGTTTCAGGATTACTATCTCCCATTCCAATGTTGCAATTAAATGAACCAAAATCTTCCAACCAAGGCTAATTAAAGCTGTAGTTTCTCAACTACAAAGTATACAGTACACACAGCAACCTAAGTACATTTTCCTGTATTTTTCTTATATACATTTTCAGTGTCACTGCTGGTGGTAAATAAAACACAAGCACAATATATACATCAAAACCAGAAACATGGCAAAAACTTTCTGCCCTGGCCCCTTCAGGAACAATCTGCAGGAAGAGAGGATCAAAAAAAGCTGAAATATGTTTCATTTCAATGTGCATTTTAAATAAACCATTTGCTCCATAGTTTGCACTGACAAGTGCTAACCCACTTGGTCGTTATAGAAATTCCTATGTAATCAAATGTGTGGATAGATTTTATCAAACACAGGTAACTTCAGGAAGAGATTCAGACAGAAGCCAGCCCTCAGCACTGAGTGCAGCCTCTGGTGCAGCCCCCCTGCCCTGGCTGGAGGGAACACCCCTATTTGTGAAAAACACCTTTCCCTGAAGAAAGAACGCCCCTATTTCTGAAAAACACAGTTCCCTGAAGAAAGAAAACCCCTGTTTGTGAAAAACACCTTTCCCTGAAGAGAGAACACCCCTATTTGTGAAAAACACCTTTCCCTGAAGAAAGAACGCCCCTATTTGTGAAAAACACCTTTCCCTGAAGAAAGAACGCCCCTATTTGTGAAAAACACCTTTCCCTGAAGAAAGAACACCCCTCTTTGTGAAAAACACCTTTCCCTGAAGACTCTTCTTGCAAGAAGAGCTGCCAGAGACAGGTCTCAATTTCAGAGCTGTTCTCGTTGCCAACCACCAGAATTGCTCCTTCTGGAATTCCTCTGAGCCCAATGAACAGTGGCCCCAAAGGCTTTTCAGAGCCCTCTGCAGCACAGGAGGAAGAAAAAGACAAAGAGCCAACACCTCTGTGCAAGCTGTTCTCCTTGTTGTATTCATGGTACAGTTACAGGTACCAAAACAAAACCAATCTGATTCTTGGGATACAAGTTTAGAGGGTTTTGGTTTTTCTGCTTATTGACTCATTATTCATTAGCTTTACAATGACAGGTAATTTTAATTCCTACAGATTAAAACTGCTTGGTTGCACAGTGGTGCAATTTATTGCTGTGTGAACATCTAAAGGATCAAGCTCCAACCACATGCCAGTTTTAAGACTGGAGATTATTTTGGTGAATTTTCTACTTCTGCAGTAAGAATATTCAATGCAGAAGCCAGAGAAGAAATGTACACCTGTATTGTTCCATTGTTATTAAATCATTTTTCACAGAACCACAGGGTATGATTTAGTTTCTTTCCAGAGTAGCTTGACAGCTCAGATCAAAGTGGCATCCTGTGATAAAATCCCACAAACGCCCTAAAGAACAACATCAGGTACTTGTCACAGTTTATGAACTTTAAGAAAAAACCACCAAACAAAAACCATGCACAAAACCTACAAGTACTACACACCATGAACAAGTGATACAATAATTTGCTTTAACAACAGAAGATGCTAACAGTATCACTGCATTTCTACCACCTGCAGCCTTCCATCCTTTCCTATGTTAGAAGCAAGGGTAGCAAATCTGACAGCTGTTGTAACCTCTTTCACTCATCTAACAAAGTGTCAGGGTTTTGTTTGTCTGATTAAACACAGAAGTGCACAGTAATTCCCTGTTTCCTAAAATGAAAGATTATCAAAAAGAATTTTCTAATGTTGTCACTCTGTGCATGCATGTGCAGTGGCAGCAGTAATTTCCTACTGAACTTACTGATCCTACAGGAGTTCTTTAGGACCACACAACTGAGATACTTGGAAGGGTCTGTGGAGTCCCTGGAAGGACTTTGCAGCAGGGTTCAGCTGTCCAGGGACAGGTACCTGGGAATAAGAGGCAGACTTTTGTTTATTTGTCACTTGCTGGACATTACCAGAGCAGGAAAATGCTTTGAGCACAGCACATACAAGGTGGGTGATGCAAGAACATTGTCTGTGTCACTGCTCCTTGCTGCCAGAAGTATCATGGAAGAAGAAATATCATTATGCAATGCCTTTAAAAAATCTCTTTCTTGTCCTACCCCCTAGAAATAATTCTTAAATTTGCTGTTTTCTTTTATTGTTAATCTTTACATAAAGAATTAGGATGCTTTGAACAAACACACTGTTGAAAATGAAGGTCCAAAATGCTTTGACTTGTGTTCTAATAAAAGAGGTCTAGAATCTCAAGCTCTGCTCTGAACCTAACTTCCACAAATTGTTGCTACCATTGGAAGGGTTAGTTAAGACTTGTTTTCATCTTACAGACTAGTTATATTTTTGATCAGTCAACATGGTTCTTAGCATTTACTTTTTATTACTGTGATTTCATTATTTATCATGCATTTAAGTACCACAACCTCCATTCTTTCTGTTCCCTTTGTTTCAAAGCAGATACATCAAGACAGATCATGAAGTGACCCAGAGAATCCATAAGTCCATATCTGCTTCCAGTGCATAAAATCTAAAAAATCAGGAGCATTTAAGATCACAGCACCCCCGTGGATGTCAGGAAGGACTTAGGAAGGAATCTTGTTTTGAACAAGGACTGTGGTCTTGCTCAGTAAGTGACTGAGCTGTGCCCAACAGAACTTTCAAACCTGCTGCAGCTCATTAACATTACCTTGACAACCAGCATCAAATTGCAGCAATTCTACCTGGTCAAAACTCTTCCCTTCTCCTTCCCTGCCTTTTTTTCCCCTTTTCTAACAAGTTTCTCAGAGACAAACTGTTAACAAAATTAAAATAATGTTGTGCAAGCTACTTTCAATGGAAAAACACTTTTAAAAACAAAATTATTTTCCAGGTCTTTTCAAGGTAAAACCAATTAATAATCTAGAGAACTCCTGCAGCACTCCATGCATGTGCACCTACTTACACATGTAAAGAGTTTTACTGGATTATGGCCATGAAGACTGATGCTTTAAGTCTCTGTGTACAGAAGTCTCATTTGACACAACAGGATATTCATCCACTAAAAAACTGCAGAACCAAAGCCATATGGCCTTTTGGCTTGGATTACAGAATCATAGGAATATTGTCTTTTTACTGTCTCACTAAGTGTGAATTAACAAAGACATGGAATATGACCCTAAGGAAATATCTGTGCCCAAAAGCACAAGGCAGCTCTTTAAAAGCACAAAGTCTGTTCTTTCACAAGAGTTTCCTGAAGTAAAGCACTGGACCTCAGTCTGACAATAAAAACTGTTAAGAATGGTTAAATAATTTACAATATCAATATATAATGTAGTTATATCAGTTTGGTTTGTGCTCCTTATCACAGAATCATAGAATGTCCCATGTTGGAAGGGACCCACAGGACCAACAAATCTGGACAGGGACATGAAAAGAACCTCTTGCTTAAGTACCCACTTTGGAGTCAGCTGTTCCATGGTGCTGAGGTGGATTAACACAGGACCCCAGTTGTGTGAGTAATGCTTAAATCAGCAAACCATTAACAGCCCACAGGCTTCACAGACAGACAGGAATGGAGGCAACTGCTCATATTTCTAAGCTGGTGACCTTACATCTGTCATAAATAAGTGTAAATCATTTATATCCCCACTAATATTCAACTTGATAAAAGGCCACAATTCACTACTCCACCAGCCCTCCCCAGTGCACTGTAACTCAGCGCTGCTATGACTGCCCTGTTACAACAGAGCAGTTCTTCCAGTTTTCATCACTGAATTTCTTAAAATGAAGATGAATGTTGACTTGTGTAAACCTCCTGCTGCTCTTTACACCTGCCTTATGCAGCTCCCCCATTGCCCAGAGCATCTGCTCATATTTTACCTTCAAATTGTACTGCTTCTTCACATTTTGATTTCTCCTACAACTCCTTAATAAAATCTTTGTAGAGTCAAATGATGAAAAATTGTTAAACCCAGCAAACTGCCTTTTTCTTCAATGGTAGATTTTGTAGTACCTGATAAACTGCTCCACTTCATCCCCTTCAAACACTGGAGTTTTGTTTATTAATACTGTTTAATGCAATTAGGGGCCACTGAAACAACTTGTTTCCCAGAAGCAGAAGACATAATCTGAAAATACAGAACACTTACCATCTAAGATTTATTCTGCCTGTATCTTCTAATTCCTTTCTGAATTTCTTACAACAGCACAGTCCATATAATTAAATTCCCAAGACCATATAAACCATTAAAATATGATTACAAGAATTTGTGCCATGCTAAATAGTTACAGTAAATTCTGTTGAGTTTTGCCAGTATTGCAAAAAAAGACAAGTCATTAAAAGGTGACGTGAACCAAGTTTATCCTATTCAAATTATTTCATACAAAAAATTAGTGTTTTCCACACAGAAATGCATCTGTAACAGCATTCTATCTTCAATCAAGCTGACATGTGGCTTAGGGGTTTGCTATGGAAATTAAGTATTTTCTAACCATTCACAGGGAAGAAAGACCCTCATCTTAAGGAAAAAGCCCTACAGGCAAACAGTTAAAATATTGTATGCCACGAGGAAAATAGATGATAAATTAAAGGAACAGCATATGCTTAGCATTTATGGAATATCATTAAATCTAATCATGACTATGCACAGTATTTGACAACAAGTTAACACCATATAATCTTTTGTAGGATTGGGGAGGGGATGTGCATGCTGGTTTTCAGCAGTGACACCCAATATATCCCCCAAGGAGCTTTCAGAGACCAGGAAATTTCAGCAGGTTTACTATTCCCTGTTGTACTTCCAGGCCTTGCACTGCAGCACCATCACAAGAGCAAAGCAAGGCTGCTGAAGTGGAGCAGCCAGGGAAGTTTGTTAAACCATCCCCAGCTTGGCCCAACAGCCCTCAGGCCCTCTGGAAACAAGGGGTGCTTGCACACACCAAGCACCAGCAGAGCAGGCCCTGGTACCACTCACAGCTCCACCCCAGCATCACAAACATTCACAGCAACAGCATCACACAGGAGTGACCATTTCAAAACACAGGAGTGACCATTTCACCATAAGGAAGACTGACAAACATAGGGGATTACTTGCCCAGGCTGCCTGATCCAAAGCATGAGCATCCTGCTCATAGAAGCAAAGCAGTGCTGGACTGGAATCCTTAGATTAGAAGTCTTAACTTGGTGCAGTTACACAGTTACATATCCTTTTTTAATAGTTTGCATTTGAAGAGACTTTTCTATGGGATCAGAATTATCAATACCACAAAAACAAACCTAATAGGAATGTACATGGCAGGCAGTGTAAGACAAAACAGAAAATGCACACATTTCTTTGCACTGTCTGTCTCTAAATGCAGAATTAGCAGCATGTGTATATCATAAAGCACTCATATCTCACAAAAATAAGTAATTGTTAAAATGCACTCAACACCAACATGTCACTAAGCCACTGTCCATCCAGTTCATGGAGTAAAAAGCTTACAGGAAACAGGTGCGACGACTGTCCTAAAACCCTGTTCATAAACCACATATAAAATTTCTGGTTTCTTCTTTAGAAACTGCACTAAAATAACAGTGAATGATTCTCTGTAGCAGGGAATTATTGCCATTCATTCTTCCATTACACTGCAGGAGCTGCATTTGTCTATCCCTGTCATGACAGCATTGCACTGAATGGACATGACATGAAAATACAATTTTACATTTTCTACTACAAAAATAACTTCTCCACTGTGCCACATAGAATCAATGTCTAAATGAATTACAGCCTACAGGTAAAACCATGTCAATTAAAAACTTCTCCAAGTCTCTACTCACCAACTACAGAAATTTAGTAGTGGAGGTGGCAGAAATTTTGTCTTATGACAACTCCATTACTTCCATAAGGTATTTATTAGTGCAGCATGAACAGATCTACAGCTACATAGCTCTGAGTTCTACAGCTCTTCCAAACTATACTAATCCACTCTATATTCAAAAAACTTATGGATTAGACATACTGGGAAAGAATTCATCTTCCAAGACAACTGCAAAACAATTGTGGGAAAGGATTAAAGGATCAAAACATGCTGGACTGACAATTGATTCTACCAAATTACTAAATTTTAAGTCACTTGGTCTGCCACTGCTGCACATTACATAAAGAAAGCAGTGTACAGGGCTGCAGGAGAAATTTTCTTCAGGTGCAAAAAAATAGAAAAAGCAGCTTTATGATAGTGCCTTTAACAAGCCCTGAACCATAAACACATCCAGAGAACAGAATTTATGAAGCCTATGCACTGTAGTTTATTTAGAAGTATCTTGCACAGGAGAGATGAGCTGCAAGGCAGAGTCAAGGCCTGCACAGCACTGCATGGGAGCAGAATGAGACACAACAGGCACAATGTGAAAAAGAAAGCTACAGCTTAGATAAAAGCAAAATCTTTTCCCCTGGAAGGATGCCCCAACAGGGGAGCAGGCTGCCCAGAGGGGCTGAACAGTCTCATCCTCATAAAATTTCAAGGCAGGCCTGGATAAAGCTCAGAGTAACCTCACCTGACCCCTGAGCTGATCCAAGCCGAGCAGGAGGCTGTACCAGGACCCTCATGAGGTCTCTTCCTAACAAAATTATTCTGTAATTCTCTAATTACAAAGAGAAAGCAGAGGAACTGACAGTCATAAATAAATCATTGTGACAATTTTGTGACATATAAAATAATATTGCAGCAAAATTATTATGCAAGGGTATAAAGTCTTTATATGAAGGTCCATAAACCATTCTTACAGTATGCATAAACACAGTAAAATTTATATGGATGGTAAAAAGTCTAATTTAAAACTTTTATAAAATTTAACTACTGACATTTTATTAGCATTACCTCTTTCCAAAAAAAGAGGATTAAGTATTACAATTAAGTACATCTTGCTAAGAGGCAACTATGCATTTTATTATTTAAGTGATGAACATGCTTCAGCTTTTAACTTTGATTTTCTAACTAAATAAATTTTGTATATGCCCGAGGATTTTACAGAACAATTCCCACCAGTGCTAGCACTAGCACTGCCCCTACAGAACTCACATTATTCATCTGAAAGGAAGCTCTGTGTCAAAATACATTCTTTGACTAGGAACAATTTCCATTTTGCTCCCTATCATTCTAATTTTACTACCAGAACAGCAAACATGCTGCAACAACCTGAAGCCTTGATTAATTTACAGCTAACCTCAATTCACCTAGACCCTCCAGAAGAGGGGGATTTTGTTGTGTGATTTTTGTGGTTTGGGTTCTTTGTTTTGGTTCTGGTTTTGTTTATTAAATGGTGTGAGTTGTGCCCTAAGTGTTTTTATAGCTGACTCCCCAGAACACGGTCAGGTCCATCCCCAAGGCAGCTTTTAGGGAGCACACAGCTGTGTTTGCACATGCACTTCCTACAGCTGGCAAACCTGTACCAGAAAGCCTGGAAACACCATCCTGGCAGAGCACTTCAGTTTCACAGGACACATGCACTGTGCAATAGCCATAAAGGAAAAAAAAAGAATAACCCATATGGGTCAGACTAAACAGATATTCAGTAAAACATCCTTGAAGGATGGAACACCTCCTAAAGGCCCAACAAGAAAGACCAACATTTTAGCAGGGCATGTTGCAATAAGACAATGGGTAATGGGTTCAAACTAAAAAGGGTCAATTAAAGAGTAGATTGAAGGATGAAATTTTGTACAGAGAGGGTGAAACATCAGCACAGGTTGCCCAGAGAGGCAGCAAATGGCAATCCCTGGAAACATTCATGGCAAGGCTGGCCAGGGCTCTGAGCAACTCGATGTAGCTGAAGATGTCCCTGCTCACAGCAGGGGAGTTGGACTGCATGGCCTTTACAGGTCCTTCCAAGCCAAAGCCTTCGGAGATCCCAGGGCCCCTCACATGTGAACAGGAGCAGGGCGGGCACAGCTGCCCCCCAGAGCAGTGCTGAGGGCACCAGGCTCACACTGCTCTGCCTCGGGCTTTAGAGGATTTGCTGGTGCAGAACGTGGGCAGTCAGGGACCCAGGCTGGAGGAGCAGTGTGTGAGCAGTGTGTGTGTGTGTGTGTGTGAGCAGTGCCCCTGCAGCAGTGTGTGTGTGTCTGTGTGTGTGTGTGTGAGAGCAGTGCCTCTGCAGCAGTGTGTGTGTGTGTGTGTGTGAGCAGTGCCCTGCAGCAGTGTGTGTGTGTGTGTGTGTGTGTGTGAGAGCAGTGCCTCTGCAGCAGTGTGTGTGTGTGTGTGTGTGTGTGTGTGTGTGTGTGTGAGCAGTGCCCTGCAGCAGTGTGTGTGTGTGTGTGTGTGTGTGTGTGTGTGTGTGTGTGTGTGTGCGCCCATGGGCAGTGTGTGTGTGGCCCTGGGCAGGCAGTGTGTGGGAGCTGCAGGGTCACTGCTCACACACACACACACACGCTGCCCATGGGTGCACACACACACACACTGCCCAGGGGCACACACACACACAGCCCAGGGGCACACGCACACACACTGTCCAGGAGCACACACACACACACACACACTGTCCAGGAGCACACACACACACACACACACACACACACACACTGCCTAGGAGCACACACACACACACACACACACACACACACACACACGCACACACTGCCCAGGGGCACACGCACACACACTGCCTAGGAGCACACACACACACACATGCACACACTGCCCAGGGGCACACACACACACACTGCCTAGGAGCACACACACACACACATGCACACACTGCCCAGGGGCACACACACACACACTGCCTAGGAGCACACACACGCACACACACACACACAGTGCCCATAGGCACACACACACACATACACACTGCCCAGGAGCACACGCACACACACACACACTGCCTAGGAGCACACGCACACACACACACGCACACACACCCCGCCCAGGAGCACACCCTGCCCAGCTCTCTGGGGGATGCTGGCTCAGCTCTGCTCCCTCGGTGCCTCCCACAGGGAGGGGGGGTCCCAGCGCTCCCTGGAAAGGTGACAGCTCCCTGCAGAAACGCTCCAAGTGCCAACTCCAACAACATTTGTCACAATCTCATTCCTAGTAACACCCCTGCAAGGCTCCTGTAAGATGGGTTAAGGCTTGTCTCTACTTACAAAGACTTTAGGAGCCGTTTTACTGACACTACTAAAAGCAGTGACAAAATGAGCTACTAAAGGCAGTGACTGAAGGATATAGAGAGAATTTATTCAAGTTATATTGAATTATCTTAAAATACTTCTCTACTGCACCTTCTTCAGAGGTCAGAGGACTCCAGTATTGTTCACATCTTTTTTTACATTATTACTGTCTGTATTTCATTTTCAGAATTGTTTTTTCTCCCTCCCTTGATCACTGCTTTAATTTTGTAACTATGTCAGAAGTTCTATCATTTCTCCTCTAAACTATTACAGACACTTAGGATGACAACACACTGCCTTTTTAAACTATCCTTATTACTGAGGCAAGATTCATAGAGCATGCAGGCACAGGTACACACACTTCTTTAAATTCATCTTCATTTGTTCTAACCTTTTCAAGATTCTTAACAGCTTCTCAGCTAGCTCTTTGCAATTCTAATGAACCATTTTCCAAAGCAAATACAAACTTTCCCATTTCACTTTCACTAAGTCAGGAGGGCGGCCAAGGCCAGGATCAAGAGCTCTCTAGCATGCCTTCAATGATTGTTCTCACCAACTCCCTTCCCTGAGCGCCCAGGTTCAGCTCTGTTCACACCCCAGCAGGGAATGGACCCACCCTTCCTGATGACAACTTCTCTCACAGACACTCCCAGTGATTTCACAGGGAAAGGATCAAGTGGAAAAGGACTGGCTATTATTTTACCTGTGTTTCAAAAGTATAACCTACCCCTATAATTGTGGGGCAGGAAACAGAGATAGTCTTCCCTTGTATTGTCTCTGTACCTATCCTCTCTATTGTTTTAGCAATAAAATATCATCAGCATCTCCAAGGTTTTGGTCTCCAATCAAATTTTACTTACAGGGAATTTAGCTCTCCATTTAGGTTCATATCTTTAACATCCAAATTACTGCTCTAAGAATGCTGCCTTTTAGTGAAAATGTCACTTTTGCCAGGGATATCACCCACAGACCAGGCACATCTGTTATTTGTCTCCAAAATAATAATCAGTAAGAAACTTTAACAAAAGGCTGCATAACCTTTTCAGATCCTGAAATAATTTCCTGACCTCTACTAACTTAGCAGAAGAGGCAAATGCTGCAGTATTCTCTTAAGATAACCACAAAGACTCTGCACTTCAGACACATCTTCTGCAGGAGCTGCTCACACACCTCCCTGCCAGCTCCCAGAAACACAAGAGGGAATCACCACTGGGAGATGGTAGCCTCCAGTTCTCTTCACCCAAAAAGATACATAATTGTACTCTTTGACTATGTGGTCTCTTAACCTCTTCCACCTTAAGGAATCCAGTGCTCAATTTCAGAACTGCAGATAACATAAACTGATAAATGCACTTTTTTTTTTTTTTTTTTTGCAACCATTTGTGATCTAGTTAAAATAACCTACATAAAATTGTCCTGTGGTACAGTTTGTATTTCTCTCTCCCACAAATCAAAAAGGATCATCCTTCCTCCAGTGCTAACCAACCAAGTTACAGCTGAAATTAATGTAATTGTTGTTTCATATATAAATCTTGGCTGAAGTAAGACTATTACATACTATCTCTTGTTCTTACAAAGTCAGATCCATGGTCAAATTAATGCAGAAAAAACCCAAATGTATTTACTCAAGGAAATAAACAAATTTAAATTGGACACAGGAAAGCTTTCACTGTCCCACTGCCAGCAGAATTTATTGTTATGAGCTATAAAAGCACTGTTACAAGTGTCAAAATCTTACCTACAAGGAAACTTTTGCTCCATAACAACCATCTATAAAGGCCCAACTTCACTAAATCACATAAAGGCAAACTTCAAGATAGATCAGCTGAGGAATAGCCACTGATAGCTGCAAAGTAACCAGCTGCAGCACTCTCACACCATGAAGAACTTACAATACAGGCTCATGTTCTAAAAAAAGCTGGATAGCAAATAAAGGGAAATATTAGAGCCTGATGAGGCCCATCAAGCATGGCCAAGGTCTGACTGCTCTCCCAAACCCTGATGAGAAACAGAGCCAGTGATGACAGGCCTATATATCACAGACAACCAGATGCATTTTGCCTGGGTTGGGAATATGACCTGAAATTCCAGAGGGATGGAAAGGAGGAAGTCAAAGTCAGGAAATGAGGTTGGGGCAGTGCCCTCTGTCCTGACCCACCCTCTGCCCTCCTTCCTGCATGCCCAGTATCCCTGTGAGTGTTCCAGGAGCTGGGGATCCTCCAGCCCCTGTGGGAGCAGCTCCCCAGCAGCAGGGTGCTGTTGTGCAGGGACAGACAGACAAACAGCAGACAGCACCGCTGGGGTGGCACTGCTGGGTTTGCTCGAGCCCATTGTGAAAAGCACCTTGCTGTGAGCAAAATGAATGAGGCAATACCTCCAGAATGCACCGACAGAAATGAGGTGTGGATGACAGATGACAAAGGCTCGGAGGAACAAGGAGACCAAGTAAGCAAACAGTGATGCAGAGTGACTGGAAAAGAAATTTAAGTGCTAATGACAAGAGTGAGTTTTAGAGGGAAACTGCACATGGGATTATGCAAATGAAAAATATAGAATGCAACTTGATGCAGAACGTGCAGGACAAGGGGCAGGGATGTGTACAGGAGAGACGATATAAAATAAAGGACTAAGTGGCCACCTTGACAAGGTCACACAGACTACAGAGTAGGAATATTGACTTGGACTTGAGACAAGAGCAATAAATAATTTGTCAGGGTATGTAACAGTGATTTCTCTCTTTAGCTTTCTTTCAGCTCTGTGTAGCATTGCTCCAGCTTACCCAGAACAGCTGGAATCCAAAGGCTGAGTGATTACCAAGGGTCAGAACCCTCACAAACAGTGCTAACAAGTTCTTCCCTCAAAACAAGGTTGTGAGCCAAGGGAAAAGCTAAGAAGCTCCCCTGGTACATAATCCTATCTGGTTACAGAACTTGAGTTTCACAGGAGACAGAGATCCCCACCTCTACCAGGTTAGGAAACCTGCTACCACATAAGAAAAAAACCCCTACACCCTGCACAAAATTCAAGGGTTTTATTTGCTGTGTTGATGTTCTATCTACTAAAGCACTGAGGAATGGCCACAGTATGCTATGGCCACAGTAACTGCACCCCAAGCTGAGCCTTCAGATAAAGACAAACAGACCCACCTGCTCCTGGCAGAGTCTGCTCAGGCTGCTGCCTGCCACCAGCTCCTGCAGTGCTCCTGCTGCATTTGTCCACCATTCCCAAGCTTTATGTTCTCAAACCATTTTCCATTTACAGCTCAGTTATTTTGCAAGGCTTTGCATTTCATCTGATCTGATTTTTATGAAGCGCCAAGGCAGTGAAACATTTTATATGGAATTTATTTTTCTGTGAGAAGCTGGTGTGTGACTGTCAGGCTGGGATCAATACAATCTAACATTCCCCTCAGATAACTCTTTCACAAACTACTATTACTGTCATTTTCACCAGGACATAACATCACTCATTAGCCACTCTCTAGTAATCAGAGCTCTGCATTCCAAACTGTTATTGCACTTCTAACTTGCATCCTTTCAGCATCTAAATAGCAGTTTTTCTCATACTAAGAAAAAAAGCACAAAAAAATGAGCCAATCCCCAAACAAAAAAAAAAAAACCTCTCACCACAAACAAAAACAGTAGCTCAGACTATATGGTACTTACTGTCTCTGAGCCTGTAAAAATGTCAGTTGTCCTCAGACTGAACTTTTTACCTAGACTGACATAAATCTGTTAAAGCCTGAAAAAAGGAACTTCAAATACCCACAGAACCTTACTGGCAAGTCCTTATACAGCAATAAATCTTTAACTCTTGGATGAAGGCATTTAGTGATGTCCTCCAGTAGATCTGGTACTAAGAGGCTTGCTGAAGGTCACACAAGATAGCTGTGAGAAAGCAAATGTGAAAATGTTTACAAGACATTTATATATCTATCTCCCACTTCTCTTTTTTCCTTTACAATTCAGTAAAGAATTTTTTTTTATAGTCACCACTCCCTACTGCTCCAGGCCATTTAATTTCAAAAAAGGAAAGAAAAGAATGTCAAATCAAAATAGCACATCCATCGTTTTTATAGTGTTCAACAAAGGAAGCATCTTCTCTAAATCTTGCTTTTTCTGTAGAATATGCAGATATGTTTCTTCCCAGAAAATTAGGGAGTGCATTTTCTCCTTCAATTATAGCCAAGAATCGTATATCACTTTACTAGGTGATGATTTCAACCCATAAAAACATACAAAGCTGTAGATCTAGGAGAGGGACAAAGAACTCAGCACAGTCTTTGAAAATAACATTCCTTAATTATTTCCAGAGAGGAAGTCAGCACTTAGACCTCATCCAAACATAAATACTGCTTCTCATGCACAACTATGAAAGTGTTATGTTTTATAACACTTATAAGATTTGATTGTGACAAAGGAGGAGGAACTATGTGAAACTCTGAAAGCCACTGCAGTTTAATGCTGGCTCTCTTGGAGAGGCATGACAAAAAGCTGCCAAACAAACAGCCACGTGTTCCACATGGAGTGGGCTGAATGAGGCATCAGGGCCATGGAAATGCTGCTGAACGCTCCTTGCTCCAACACCCAGCGTGAGACAATGCAGATCTGCATGACTACAGGACACTGCAAGGAAACAAACCTGACCCCTCCTCTGCCAGGGACAGAAACTGAGCAATTCATTCATCAGCCACACTTCCATTCCTGAGCAAAAACAATTACAGCAAATAACGACAGACACTGCTTTATTCACGTAGAAATAAATCCAGGTATGAGTAACAGCCACCACAGCTTTGTCCAGATCGAGTCTTGCCAAATTAGTCTGGGCTTGTAGTCACAGGATTAGTAGCAAGTATCTCATTATATGACTAGATTCTGACATCCTTCACAGGACTTTTACATAAATAAATGGGAAAAATTGATTCCGTTTCTCTGGAATCAATGGAGATTTCAGAACGCTTACCAGTGAGTCTCAGCAACTACAGGAATTCATTGAATAATTTTCTACAGGGGTCTGTTTTGGTTGCCTCACTACTGAGCATAACTTGGATAAGAAAAAAAGAAGGGAAAGGGGAAAGGGGAAAGGGGAAAGGGGAAAGGGGAAAGGGGAAAGGGGAAGGGAAAGGGAAAAGGAAGAGGAAGAGGAAGAGGAAGAGGAAGAGGAAGAGGAAGAGGAAGAGGAAGAGGAAGAGGAAGAGGAAGAGGAAGAGGAAGAGGAAGAGGAAGAGGAAAAGGAAAAGGAAAAGGAAAAGGAAAAGGAAAAGGAAAAGGAAAAGGAAAAGGAAAAGGAAAAGGAAAAGGAAAAGGAAAAGGAAAAGGAAAAGGAAAAGGAAAAGGAAAAGGAAAAGGAAAAGGAAAAGGAAAAAGGAAAATTCTTTCCTGAGGGGGAGGGAAGACAAGGAAGCATTAGTCACTGTAGGGCAGAACCTGAACTCACAGCAATGTTCAAAAATAGGTGTGCTTTTCTCAGGCAGGACACATTAAGGATGAGCACAAGTCATCACGTGTGGGCAGGAACAGTCAGCTGCACAATGTATGATTTGAAAAACCAAATAGGCAACACTTCACAGGAAAGTGAAAAAGCTCACCTCACTCCTACTGTATAAAACTGCAGTTTTGTTTTTCCCCTTGAGACACTGCTGCCTAACAGAATACTGCAATTGTCATAAAATCAGTTATCAGTGCCTCATTAGGAACCATTCTCCTCAGACTCTGCCCCCATTCACAACCCCCAAATTCTGCTTTTATCCCACAGTAGCATAAACATATCACCTGAACTATCATTCTATTTCATTAGGAGGAAAAAATAAATTGGTTTCCAGTCAACTGAAAAAATAGAGTTTTAATCTTAGCCACTACCTCCCACTGAGATAAACCACCCAACACATCAAATTTCATATGTCAATATTTCATATTTCGTAATGGTTCCATATTCATATGGTACCATTATGGCTTACAGGAGATACACATGGTACCACAGCAAATGTTCATGAGCAAAACCAGTGGTGTATCCAAGTCCCCCATGGAATGCACACAAAAATCTCCACAGCTTTTTAAGTCATGCCCTTGTAACATTATTTAGTTGTCTCTGTAATTTAATTTCTAGCTGAAGATCTCATTTCCTTCCCGCTGTAACACTCAATTTTCTATTGTTTGTTTGTTGTTAAATTACCTGGCGACTTCTTGGTTGAACGTAAAGCATCATCCATCCTTGGCCCCCAAGACATTTCAGCTACATTTACCAGACAAGACTAGACTGGAATCTTTCATCCAAACTGAAGACACCTTGGGCACAGCCAAAACTAATTCAGTTTCACAGAAACAGCAGCAGTCTGAGCTTTGGAAAGGTGAGGGGAGGCATGACTTTTTATCTCAGAGGTTTAGCATCCAGGCAAAGACAGAAAATGGGGAAGTGTTGATATGAAAGCCTTCCCCCTACAACCCTGAATACATATAAAAAATGTAAGCACAGGGAATAGCAGCACTTTCAGGTGAGCAGGGAAAAGGAAAACCTCTTCACCCATTAGCAAGCCACAGAGATACACAGGACAGACAGAAGCAAGGACCAAATGACAGAGCCATAATCATGGAATTACTAAAACAAGTCAGGTGGCTGAGAACAGAATTGTCATAATTTTTCACTATCTTAGCTACCGAGACTAATTTGGTGTTTGCTTTTTTAAAAAATGAATGCATAAATCAACCATTTTAATTACACAACAACATGATAGATGATGTTCCTATGTCAAGGGGAGATAAGCAGCTACAATACTGGAAATAGAACCTATAGTCCCATTTTATAATCAATAGTGTGTGATTACATATTAAAGGAGAAAACAAAAGAAGGCATTTTCAGAAACCTAATGGGAATCAAATCCCAATATGTCCTTAAAATTACTCTGGAGTAAAGTACAAAGCTTCTTTGAAAATTCCTAAACAAGATCTCAACACATCCAACCCTAAAATCTGAAACATTAGACAGTGGTAGAGTGGTAAATACAAAACAGAACAAATTCACCCATTTGTTATTCCAGGATGGCAATTCAGAAGACATAATTCTGCCTTAACCCTCCAACAAACAACCAAATGTAGTGGCATTCTTAAGTGGAGGGGGAAAAAGGGAATTCCCATTGAAATTCCCCCAATAGCACAAGCCACAGACAGAGCCATAATTCCTGCCCTTTAATTTGCATCTCAGTTATTTCACATCTTTTCAAAAGGTATGGATAATGGACAGAAAGGCTACAAGCAGTGATTAATGTACTGCACCTCTTAACTAAGTCCTCTCAGGAGCTAATGGTCAAAAATGTTCATTTGTTTTCTGCTTTGAACTTGTCTGACTGCCATCCATTGGCTTCTCATATTTCCCTGTACTAGAATAAAGATTTAGTTAAGTCTATTCCTGACATTTCTAAGCCATAACCTTTTCCAGATAACTTAAGGAGCTCAGTCAGCTTTCTATCATCATGCTTGTTTTCTTGACAACAAAAATTCACCCTGAACTCCCTCCAATTTCCAGCATACTTTTAAAGGGTTTGCCACTAAATAAACCTGCCAGTTGATAAGTGATAATCTCTTTCAAAAACTTCTCTCCAACTGCTGGAGTGGAGCATTTCAGTGAACAAATCTCATACTGTGCTTTTTGCTGGGGTAGAATTAAAGTGTTTTCCACAGTGGCTGTGCTTTGGATTTGTGCTGGAAGCAGTGTTGGTGGCACAGGGATGTTTTGGGCATTGGTGGCACAGGGATGGTTTGGGTGTTGGCAGCACAGGGATGGTTTGGGTGTTGGTGGCACAGGGATGGTTTGGGCACTGGTGGCACAGGGATGTTTTGGGTGGCACAGGGATGGTTTGGGCACTGGTGGCACAGGGATGGTTTGGGCATTGGTAGCGCAGGGACGGTTTGGGTGGCACGGGGATGGTTTGGGTGTTGGTGGCACAGGGATGGTTTGGGCACTGGTGGCACAGGGATGGTTTGGGTGTTGGTGGCACAGGGATGGTTTGGGCACTGGTGGCACAGGGATGGTTTGGGTGTTGGTAGCACAGGGATGGTTTGGGCACTGGTGGCACAGGGATGGTTTGGGCACTGGTGGCACAGGGATGGTTTGGGCAGTGGTAGCACAGGGATGTTTTGGGTGTTGGTAGCACAGGGATGTTTTGGGCAGTGGTAGCACAGGGATGGTTTGGGCATTGCTGAGCAGAGCTCACACACAGCCAAGGCCTCCTCTGGGCCTCACCCAGCCCCAGCAGTGAGGGCTGGGAGGGGACAGAGCCAGGACAGCTGAGCCCAAGTGACCCAAGGGATTTCCCAACCCATGTGGGGCCGTGCTCAGCGCACAGAGCTGGGCAGAAGAAGAAGGAAGGAAAGGAGGACATTCAGGGTGATGGAGTTTGTCCTCCATGGTCACTGTCACACGTGATGGGGCCCTGCTCTCCTGGGGATGGATGGACACCTGCCCAGCCATGGGAAGTGGGGAATCAGTTCCTTGTTCTGCTTTCCTTGTGTGCATGGCTATTGCTTTATCTGTTAAAATTACTTTATCAACCCACAAGTTCTCACTTTCACTCTTCTGATTCTCTCCCACCAAAGTGAACAATCAAAGCTGAAGATTACAAGTGCAATTAATCCATTTTAACAAAACGAAGTAGCATTTGACTGAAGTCTTCATTCAAAATTAAACCTTTCAAAATGCAAATGTGACCTGTATGATCATGAAGGCAGCTGCAGTACTGACAACAAGAGACTGTGAGCCAGAACAGGGAATGGCTCTGCTGCATCTTCTGCAAGCACTACTTCCCATCAGCACACTAAATCACTGTGTGCCCCATAAATGTCTTACCTTTTTCAGTTTCCAACACAACTTTTTAAAACATTTCTAAATCTAACAAACATCAGAAAGAAATCCTAAAATTATTTTTAAAATGGATTAACCAGAATTATTTCCCACAGATTCAGTCCTTTACAAACAATTTCCCTGAGGGCATGAAATCAACATCAAACAAGCAAACCTTAAATCAGAATACTTTACAACAGGATCCTGCTTTAGCGTGTGTGCACATACTGAAGTCCTGTTGTCAGCTATAAGATGACACATTGATGGAGGCTTCTAATCAAAAACTGAATGTCTTTGGATTACAGCCAGCACTGCTCCAGGCATCCTAAAGGCACTGTTGGCACTAAGAACAGCGGCAACGGTGGCAATTTTTCAGTTTGACAGGTGCTAAATACCACTGAACCTCACTGTAAGTCCATTTTTATTGCAGCTATTGCCCAACTCTCCTTAAATGACCTTACAGTAAGATAATTGTAATAAACCTTAAAGCAGTGCCATTCCAGCTGAACACTATATGGACAACTTCCCTCCAACAGCAACAAAGACCCAGGGAAGAGAAGAGGAAGTGTGCACCTACCACAGCATGCCAAGAGCACAGCTGGGATCTATCACCAAGTCCCACCTTATCCCCAAGTGCTTGAACATTTTATCCTGTCAATATTCATATTGCAAAGGTGGTAATATTGAGGTTGATACAAACTAATGTAAACTTTACTTAGCTTTTACTGGAAACATTCCACGAAGTCACAGATAAGTTCTAGTACTCACTGTGGCATGCAGCTATTCTTTTTTGTCAAATTTCAGAAATGAGAAAGTCTCAAGGAAATTAAAAGTCTGCTTTAATTCAAAGGAATTGCCAGACTATCTCCTGGACAAGAAGAAAATCTACATTTCTCAGACATAGGCACCTCCTGGCACATTTCAAAATGGCAGCCTGGCAATAAACAGATATTCCCAACCCACAGGAATTTCTCTAGTGGGTGCTGCCCAACCATCACCCCAAACAAGTCTGCCACTCACAGAAGTTTGGTCTATATTTATTAATCAGAGTCAATGTGGGACATTTTGAACACCCTTTGAAAAGTCCAGCTGTGATTTCCCATCTGTGCTGTAAACCTTTCCACTGAAGCAGCACCTTGCTGTGCTGCACTTCATGGCTCATGTCTGAAGAAAAGGTACAGGAGCAGATAACTATTTCTTTCAAAGGCAACATTCATTGCTTTCAGCATGGAAACCCCTTATTTCACCAGCAATAGATTCACACTCATATACAAATATTTGTCTCCAAACAGATGCAGCTACTCAGCATTTTGCCAGAGGGACCATGAATATACCCTTAACCTAATACAAGTGTAGATAAATTGTTATCAATTAAATGTGTTATCAATTAAACACTCCATAAGTATCTCCCAAAGTCACAACAGCTTCACTCCCAAACAGGTTGGTGATTTTTGCACAGTAATCCAAGTAATTCTCAATCTTTTCACAAGAAGATTACTTTCTCTTTAAAGCAGGCCAAAATTCAAAGCATCTTCTACACTAAACGCATCCATGCACTTTTCAAATCCCTCACTGCAGGTTCTCCAGCAAGTTCTACTGAAATGAAAATCCTGGTATCAACAAGCAGGTAAAACTCTCCTCCCCATAACCAGGTAACTACTGCTCAGATAAACAATGCAAACTAACTAAGACAAATTAATCTAATCAATTACCTGACACTAATAGCTGCCAGTGATCTGCCCCAAGCACAGGAACTGTTTGGCAACACTGACACCAAGTGACAGAATCCAGGAAAACACAAACCACAACGACCCTCACACAAATGCTGCAGCTTTTACCCTCATGCTGTGGAAGAGGTAAATCTTGTTTTATCATCAAGAGAAGAAAATTGTTGAATACCCATAACGATATTTTCACATCAGCTATGTATAAGTGACAGAACATCCAACATTAAACATGTTCTAACAATTCAACTTTGATCTTGCAAATACAAGTCACAGACCATGTGCACTTCAAAGTTTGATGCATACTAACCTCACAAATTCATTTCTAGAGGAGAAAAAATTAGTGGTTTGCATGCACAGAAAGTATTGCACTCCACTGACTTATGTGAATTTGGTTACTTTTTCAAGTAAAAGACTGCAAATAGTGCTTCCATACACTTCCATTTAGATAATAACATGTTAATGCAACTTTTAATGCCTGCTGAGTCTCACTTACTTGTTCTGCCCGTGCTTCTCTCTGCTGAACACCCAAAACCCAGCAGTCCAGCACCACATGCTTTAGGCAGACTTGGCCCTCCCAGCCCCTGCAGCCTCACCTGGCACTGCACAAAGCACAAAACCCAATGGCACAGCAGTAACTGCACCCAGCACAGCAGTTTCACCACCCACCCTCTTCATGCCCAGCATTCTGTCTTCTTACACCTCCATGGTCTTACCTGCTGACGTTTGTATGCCAAGTAATCAAGGTTTTCCAGATCTTTTTGAAACTTTTGGTAGGTTTTCTGTAGATCAGATTTACTGGATACATTTTTTAAAGACTCAAATGTTCTTTGAAACTGTGAGGAAAATAAAAAAAAAGCCAACAAAAAATTATCATTCATACAGTTGCTGTGTTTCATTCTGTATTACAATTATTTTCTACTAAATACTTAGGCTATTGTCACCTCTAACCTTCCACATATTCCTGCAGTTTTGTTTTGAAACCAATCACAGAATTCAAAGCATTGTACATATGCCCTCCTCAATTAAATGAGATCCTCTCATTTCACAGTCAGACCAAACACAAGCAATCAGTCTCTAAAGGTGAGTTCTTTTTCTATGCCAAGTTCCAGGAAGTAATAAATTCACAGATTTAAATACTTTCTTTTCAACCAAGAAAAGTGTATGCAACTTTATACAGGCCATGAACTCATTCTATCAAGCATAACAGTAGAACTTAGAAATCACAGGGTGCCTCTTATCAAGTTAATTTACTTAAGAGTAATTTAATACCAGATAATCACCTCAGGCAACGTGCCCACATTCTGCATGAACACTGTGACAACTCCAATTATGCTGCACTGCAGACCTTACTTTCAAATTTAAAACTTCTTTCATGCCATGCTTTCTTAAGAAGAGGACTGGTATTTTTCAGAGATGCACCACACCAGCCCAGCTGTAGGAGCTGTAACAGAAAGGTTAAGATTTGTGTCAGAGGAGAACAGGAGGCCCAGCTTCCTTGCTACCTTCAGGAAATCATGAGCCTTCTCCTCTTGCTGTTTTTCCAGCTGTAAATTCCCTTCTTCTCCTCATGAGCATGTGATGGCTGCACAGCTGCAGGCAGCTCAGGAATATTTTGTTATCACTGTGACTACCATAGAGTCTATCAACATGTATTTACACTGACATAATCAGGGAGAACTACACACTTGTAAATCCTTCCAAAATACTGACTGAGCCTCTTGCAGTTCCAGGGCCTGTAGGTGAAGCTCACCCATGGTACCAGTGGCCAGGGAATGAGGCAATGCACTGATTCCCAGTCAGCTCTGGACAAAAAAGCACTTCTGTACAGCCCAATCTGTACTTTTGCTTAAACTACAGACACTGAATTTGAATAATGAGCCAAAGTCAAACCTCCACTTGTCTTCTGTCCCTCTTCAAGAAACTGACAAATCACTGACAGCGCATGCTGCCCATGGATGTGGAGTGCTCCAGAGCCCCTCATCCCTGTGCAGGTGACTCAGCTCAAGCTGCAGCTGATGCTGAACAGCCCCAGCTACTTCTCCTAGGGGATAATAAGCAGCTGCAGTGGATTTCTCTGGAACCTTCAGGCAAGTTAGCACATCTTGTTTGCTGCTCTGCAGCCTTTATTTCAGTCTCACTGCTCTCATAACCAAAAGGCAAGTGAAGGCAGTGTTTCCATCTATTTGTAATTTATCTTACTCTACCTCATTCAGCAATACTAGAGGTTAACTGGAGACTTTCTAGCTGCATTTAAATTGTTTGCTACCAAAAAAGAAAATAAAACTTTCTCACCCAACGTTTATGTTCCTGAATTGTGTACTGACATGGCTGACAGACCACACATGCTAAGACAAAACTGCAATATTCTCTATTCTTTTCTGTTTGACTTCATTATCTTCCAATTTTTGTGTGATTTGTTGTTTTCAGATTTTATCTCTGCTCCAGAGCTGATCTGAAAGCCTTGTATTTGCAATGTTTGCTTTCATCAATTCCCACTGCTGGCTGACCCCTTAGCTGGAAGCAACTTCACTGCAACATTTGCAAACATGACCTGAGTTCAGTTTAAGGTGACCAGAAGCACCCCATAGTCTTTGCTTTTTTTCAAGTGTGTAAGAAACTGCTCATTATGTCTCTGGCAAGTTCATCATGCACCTTCTGCTTCAAACCTTGACATATTTCTCCAGAACTTAGCCCAAAGCTGTTGCACCCTGCTGTGGGATTGAACAATACAGGGGAAAAGTCTCCAATGACTCCCAAACTCACTCAATAAACATAAGGTACAGTCTCTTCTTGAGGGGTCTTTTTTTGTTTTAAGATAATCATCAACATGTTAGACTACAATACAGTTGTAGAATCATCATCATCCTTTTAAGGATGTGCTTAATCCCACAGCTTCAGTTCTTCATTAACAGGAGCTCTGCTAGCAAGATCACTCACTTCCTTATGTCCTGCAGCAACCTAAGCATTAATAATACATTTGGCTCTCTGGAAAGAGATATAAGAAGCAGCATGAGAGCACGATCAAATACAAATCAAATGTGTAACTACAAGGGCAACATGCTTCAATAAAATTGATGGGTAACGGCCAGAACATCCACATCTGTCTTTAGATCTAAGGGAGAAACACTTTTTAAAAATTTAACTCAAAAGTAAATAAAATATCAACCAAGCCATTTTAAGAAAACATAGATATGCTCTTTCCACTGTCATCAGCAGGAAATCAGAAAATTGTGCCTTGGACATTCAAAGGTTATCAGCACATATGTTAAAACTAAATGTGGATCTTTCTGCATCATACTTCTATCAGAGTGAACCAGCATTTTGGGGTGAGTGGTAAAAAAACCTCTCTCATCTCCCCTGTGTGGAGGTGAAAAGAAATATCAGACTTCCTGCCTTTTTTTCCTCTTACCAATAACCAAATATAAATAATCCTAAAAGATTTACAGAAGCTCTTTTCTGCCTGTTATATTTTCAAAGTGCTTTGAGCAGTTTCTGGAAGCTGAGGAGTAGCATTCCTTCACTACTTTTTCTCAGTGGCACTACTTGGTAGCTACCTGGACTCATTTTCCCTCTGTGCTAAAACCATATCTCTGTGATTTATCAGAGCTGCTTCTGTTTGTCAAGTTACCACAGGTAATTTCCCAGCACTGATAGTGGCACAGACAACTTTGTAGCTCAAAGAGAAGAGCATAGCTTTACATTCATTAACATCACAGCATTCCTGTCACAGGAAACCCAAACCTACCAAATGCAGCAGCAGAGCCCAGCATCTGGCCCTGAAAAGCAGGTGGGTGACACAGCAGCCCCAAGGTCCTGAGCAGGCACCATCAATACATGGCTGAAAGTACAGAGATCTATTCATACTAACTTGCTAAAGATATACATTAAATAACTTTGTTGCAATCCATAAGCCAGTTCTACAGAGGTTTATTGTGCTGTTTGTCACGTCTGCTCTACTGCTTAGAAAACTTTTCGCCGTATTAGCAATGTTCACAAAATTTCTCTCAAAGGCCTGGACAGTCTTTTTTAACTATTTTCTTAAAACTCTCCAACTTTATGAATCTCAGCAGTCCTGAGCCTCCCCTCAGATACTGCCACAGTTATCAGATTAGCAAGTGGGACTGTAAGCACCAGGACTGCAAGTCCTGTGCTCTCACATCTTACTGCACTGTCAAAGATGAGAGGTGAGCTCTGGCTGAAGTTTCTCCTGCAGTAAAGCAGATTAACAGCTGAGAATCCTCTGCTGTCTTTATGAGCTCCTGACAGAGCATTTTTGAGGGTTTTCTCCACTATCCTTCTGCCTACATTCAGGAGCCTTGGAACTTTTGCTCTGCTGTCATATGTAACAAAAATGAGGCACTGAGATCAAAGAAAAGAGTGGCTGCACATTTCAAAATGAAATCATATTAAACTACCTAATCATACTAAAATTTTGATACTGCTTAAGCCAAAATTTACTACGTTTCATCCTCAATATGAGCCATGAAAATTAATGGCTTACCAGCTAAAGAGGAGGCCAGGACACAGAATTATGAGATTATAAACATGCAGTGCAAAGTGCTTCACTGCTAATAATTCAGAAATGTGGGAAGTAACATCACAGAATACAGAGCACAAAGCCATATTCCTGGTAAGCATTTTACAATTCCCAAATAAACAGGAAGAGGGATGGGGGCAGCCCATCCTGCCTCTCCACTCTGTTAGTCACAAATTAGGAGAAATGGCTCCTTTCTGTTCAACTAGAGCTGCACAAATCAGAGTATTTGTATTTCAGAGTATCAATATTACCACCTTCCACTGCACAGGGCAGTACAGTAGCACTGAGCTACTTTCTCCATTGGTAAAATACTTCTCTTTATTCTCATATGGATTAATATGAATTGAATTAAGGACAAGAAGCAAATTTTATTTCCATTTTGACATAAGGAAGCTGTCCATTGAAAAACTATCCCTTTCTGTTTTGAGAAGGTACCAGTTCTTTAAAAGACTAAATTATAACTAAATGTACTATTTAAATTACCCAGAGATATGGCTGGAAAAAAGCCATTCACAACCCCTCTTAAATTCCAATTACTGAGCACACACACTTAGGAGAAAAAAGCTGCACTTCTCCTATTTTGCTGTAATGGAATGGGCAATGTGCCTTCTTTGGAGAGGTTTACAGAAAGCAGCTCACAGCTTTTTCCATTCAGAAAATATCAGATGATTTTGCTGTCATTTTAAAGAGGTCTGAAGACATACACTCTGATGATAAAGCAGAGACTGTTTGTTTTGCATGCATTTCCTCATTTCTGCCTCCCAAAGCACAAATGAGTTATAAAACACATTTCTCTCGATCAGAATGATCTCTGCATGCTTGAATTGTTGATCAGACAAGCCGTTCTACATTACACCAACTCTGCTGCTCCACTACCAATAAATAACCTGCCAGGAGAAGATAACTTCCCAAGATTATTTCCCCAGCCTAGAATGTGCCTTCCCATATTAGGACTCTGAAGAAGGAAATTTCAGAACATCACTTCCATATTAATCTCTTAAAAGCACAGTGCTTCAGTGGTGTGCAAACACAGCCCCAGACACTCCCAAGGGAAGATTCAGCCACGTTCTTTCCCTGGCAGGTTCCAACAGAGTCAGCTGCAGTGGAGCCCTGGTCACTGACTGCAGCATGCAGGCATCTGCACAGCCCAAACAATCATTTCAAACAGGCCTCTGCTCTTCTAACACTTCCAACTTCCTCACCAGACACAATATGCACTTCTCACACTCACCTGTACTTCTGATGACTTCAAGCATTGTATTAACCTCTCTACAAACCACCTTTATGTTACAGATCTCCCCAAGCTTTATTTTAAGTTTACAACCCAACATTCCAGTCAGAACCTATCACCCCACAGCTTGACAATTATTTATTTTTACAAGTTACAAAGGAGCAGTCAAGAGTCTCATATGCCAAGCACAGAAGTGGATCCAAATTCCTACTTGGAAAAAGCCAGCTCCAAAAGCAATTCTTTGGAAGCTGCTTTTCCTCTGTTATTTCCTGCACATCACAGGGTGCCACAGAATTTGCAGGGTGATTATTAGCACTGTAGCCCTAATTCCAAGCAACTGCATCCCATGCACCACAGACAAACCTCTCACAGGAATCTCAGTTTGATGAGAAAATAAACAGGAGTGGGAACCAAAGGAGAAGCCAAATCCTCTCTCAAGGACTCCTGTCACCTTCTTAACACTGCTAATGCTCCAGAAGTCTCCCTGCCACGGGAGTGACCCATGCCCGGCTAAGGAAGGTGGCAAGAGGTTAGAATGTAATCTGGCTATTGCTGTAAAAACCAAGGTTTCTATAAACACAACAGGAACAAAAGGAGGGCTAAGGACAAGCACCATCCTTCACTGGATGCAGGGGGAACAGAGTGACAAGCAAAGAGGAAAAGGCTGAGGTACTTCTCTGGCTGACTCCTCAGCAGCAGGACCAGCTGGTTCCCAGGTAGCCAAGCCCCTGCAGCTGAGCACAGGGATGGCAGCAGAATGAATCCCCCCAGCCCAAAATGAAATGTTCAGTGACAGCTCCACCACCTAAGACTCACACCAGCCCACGTGCCAGAGTGATCTGCTGGGGGGAAGGAGGGCTCCACACAGGGATCTGATCAATGAACAGCTCTGGGAGCTGAACCACGCCCCTACACCTGAAACACAGGGCAGCCCAGGGGACTTTACTCTTTCATTCTATGTAACCCTACTGAGCTCTTGCTCAGAGCATTTTCAGTGCTGCTGAATACTCTGCAGGAAAGGGAGGAACAGACAGCACTTCTCTCACAGGGCCCAGCTTCACATGTTGCTTCTTATCTATAGCCATTCTCTTTTTTTTTTCCCTGACAGGAGTTTTAAAGAACTGTAAGCAAGCATTTTGTAAAGATCGTGCTGTCTGAGGCATTCATAAAAAATACGAAGACTTGCACAGTAAATCTACAATGACATGAGGAGGAAAAAGGCAGCTAAAACATGTTGGCTCAGCATGATCTGAAACTGATTAGAGACAGACAGACTGCCAACGCTCTTTGAATGAAATTCTCCAAACTTGTTACTTTCCTGCTGCTCTCTTCTAATCAATAGATTTAAGCAATACCATTAGTCTGTTAATTCACTTAATTAAATAATATCGAGCATCACTAACCATAATGGATGAGCTGCTAGCACAGCTCTGAATCAGAGAGTGCAATACAGAAGACAGTCCTTTGTCTGACCACATTTTTCAGAACTCAGTTGTTTCTTTAGGCATGGAAACTCAGACAGAGACAGGTAATTATTTAAACTGTTCCCTGTTTAAAAAAAATATATTTAAGGAAGGAAAACCTTTCTTTATGGTGTGATGTACTTTATTTTTTCAGTGTACTCCAAAAGGATCTTCCTGTTTGCACTGCACCCTCAGAGTCTTATAGGATTGTGAATTCCACAAGTGGCCAGGAGTGTTCTGTGCCAGACTGTGAGCAGTCACTGGGGGTTTGTACTGGCATCTAGTAAGCATTATTTACACACACACTTTTGCTCAGGGACAATCTGATAGAACTCATTAAACAGCCAAAATTCGCTTCACTTCATTAGCAAAACTTCTAAAAAAGCTAATTTTCTGTTCACAAAACTGTTTTTGAACATTTGGTTTGAAATTCCTCCCAGGATTACCAAATCCTTTCAAACTCACTTACCTGTTATTTCCAGTTTTGAAAAGTTACATTTCAGTATTTTTGTAAGAAAAAATACTCTATATTTTCAGAATTGCACACTGTTTAATATGAAGACCTGATTACACAAAATTCAAACCCAGTCCTAAGTCTAAGCAGAATGTTCAGAAAACATTGTTAGAGACTACATAAACTGGAAGGAGAGAGCTGAGGTTCATCCTTTTTTCCTAGATATACATAAACAGGCAGAGGTGACAGGTAACAGTAGGTGAGGCTTTCTATGACAGCCAGTCACACTGTCTTTGTTTTCCTTCTATTTTTATTGCCAGGTTACTGAGGAAATTAAAGTTTAATGACCCAGAGTGTATTCTGTCAGTAGAAAAAGCTATAGTTTTAAACATCAGTGCTGGAATTAACTAATTTTAGTGAGTGACCAAGACTAAAAGCTTTCAGCACTCTTTAATAAATGAGTTTGAAAAATATTAGATACTTGAATATGTAATTCCCCATTAAATACTTTCATATATTGAGCAAGATCTCATAATACTGTACAGCATTCTTTCATGATGCTGAACCAACTTCTTTCATTTTATACATGCAAATAAAGAAATGGGCCTTGATTAGAATTTTTATACCTTTTATTCTACTATTACTTTTTTTTTTTTAATTTTTCAAATCAATTTTGTCTACCCCATAAAAATTGCAGTGCTCAGAGACATGGAAATAAAGAGCAATGAAATTTCCCATCTCTTAAATGATAACAGCTGTAACACCCCTGTCTGAAGAACAGGGTAATATGGTGGAAGTATTAAGGCTTTAGAACAAGTGCAAAGAAAAACATCTGAAGACTTTTAAGGAGTTTGGTTTTCAAGGCATATGAACTTGAAAAACCCAAGAATATTACAGCTGATACAGCAAAGACAAGGTCTACTCTGACACTGTGGGAATACAAAGTCTTCTTGTGGGAGCAAGTCCATGCTGAAGAAAACCTGAATTCCTAAGGGAGTTTTAAAGTATAATGATTACAGATAAACACTTAGAATAGAACCATGTTGAAATTCATTACAATATTTAATTGCCTTTAAATCTGGCTCAGTTAGCTGTGACCAAAAGTTGTTAGAAACTGAGGGACGTTCAATAGCATATGATGAAATTCCATTAAGTCAATTTCCTAATTAGATGTCAACATAAAAGACACCATTACAGCTAATACCACTGTTGGCAAGTTCAACAGCCAGAGCAGAGACTAAATAGATATGCAAAATATAACACACTCTCCTCTAACAGCTAGGGTGAATCTTTCTGCACTGGCTTTACTGAGAGTGTTTTACCACACTAATTTATTCTAAGGGTTCACTTACAAATTCAGTTCTCCCTCCTATTAAGAGGAAATATGGAAGAAGATGGCAATTTAATGGCCCTCTGCAGTGCTGGAGTTGTTCCTGAATGATGCTCAGCATTCTTTCCCCATTTGCAGTTATTTTTTGTTTTCATTTTCAGATGGAAAACATGAAGTCAATTAGACAGCCATTTAGAAATACTGAAACTCTAGTAAGGAAAACCATCTAATTTTAGCTCTCTCATGTAAAACATAGTCAAATACATCTCAGAAGAGAGCATCTGGGATTATGAAAATAAACATTAAAAATGTAATAGATTACCATGAAAAATATCATAATTTAAGAACACTTTCCATAAGCAGTGCAAAAGACATAGGCCATTCCTGTTACAGCTGACAAATTTAAACATACAGAACAACACAGAAGCTTCTGCAAGGCAGTGTTCATTTAGCCTGTGGTGCATCTCCAGCAGTGGAGATTTTTCAAGCCCAGTATTGAAACCCACACAACACTGTTTTATTATTAAATACTTTTCCTAGTCTGATTTGGAGCCAAATTTTCATTGTCTCATCTTCATCAAACTGAACTTGCTTCAACACAGTCCTCTAAGTCACTGTGCTCTCTCGTGGCACGAGGCACTATGAGAGGTGGCACTGATTACTCACCTCTGCCCTGAAATATTAGCAAGTCAACAGAAATTTGTGGTTTTATCAGTCTCTTATAAATTACTGAAAGTATCAGTGGATAAAAAGGAACCAAAAATAGATCAAATATGCCGAGCTGCATGTAGATGAGTTCTTCTGGTCCGTTCACAAATCTCATCTAGAATCCACACTTGCCCCAGGTGTTCCGTGCATGAGAGCTGCAAGGCTCAAATACACAACGTTTCCATGCCCGGAGAGCCCTGAGCAGAGCCAGCTGTGGCTCCCAGGAGCTGAGGAGAGCGGGGATTACTCACCACAGCCAGGTGCTGCAGCAGATAGGCCACGTCCACCATGTCGGCCAGCACCAGGAGCCGGGTGACCGCGGCCAGCAGGGAGCGAGCGGCGGGCACCACAGCCTGCCTGCGGGGCAGCGAGCAGGGATCGCTGGTGAACGCCTCCGCCGACACCTGCAGGGCCCCACCTGCGAACGAGACACAGCCTCAGGCTGGAGCACAGCACCCCGAGGAGAGGAAATCACGGAGTTCCGGCAGCTACCTGGCGAGTCATGTGAGATGCAAAGCTGTTTGGTGTCAGGTACAAACAGGCGACTGTGTGTATTTGTGAATGCGAAATGCGTGGACACCAACAAAGGGATAATTGCAAATTCTAATAATAACTGAAGAAATTAAAGCATGGAAAAAGGCCTTTGAACCTATCTTTTGTTTGCAGTTAACCCTGGTTGATTTAGGAGCATTGGAATTAAGGTGTTAAAGATGTTGCTCTTTGCTTGCATTTAATCCATAAAAAGCTCTGCAATAATAACCTTTTGAGGTATAATTTTAGAATATTACTTGTATCCTTGAAACTATAGCTTTGGAATATATATAAAGGAAATTTGCTTATCTCATGCCTTATTGAAACAGAGAAAAACAGCTTGAGAAAGGAAGATGAACATCACCTCAAGGATTTATGGCTTTGACCAAAGGGAAGCTGGACATCACTGTTATGGGATTTATGGTCTCTGCAATTAAAAGGTGGACCCACATCTGGGGAGCTGGACCCCTCCAGATGGGATTCGTCTTTCTTCTTTTGGAAACTGGACCGTCACCATCTGGAGATACTCCTTTGAGATACATCCTGAGAAATTAAAATCACAATAGTGTATAGAATTGTGATGCAATAATTTGGAATAAGAATTGCTGATGAGTAAAAGATTGGAAATAGAAACTGCTGAAAAAAACGGATGGGTACCCCTATAAATACCTGTAACCATCAATTATCGGTGTGCAGTTGGAGGGAAAACTTCCCCCACTGTACCCAGCGCTGTATTGCTCACACTTTGCCATATTAATTAATAAATTGATTGCTGCTTGAATATTGGGCTAGTCAAGCTTCTTATTCATAACAGTCACAAGTACTGCCAATAAATCTGCTATCCCTTTCTTGTCCTAACGCCTTGAAATGAAGGTCAGTGATTACAGATCACACAGGTTAATGTTCCACATCTTCCATTCTCTTTCCCTTTCTCTTCTACAGTATCATTTAATTCTGAAATAATTCCCTTGCCTTCACACAATTACTCTTAACTGCACACAACAAAGCCAGCAGCTTTGTTAAACTTTCCTAGTCACTATTTGTTATGTTACTGTGTGCTTTGGTGACCTTGCTATTAAATAATTCCTGGTCACAGAAAGAAATCAAGTGTTGCTCTTCTCATTACAAATATAAGTTAATGGAATGAAAACCTCATACACTCAAACATCTGACTGACATAAAGGGAAATCTGTGCCATGGAGCTAGTGACTGCCAGACACAATATACTGCTCTCCAACGAGAAGTTTGGTAAATGAAATTCAACAATACAGACCACAGTGACAAACACCATAAATTCCTGAGGGGAGGTGAAAAGGAGACGGAGCCAGACTGCTCACAGTGGTGCCCAGCAGCAGGGGGAGAAGCAATGGGCACAAACTGACACACAGGAGATCCCATGTAAGCATCAGAAAATATTTTTTCACTGCGAGAGTGACTCAGCAGTGCACAGGCCGAGCAGGAAGGCTGTGGTCTCTCCATCTTGGGAGATGTTAAACACCTGACTGCACATGGTCCTGGGCAGACTGCTGGCCCTGCCTGCCCTGGCCCACGGCACCAGACCACCCTCAGAGGTCCCTTCCACCCCTCAACATTCTCAATTCTGAGAGCAAACACAAATCAGAAGGCTCTGAATACGACCAAGCCCTTAGAAATGAGCGTGACATAAGCTGGGATGGCCAGATGAACACATAAAATCACAACCCTAAAATAGAGCAATGAGATGCAGGCGAGACAGATAGGAGCTGCAAGTACAAACAGCAGAAAATGACAGCTCCAACAACAACATGATGTTGAAACTTTCTTAAATTGCAGTGGACAGCATGACAATCTGATGCAATTTAATCTATTTTTATTTTAATTCCCATCAACTGGATATTCTTCCATAATTATATTTGTCACAAACAATGAAACGCAAAAAATGTCCTTTTAGTGGCACAAATAGGAATTCAGACAGACAGCAGCATTCAAAGTTTTTCAATTCTTTCAGACAACCAAACAAAAAGCAATTCAAAGAACCAAAGCCAGGATCTATCATAACTGCACAATTACTGTCAGGCAGATATTTCCAAGACTCTGTTCAACACACCCAGACAAGATGACTCCCAAAGTAAATGTTGCTCCACCATCAGCTGATCAGCTACTGACAGCTACTGCTGTGGCAAATACTGTTACCTACACGTGCCTACAAAAATCTGGCACAGGGAAATGTAAAAAACACTGTTCAGCCACAGGTAGTTTTTTAAATAGTTAGAGAATTTATCCAGTACCAAAAATATCCAAAACCTTACGTGAAAATTCCTTTAAAAACAAGTGAAGTGTGAGCCTGCTGGCAATGAGCTGACAGCTCATGCAGGCTGTGTCTGCACAGACACTGCAACAGTGCCACCAAGTGCAGGCAGTGAGCACCCTCAGACACTGCCCAGCATCTCTGACAACAGCCAAGGGCTCCTCACTGCCTCAGCAAGATCAACAAAGTTATGCTTTCTTTGTTTATTTATTTGAATAGATTTCCGTTCTCCTTTTGAAATCCCATCCAAGTATCACGTTTTCCTCTCTTCTATTTGTCTTTACAACTGGCTTTCTCATCTCATTTGTTAATTTAACTGCAGCAGTGTGAAATGCACATGGAATGCAGTGAATTTTATGCCATTCTTGTGCCCTCCCACAAAGAGGTGCTGTTGTCAAGACAGTCCTGTCACCCACTCCTGAATGGCCCCTTTAGAGGCTGATGGCTTCACAGCTCCAGAGAAACACAGTGACAATTGGAGCCCCTTTACTAAGGGGGGAACAGACAGACCAAAGTTAGCAGAAAGAATTTCCAACATTTCAGTCTCAAACTTGAGAGAACAGAACTTCAAACAAAAAAGAAACCACCCACAATGGTTTATAATCCAGAATCCTAGAGTGCTTTGGGTTGGAAGGGACCTAAAAGATTATCCCATGGGCAGGGACACTTCCACCAGCCCAGGTTGCTGCAAGCCCCATCCAAGCTGGCCTGGGACACTTGCAGGGATGGGGCAGCCACAGCTGCTCTGGGCACCCTGTGCCAGGGCCTCAGCATTTTCATGGTGAAGAATTTCTTCCTAGCATCTAATCTAAAACACCCTCAGTCAATTTAAAGCCTTTCCCACTGTACAAAGTCCCTCTCCAGACCTCTTGTAGGTCCCCCCCTGGGTTCTGGGAGGTTTCAGTAATGTCTCTCAGCCTGAACAAGCCCAGCTCTCCCAGCCTGCCCTAACAGGAGAGGTGCTCAATTCTGCTGAGCATCTCTGCAGCCTCCTCTGGACTGGCTCCCACAGCTCCATGTCCTTCTCATGCTGAGGGCCCCAGAGCTGAACACAGCGTGCCACAGGGGCTCTCACCAGTGACAGAACACTCATGGCTCTTGCTGCCACTAGCATGTGCAGCCTCAAATCCTGCAGCCATGAACTAACACATTAAGCAGAGTAAGTACCAGAGAAGCTTGGGAGTCAAGGTCACAGCACAGCACAGCACAACCTACCCTTTCTAAAAACAAGATGAAACAATCCAAGTCACCAGCACAATCACCTGTTCTGTTCCTACAAATACCATCCCCATCTGCTACAGCAAATGAAAGGATTCTGCTCCAGGCAGGCAGCTGAAGTGACACTATCAGTGTCAGGGCACAGCAGATCGATCCCTCCTGCATGTTCCCAATATTCAACACTGTGCTAACTCACATTCTCACAATAGCTTTCTGGAGCTGTTCCAGGACATTTCTCTCCTGCCACACAGTCTCTTATCCCACTCAGATACCACTGGATTCTGTTGCATAGCAACTATATCACCACTGCATATCAGGAAGTTCCACTTCCACATCTCATCCATTTCTTGCTCTCATGTAATCAGAGCCACCACACATGCCCATCATGCCTCACACCCACCTCCTCATTCTCCCTGTCCCACTCAGGGCACCTGATCCTGTGATGCTGGTGGCAAAAGGTGCTCTGCAGGGGATCTGTTCTGGGTCTGATGAAAGGAGTGTACAGCACAGATCATTTTAAGCCATTCAAGTTCTGCCTCCCAGAACAGAAGTCCCTTAGATGCAGAACACAGACACGAACCTCTTCGTGTAGAATGAGAAAGTTAAGTTTACTTTTAAGATGAGAGGAGGGACAAACAAGAACATAGTGTTATACAAAAGATCCCAATACCCTTCCTTTAGTAAATGCCCTTCTAAGTAAGCACCCATTTCTTGCCAGGAAATGGGAGTGTTTTCCATGCCATCAAACTCCTGCCTCTCCTGTTTAGGATCAAAAGACATTAAATATGGCCATTCAAAACATCAAAGTATTTGTCAGAATTTCCTTTTAAAGAGCAACTTAAGGCTCAAAATGTAACTCCAGCAAGTAACTTGCTTTCAATTCACTGCTCCGTGTGATGACAGGTTTATCTGGGAACACACTTGAGCAAGATAACAGCTAAACACAAGGAACACTGCCACTGCAATAGATAGAAACAAGGCAGACAACAACTGTTGTGTTTCTGACTATATATAGTCAGTCAGCAATGGCAGTAAATACCAAACATTTCAGTTATGCCCATGCAACTGTTTGAGAACTGCAAGGCACCACACCTTCACATAAATGCAAAAACTCATCATCCTAAGGATAACCTCAGACTTCAGTTCAGACTTCTACAGCAACATTCCACCACATGAACAGCATCACTGCTTGCCTTCAAACTGGTTAAATCTCAGAATCAGGACATGAATTTGAGACTGATATTTAGTGCCAGAAGCATTCAGGGTTGAACAATGCTCCTTACACTCTTTGCATAGGGCTAAGGTATTGCACAGAACATTGAATTAGAAGACAATCTTTTGAAGTGCTGCACACACATGAAATCCCTCAGTGAGAGTTTTTCAATACACTTACTTTGTGGTTTATTACACTATTTTAGAATAAAACACTGGACATAAGTAGCCTCTAACAAAGCTTCACTAAATCAGATCAACAAAAATCATGGCAGTTCTTCAGTTATTAGGCCAGTGGAGTTCTGGATGAGGCATACAGTCCACCCATAAACCTTCCTGCTGACCCATTCAGCAGAGCTCCAGAAGATGTTATCAAGATGTGGGCAGGCCTTAAAAAGTACTTTCTTTTTAAGAAAAGAAAAATGCAGAGAACATCTACTTAAATTAAGCTCCAAGCCTATAAATCTTTGATAAAACTTTGCAGATGTCAAAGGAAGCAGACACTGTATTTATCCAGGTAACATGTCTGTCATCCCTTATAGTAACAGCTCCTTTCAGAGGTCACTTACAGAATCCAACTGAATTTGAGACTCCAAAATCTCATCTACTGACAGTGCCAAGACAAGCTGTAGTCAGTGAAGCCATATCCATGCCATCATGATTTCTGAAGGCCATGAATTACACACAGATGAATTAGATACACCAAACATTACCCCCACTCTTCATTTTTATCCCACTCATTTGCTCCTTTATTCTCCAAAGCATTATTGTAAGCAGATTGAAGAAAGTCAATCACTCCTTTAAAAGGAGCCCCAGATTAATGGGCTCCGAAAGTAATGAAGGATTTTTCACACTGGCAATTGACACTCAAAAGGAGTAAGTGTTTAATGCTCATGATGCATCCCCAGCTGAACAAGTTGGGGACACAAGGTAAAACACAAGGTAAAACACAAGAGGAGGTGAAACAGAATTTATTCAGTCTGTTTATTCAGATCTCAGTGTGCAAATCTGAGTTTGGTTGATCTGAGTGAAATTATCTAAAGCATTTCTTCAAAATTCCATTATCCAGGAAATACAAGCTGCAGCCACGTGCAAAACTTTGTAATTAATTTCAGACTGCATTAATACAAGTCCCTACCAGTCAGCCCAGTCACACAGGTAAATATGCATGCTGTGCCAAGGCTGATGATGACCCACATCCCCTCAGAGAGCCTGAGGTCAGTAACTGCAGCCATTGAACAGCAGCACAATGTGGCCTGAGGAACAGGCACTCCATTACACAGGATGTGGCATACCACAAATTAAAAATAGCACACAGCTTCAAAGGTTAAAAATACCTGCAAAATTGAACTGCTACCTTTTTTACAATTGTTTCAACAATTTCTTAAAACTAACCTGAGCAGTTTGGCAAATCCTTGAATCCCCAACTGAACAAGTTCAGCAGGTGACATAAGGTAAAGCACAAGAGGAAGTGGAACAGAATTTATTCTTTCCAGATCTCAGTGTGCAAATCTGAGTTCGGTTGATGTGAGTGAAATTATCTAAAGCATTTCTTCAAAATTCCATTACCCAGGAAATACAAGCTGTAGCCACGTGCAAAAAAAACTTTGTAATTAATTTAAGACTGCATTAATACAAGCCCCTGCCAGTCAGCCCAGTCACACAGGTAAATATGCATGCTGTGCCATGGCTGATGATGACCCACATCCCCTCAGAGAGCCTGAGGTCAGTAACTGCAGCCATTGAACAGCAGCACAATGTGGCCTGAGGAACAGGCACTCCATTACACAGGATGTGGCATACCAAAAAATTAAAAATAGCACACAGCTTCAAAGGTTAAAAATACCTGCAAAATTGAACTGCTACCTTTTTTACAATTGTTTCAACAATTTCTTAAAACTAACCTGAGCAGTTTGGCAAATCCCTGAATCCAATCTCCATTGGCTGCAACCACTCACTTCATCATTGCATAATCAAAGGTGATAACATGGACTTAACTTGCTTTTAAAATGTATGAGGTATATATAACCTACTTTATGTATTATTTATTTTCGTAGTTACCTCTGGTCTTGGCTGAGAATCAATAAGTAATAAAAAAAATATTTCACATTTTCAGTTTCTCTATGTATAAAAATCAATATCAAACTATATATTTCATTCTTACCTTGTGTTATCAGCCTGTAATGGATGGGCTAACATTTTAAGAGTACTCCAAAATGAATGATTCTGCAAGAGCCTCAGCTGCTCAGTGTGACAGATAACAGTGATACTTGCTGGTCATAAGGCTTTTAATCACAAAGGACCTCAAGGTATCTCAGACACCATCTGCATAGATCAAACTCTAAAGCACAGCCATCTCCAGATTCAGAGGAAGCCAAAAGCAACTCATCACTGCCCTGAAGAGCAGCAGAGACTCAGAAACCACCCCAGCTGCATGTGCAAGGTGAACAAATAAAATAAATTTCAGTTTAAAGAAAAACCTGACTAAGTTCCATCTTCAGTTAGGGCAGGATGACATAATTAAAACATAAATGAACTTTAACTTGTGATCTCTGCAGGAACACATTAAGGATGTTGGTCGTGCCACTCATGGCCTCCGTGCTCACCCAAATATTCCCAGTTTCCATGGGGAAAAGTAAAACTCAAGAAAACAACAAAGAACCTGCAAGAAAATGGCTACAACATTCTCTGCAGATCACAAAAACTAGCCTAGTTCTGAGAATCAGGCTCAAAATTGAGGGATTAAGTCAGGAGGACAGAGAATATGCCAAAACTCACCAGAGAGGAGCTGCTCTGTCAGCAGGGGATGACTCATGGTAGGATAGAGGATCCATCTCACTCCCAAAACACACCTCCACACTGGACTATTGTACCTCCCCAAATGAAATCCTTACTAATGCACTAAAGAGCAAAGATTTAAGAGGCCTTAATCTGAGATTCAGGTAAACAGTTCCTTTCAAGAAGTTAAAATATACATTAACTTTTTGTCGTCAACATTTTTTCATAAAAATCCTCTCTTTAGGATTTTTTCTCTTCTGGGAAGCTGAGGCCCCAGAAAGAGAACATAAACAATAATTATCTGCTGCTGTGGAATGCAGCAGGTGCATCTGTGAGTGTCTGGATTTACTGACCACTCACAGGAGAGCTTTCTTGCTTTCTGCCTGGACACAGAACTTTGTGGATTCCTATTCCTATTCTATTCTTAGCTTAGCAAGCTTCTGAACTTTTCTCTCTATTCCTATTAGTACAGTCATAATGAAACTTATATCATAAATTAATAAATCCAGCCTTCTGATGATGAAGCAAGATTCTCATCTATCTCTCTCACCCTGAGGAACCCTTGCAAAGCCATGCAACAACTTTTAGTCATGCTTAACAGCCACTAAAATGATCAAGAGGCATCCTCTCCTCATGAAAAGGAAAAAGAACACATTCCAAACGACAAAACTTCCACTGATGTATGTACTTTTTCCCAGTGGGGCCCAGCTTGCACACTTTACCTCCTAATAGATTGTTACAGGGCTTTGCAAGGGTCTTTCAGGGTGAAGAGAGAGGCGAGAATCTTGACTCCATGATCAGAAGGCTGGATTTATTATTTTATGATATATATGTTACATTATGACTATGCTAATAGGAATAGAGAGAAAAGTTCAGAAGCTGCTAAGCTAAGAATAGAATAGGAATGAACAACAACAGAGCTCTCTCTGATTCTGTCCCAGAGAGAGCTTGGTCTTTGATTGGCCATTAATTGTACACAAGCAACATGGGCCAATCCCAGGTGCACCTGTTGCATTCCACATTAGCAGATAACCAGTGGTTACATTGTTTCTCTGGGGCCTCAGCTTCCCAGAAGGGAAAATCCCAAAGAAAGGATTTTCCACAAAAGATCTGTGACAATAGGTGGTATCCCAGAATATGTAATCAGACAACTCCAAGTTGAGACATTTGCACATCCCAGCACATTTCCCACAGATACCCTGGTTACACCAGGCAGGGTGACAGCAGCTCCTGGTGGTGCTGGGATTGCTGGCCAGGCACTCACTCTCTCTCCGCACGTCGGCAAGCGCCGCGTGCAGCTCCTCCTTGAACACAGCTGCTTCCTGGGCAATCTTCTCCCCCTTGTCCAGCAGGTTCCAAGTGGCCTCCTCCACAGAGGCAAGCAGGACACGAGCTCTTTTGGAACGGCCCTTCTTCTTACTAGAAGGATTCTGTGGACAGTTCACTAATGTTGTAACCTACATTTAAAAGAGACAATCATGGTTTAAGTTCTACAAGTGAATTTATATTGTTATTAAAATAAAAAAATATATATAATTATGAATAAGCAAAGAGATTCCCTCTGCTTTGGAGACAGACAGGCAAGCTCAGCATTAATACCAAGAATGGGCAAAAGTACTGAATTCAATCTAATGCAATTTTACCCAGTATGCATCATCTTTGTGTTCCTCCTTCTGCAGGATCAAAGCAAAGCTAACAGAAATGTCACTATTATGTTCTATGAATCCTGATGCCAACTCCTGCCACTGCTTGTTTTAAAACCTGCTTATAATAAAACAAAGAAATACCAGTGCTATCTGAGGAGGCTTCAGCAAGGCAGGAATCATGGAACCATTAAGGCAGGAAAAGAGCTCCAAAAGCACCAAGTCCAGCTGTCAAGCTAACATTGCCAAGCGCACCCCTAAATCACAGCCCAAAAACACCACAGCCCAAAAACACCACACCCCAAAAACACCACAGCCCAAAAACACCACACCCACGTGCTTTCTGCATGCTTCCAGGGAGGGTGCCTCCACCGTGTCCCTCAGCAGCCTGTTCCACTGCTGGGCACGCCTTTCAGGGAAAGAATGTTTTGTTAACATCCCATCTAAACTGTCCTTGGTGCAACCTGCGGCCATTTCCTCTTCTCCTAGCACTCACTGCCTGGAGAAGGGACCACCCAGGCACAGCCAGAAGGGTCCCTGAGCCTCCTCCTCTCCAGGCTGAGCCCTCTCAGCTGCTGCTCCTTTCCCCAGCTCCTGGCCCTCCCCTGGACAGGCTCCAGCACCTCCATGTCCTTCCTGTCATGAGGGGCCCAAGACTGAGCACAGGGCTCAAGGTGTGGCCTCACCATTGCACAATCACTGCCCTGGTCCTGCTGGCCACCCCATTTCTGATCCAAGGCAGGCTCCCACAGGCTCCCTGGCCACCTGCTATCAGCCAGCACCCACAGTTCTCTCTCCCCAGCAGTGCTGGCTGTTCCCATACCTCCAGTGTAAGGCTTGCAAAGTATCCCAGAACGAGTACAAACACCTTTCACAATGCTTTCTCTTCTCACCAAAGGGGCATCCCTGTGGCCAGAGCTCAACACCTCCACATTCTTCAGCATGCTCTCAACATTAATATTGCACATCAATTTGCCCAGAATTTATATTTACTGCAGCTTAGACCAAATTTTATTTTTACCAATGCACTTCAACACCCATAAAGAACTTGTTTTTATAGACCATCCCACTCCACATTCCTATCATCTGAATACAGCCTCCACACTCCAAGAGAATGTTTCTGAAAGACTATTCTCTAAGGCATTGCTTGAGCTGCCACACTAAGGAAAGACTCCAAAACCATTTTTTGTTAGTGTTGGGCAGATATTTTAAAGCACACCTTATTTTCATAAAGCTCACTGATCCTTTTGAATGCTCCTGTTCCCTGAACACAGATAGTACAGTGCTCCATGTGCCTTACTCACCTTCAGATCCCATCCATGAATTCATGCACTTGAGTGCTTCTCATGAATCACTGCTTGTAAACACAACTGACAAACATCCTGTGGGTAACATTCCTATAAACACATCTACAAACACAAAAGCCCTGACCCCTGCACCATTCATGCAATTTAGGGGGGGAGAAGGAGCATCCACTTGACATCAACTGCTTTGGCATGCCACAAGGGAGAGAGCAACATAAATAACTCTGGCTCAGATTGTTAAAGAAGGCTTGGGTATTTTTCTGACTCTGGCTCAAAGGAAGAAAATGGAATTATTTATTGCACATAAATCAGCCAGCTGGTAGAGAATGCACTGGGAATAAAAATCTTTGTCTTTTATTTTTACAAACACTTCAATGTCAGTTTTAGAACATTTAAGACAGTTTCAATGTCCATATTTTTAAGAATGAGTTACAGATTAAAGGCTAATACTTCCAATAAGAAAGGCATAAAACACCATCAAAAATTAGAAGTGGCCCCAAAAAAATCTATCAAATAGAAGGGTTTTTTAAAATTTTAAGTATTTAATCACTATTTCAGTAGAAAATAATGTATTCTACTTTGCAGATTTTTACTGCAGTTTTTTTAATGTTAAATATCATTCTGCATACTGCTCATTGATATGTGGAGGAGGAAAGGAAATAAAACAAATGAAAAAGTATAAAAAAATAGCTATTCCTGCAGGTGAAAACTCTTGACTCTAAAACCCTGCATCTTCAGCATCACTCTCAGGAAATACTGGAGGTGGCAAATACAAGTCAAATACAACTCAAAATTTGTTAGATAGCTCTTTGCTCATGGGGATTATGGAAAACAGAAAAACTACTCTGAATTCTCTAACACAGAAGCCCAAGGAGGAATGTAAAAACTTTCTACAATCCTACCCAGAAAGAACTGAAGCACAGACTAACACAGTGTGCCATTGTTACCCTGCACAGCACATCCCCAGCCCTGGGAGGAACAACACAGCTGTGCTAAAGGCACAAGGAGTCTGTAAACCATTTTCTGGGCCATGTGCCTCCACATTTACAGGGCTGAATCGTGCCATTGCTGCCTGGTATTGTCATTAGTTATCAGGATAAAGAGGTGGGTATTTGGTTATGCCAAATACTAAGTTTCTAGCAAACTCTGAAGCAGTTCTTCCAATGCTATATTCAGTTACTGGCAGCACTTTGAGACAATCTCTCAATACTGCAGTAGTTCACAATGCAATGTCTTGATACCTTGAGGATCACAGTATTTGGTTCACGTTTATTTTAATAGAAAAAATATTTTTAAGCATCAATCATAAAACATTCTTTTTTGTTAACAATGTAGCTCAGTGTAACTCCATGTCAATCCCTAGACATTAGGGATTAGGAAAACCAAGACAGGAACTCTGAATCATTTCAAATCCAATGTATTTGTGTTATACACAAATAAACACTGGCTAATCCCACCCAGTGAGCAGAAGGTCAAATCAGCATACAGAACTAAACCAACAGTGTGTGCTTTCCCTGTGAGCCAACATCTGTGGTGTGGATGACAGATCCAAGGCTTCCAACTTGCCTGGTTTTCATCAGTGATCCAAGGGACTCCAAAATGCAGGGATTTTCCTCCACACTGTGTCAGCTGAACCATGCTAACTTTGACAAGTACCTTCTTTGGTGTGCTGATTGAGAACTAGAGTGAGAAGCCTTCCTTCCACAACTAACATCCTCCAAACAGCTGCAATACAACAAAGGCCACAGACAGAGGGAAACACCCAGGGCAATTTAGGGACAGTGTTTTACTCCAAGGAGAGAGAAGCTGCCAGCTCAGAGAGGGTTTTACACAAAGCAGCTGCTGCACTGTTTTCAGAGTTTCACAGCAATCAGCACTGCCAGTTCACATGGCAGGGAAGAGAGAGGGTCAGTTCAGCAAGGGATCTGCAGCTATTGCCACAATGACTCCCTAGGTACCTGCCAGGCTGGCTCTGCCTCAGTATTTTCCTGTACTGATTAATCTAAGGATTAATCTGTTAATCTGTTAATCTAAGGACTGCCCTCACACTGAGCATACCTGGCTAGGACAGACTTCAGAGAACCTCAAGCACTTCCATTGTTTCTTTCCTGCCACAGCATTACGAGACCATTAAATAAATAAATTCCAACAGAATTCTCAAAATAAAGTTAAATTGCATTCCAAGCAGCAGTTGCTAAAGTGAATCTGGCAAGAACATCATTTTTATCTGTGACTGGTCTCTTTCTAAGGACAGACTAATTTTCATTTATTATCTTTCCAGCCTTTCAATCACCTTTCATTAAGTATGAACTTTAATCCCTGTTCTTACACTTTTAACATTTTCTTTTGAAGGATCCACTCAAAACATAAGTTTTCCTTCCACGGGTATGAAACAAGCAAAGCATTAGGCTTAAGAGAGGGAAAAGACAGTCAAAATACTCTCTTAGAGCCAAAGCATTTCCAAGTGAACAGGCTCAAGCTTTTCAATGGTTGAGAAGAGCTGGAAGGGAAAAACCCACAAAGCTTAGATGATTTCTTTGTTTTATTCTGGATCTGCACTTTCTGTGTTTTGTCAGGTTTCTTTGATCCTGCCAAACTCAAACCAAAATTTACTTTTCTTTACCCCTCTAAGAACACCCACAGTGCTGCAGCTGCCTCAGCACAGTCTGAGCTACTGGTTTATAAGAGGTTTTTAAATTCAGTTTATCAAGACATCTATTCTTACTACTTTGAAACTCATTTTGTAACCATCCACATACCCTCAACAACTTCCACAAACCACTGACCTGTTAACTGAGGGTTTTCACACCATCAATCACATCCAGGCAAAAATAAATAAAGAAAGGCAGACAAAATGAGAGAGAGGCAGATCAGTTAATAGTAGCTGGAAATAAAGTCATGATAGAAAAGAAAAGGTCACTTTCTGAGGAAAGTAACCTTAGACAGGAAAAATGAGTAAGGGAAGAGAAGACCAAAAAAAATTTGGGAGAGGCAAAGCTTCAAATAGGGAAAATACAACTTTATTTTTAAAGAATTACTTACTTCACACACTGGAATTCCATTTGCAGTGCATTCTACATTTAAGCATCTCACACTGTGCAAGAGACCAGCTAGAACATGCAGCATTTACTGGGACAGACTGGGGGCAAAGCTGGAAGTGACCAAAGGAATGGCCAAACGTGGAAGGCAGAGCCCTGGCGAGCTCCTGAGCCAAGGGCAAGTGCAAAAGAGCTGTGGGTGTGACTCTCAGAATAATGTCTTCAGCCAAAAGTTCTTCAGCCTTATTCCCCTCCCTCTATGGTTATCCAGATTATTTCTGCAACTCTAAAATACCTGAATTATCAGTGGTTCCAGTAATTTCTCCACTGTGAACGTCTGGATCTGCAGATTCCGGGGATCAATTTTCAGTTTAATGTTGGGCACTTTTGTTGACATTTCACCTGGGTACAAAACAAGAGAAGTGCAATAAGCCAATATTAGCCATGACTACAAGCCTTCTGTCAGAGCCCAGAGATCACCTGTGTGAGTATACACTTGTTTCATAACAGAGGCTGATCTCAAGAAATACAATTAACTCTCCCGATTCCCCATTTCTAAACCGTTAAAAAAATACCCTGATACTTCCATAATCTGTAAAATCATAAAGTACATATAACTCCTTATGTTCACTCACAGATTAACTGACCACATGTTAAAAAAAAATACAGAGATAATTCAATTAGAATACCACTAAATAAAATCCTCTACTAGTACAGAAAGGATCTTTAAAGCAAAAACATTAAATTCCATCACTGAATTCATCACAAAACAAAAACATTAATGCTATGTGCACAATATGTTATCTCATTCCACGTGCCAAATTACAGGGGTTATATAATAAGCACCTTAAGAACAAAAAGCATATACAGCAGTGCTTAAAATTTCTGGAAATTACCAGCAGAAAAAGGGAAACATTTTGTTATTTTATACCCTGCAAGAACAAATATTTTCTAAGTGTCAAGACAGATTAAGTTGAGAAAGCCTATTACTGAAGTCAATAAGATGGAAGTAAAGCCAAGTAAGGTCTTTAAAGTGAATAAATCATTCATTAGGAACTTGCTGCAGAATCTACTGATGTGAATGAATAGTTTCCACCAGGTTCACTGGGCCATGGCTCAGGCCATTAGCCTGAAATGTGTGTGTGTCAACAAAGAATTACAACTGCTTTAGCTGGATTGCAACCCATTATTGTCCCAAAATGAAAGACACTTTAGATTTTGCAGTAACTCAACTTCTTACAAAACACAGCTTGGCAAAGCCTTTTTAGCCAATAAAGACTTCAAATACACAAATAATGGATATCTGTCCTTTTTAAGCAAGACTTATGCCAACCACTGCTGCTGCATAATGAAGTAATGAGGCACTGCAATTGTGCAGGCTGAAGAGATATATGGTCACCTTCCAGTGAACCTGGCAGTGATTTAATAAAACACAGTATGGGTTATAAATTAAATAAAACACATTCTGGGTTCCTGCAGCAAGGGGTGTAGAAGTGGATCTGGAGAGGTATCCACATTTCACTTACAAGCAAAGATAATATGAGCAATAATCAAAGAATTAAGGTATCAAGCAAATTAGCGTTTTGCCATTCTCATTAAAGGTTACAGAAGTGGCAACTTTTTCTTTAATTCCAAACTATACTCGTGGCAGAGCTAAGCTCCCACAAATTCAACTGCACCCAGGCAGTCAAGAGCATATGGAATGAACTGATTTTGCAGTTTTAATTCTGAGCCAAAACAGAAAGAAACCTGAGATAAGACTGACCAGAAAAAAAACACTTATCCTTCCACAGATATGAATGGAAAGAGAACTCTAGAAAGCAAATTAACTGCCCGTATTTTACACATTTAACATTTAGATACTTTCACACAGAAGCTCCTGAGCCACTTTCCCTGTGTCCACCCCTTAACCAAAAACCCTTTCATTCAACAAGATCCTGTGCTCCAGCTTCACTGGGATTGCATCACACCACACATTCCACACTCTGGGTAAGGTACATCCTTTTCTGCCACCTGTAATTCACTGGTTTTCTACATCTTTGGCCAAGATTTCAATGAGTGAAATATTGGCCAAAGATGTAGAAAATCAGTGTTTTGTGTTTGTAGAAAACCAGTGTTTAACTCAGTTATGTTCTGCTTTTTATTCACATAAGGAAAAAAAATAAATCTTTATGATGGTGTTGATTACCAACCCTCATCTTCGATATTTTCACAAGTCTCCCAAAATATGGGCACTGACTGAAATCCATCCCAAGAGCTGCAAAGAGATGGCAGGGATCCACAGTGCTGGGCACTTTTTCTGCTCAGACACATCAGGGACAAGGGGACAGGTAAAGGATGCTGCCCTAAAGCAGCTGACTCAGGTTATTTTTCTGCAGATACATTCATGCTTTAAACCCTGCAGTGGCTTCCCCACAATTCCTTCATTTCTATCAAGGGTGTCAGCACCTGCTTTACTCAAAATGGAGAAATTGAACTTTTTTGCTGCTTGCTCTCCATTCCCACAGCACTATCTCCTCTGCTACATGCAATCTGCAATCTTCAGGTCTTTTCTAAATATTGGCAGAAAAATAAGTAGTTGGAATTAAAGTCAGTTCCTGTTACTAAAGGACTACCATGCTCCAGGATCCCACCACAGAGCACTCCCAAACTTGGAAAATATTACAAATCCAACTCCATCTTTGCAGGTCGGAAAAAATGTGAATCCATGTGCCATGACTTTCCCTACTCTGGGCTGTTCTGAGGTTTTTGCTTGTTTGTTTGTTCCTTGCCCTTAGCACACTGTCCAACATCAGCATTTTTATCCTTTGCTTGAGCCCTGAGTTCCAAAGGCAGTTAAGGCAATAATAGCTTTTAGCCTTGAGTCGGGCCCAGAACGAGCCATCAGCTGAAAGTCAATTGCAAAAACTATTGTCTCTGAAAATTTCAATTATATTCTAAGATATAAATAACCCACTTAAGGGCTCACCTGCTGATTCCAGCAATATTTTTAGGTAAAATTCTAATGCTTCCTGAAACTTCCTTTTGTTTCTAAAAAGATAGAAATAGTTTTGCAAGCCAATGCAGCGAAAACCACAAGACCTTAAATTATTCTGAAAATCTGACTACATATTTTTAGCTTACCAGGCTCTCCTTGCTGTTATATACCATATAGGCTAATCAATATTTCAATTGGGTTCTTTAATTATTTCTTTTTAACTAAGGATAAGAGGTGATAGAAAGAAAAATAAACAGCCAGTAAAGATCATCCTGAGATTTTCTCTGGCATTTCCACTTACTAAGTGAACCTCTGTCCTTCCACATCATACTCATTAAGATGACAAAACCTGATGTTTGCCTCAGCGAAAAAAGTGCAAATCAACATTGCACCTTCTTTTTTTCTTTTTTTAATGCATTTGTCTACTGCAGTACATCCCCCTAAGCACAGCAGGGGCCCTGCCTGAGATATTTTGGTAGAAGGCTGAATAACCTCACACTCAGTCAGATTAACCTCTACAGGAGGCAATCTCAGCCCTGCACACCAGCAGCTCTCACAACACTCAGGATGTTAAGCATGTGTTACAAGACACAGCTGTGTCCCACAACAGCCAGAAAACCAGCACACTCCTACCACATGCTACCAACCTCAGGATCATGGAAATTCTGTCTTTTCATCAGATGTCAGAACTATGGAGTCTGTTGGTGTAGTAAGAAAAAGACCCTGGAAAAAGAGCCAAAGTCTATATCCCTCTGCAATGCAACGTACACTGTACACAGACAGAAAGCACCAAGTGTCAGAAAGCAGAGCCAAAGCCATTCTGCATAAATCAGAAACCCTGGACTTTAGAATCCATTTGCTGCCAGATTGTTAGAAAGCCAACAGTGCATCATCACTCACCTATGCTAGCAAACATATGGTCCAAAAGCAGCACTAAAGCACTGTCTATGTAATTTCCTTGTGCTGGGAACTCCAGTGGCAATGCCCTGGCTGCCTAGGGGCTCCTGAGGCATCTGCAGGCACTGCCTGACAGGCTCCCAGTGTATTTCAGGGTGACTGACAGCACACAGGCTGGCAGGGGGATGGGCATCCTTAAAGCTGAACACTGGAGTGCCAGCCTGGCAACAAAGCTCAGGGCTGGAAAGGTTTTCAACAATTAGATGGCACAAGGCATGACATGACTTACACTCGCAGCGATTGTTCTTGGAATTTGCAGCACAGAACCGTTCTGCCATGCATTCTGTGTGCCAGCCTCAGTGTGGAGGCAGTGACTCACCCTCACACTCCTGAGCTGGACAGCAAAGGGATTCACAAAGCTCTCACCCGGGGACTTGGCACCAAATTTGTTTGCTCTGTTGTTTTTTTTCTATTGTATGGTGCCCCACAATGACACACAATCTATTATCCTAGCAGCTTCAGAAAATGCAAAGGCCTATTGCCTTCTAGAAAATGAAGAAAAGTTAAAGTAGTCACGATTTGTATTTTTTACCAAGATATATATAGACAGGGCACCTGAGGATTTCCAAGATATGAAACATTGCTGAGAATATGTAACAGAATTGTTTTACTATTTGTTCTTAATTCCAGTATTTCCTATACAGCTTTATTAGTTGTTACAACAGCACTCTGGGAATAAACCTTGTCAGCCTTTTTGCTGCCTGAGTCACTACAGCAAGTGCAAATCAGACTCCATAGAAGGCACAAAAAACAATTACTGCGTTTTCCTTTCATTCTCTAGCTGACACACAAAATAAGACACTCAGGATGCTAAAATCTTCTAGCTCAGGCTGCTGTACTCTGCAGGCTCTGGAATGGAGCAGTGCCTCTGACACCTGGCCCATCCAACACCAGGTAAAGTCTGTAAAGCACCTGCTAAATTATTGAAATCTCCACACAAAGCTGACAGCCTACTCCATAACCATCTCAGCTTTCATCATTTCTTACCACTAGCAACAAGAAACATCATTAAGGCACAGACACCAAAAAGGGGAGCTGGAGAAGGTGGCAAGATTCAGATCCATAAATAACATTTATTCACTGAAAGCCCCTTTATTTAAACAGGCTTTGCATTTAGGTGTAGGTTGGCAATGAAGTAACTGAAAGATTTTTTTCATCTTAGCCCCAAAAATTAAAACCAGAAAAACACAGCACTTCTTTTTGCATTTCAGTTCTGCCTGTGTTTATCTCCCTAGAGCAGTTTTTCAATGCACATCTGAAGAGCAGCAAAAATTCACAAGAAAATAAGATTTCCACCAAGTTCTTCAACACAGTTCTCAGCATAAATAATGTGATACATCAAACCTTACAAACAATCTATCAAGAAAACAGCATAAGCCTAGTTCTTTATGAATATTGAAGAATCCCCATGGCAAGCAATGGTATCTGATTAACCTAGTGGCATTAAAAGGTTTTGTTAAGGTTTATGAAAAAAAACAAAAAACTTTTGAGGTGGGATAAAGCATCTCACCTCAACAAACTTGTCTCATGAATACTTTCTTATACCTAGTGAGATGAAAATTTAAGATTTTTCCCAGGTTTATAACATTCAGAACAAGCTCTCTTTTCCTTGTTCAGTAACCATGATTATTTTCCCTACAGTGCTGTCTGTCAAAGCACTGTTTCAAGCAGAGGTGCTGTTCCACTGTCACATAAGGAAAAAATCCCAGAGGAAAAATTGATTACTCCAGATCAGAGAGAATGCCAGTGGCAGAGCACTGCAATAAAACCACAACTGAAGCACCTTACCCTCACTTTCTTTAACTGAGGCCACAAAGCAGGCTGAGGAGAGCAGAAGATTTCCAGAAACAATTTACACTATAAACCTACAGAACATCATCTCTATTCCTTACTCCTGTGTCAGGGTTCCCCTGACACTGGTACTGCTCATTCCTAGGAAGGTCAGAAATGCTCTCCCTTACATGTCCTACCAGCATCTCTCCTCCTGTGAATGCACACACCTCAGGCAGCTGCAGCACCAACAAATTCCAGATGTTCCAGCAGTGGGAATCCACAGCCTGAGCAGCTCCACAGCCTTTGGAAATACTGGCATTCTGGATTGTTTCTCAACCAACAGCTACCCAAAAAATGTGTTACTGCCTAAACCTACAGCCACTGCAGGCAACTCCTTCCCACTGCAGTCTGACAGGGAAACTGGGGACCTGACAGTATCTCACTCCCAGCAAACCAAATCAAATCCCTCACCAGAGGAGTTCTGCTGCACATGCACCACTGTGGGCGACAGCAGAATTAAAGTAATGCTGCTTAGGCCAGAAATACAAAAAAAATTCATATTTTTTAACCTATTTTAAATTCTTAAATAAAACCCCAAAATCCTTCCCCATGAGTCCCAGTGCTATTTTCACTGCAGACAGTTTGAGGCCAGAGCAAGGACTCCTCTGTTTAAGTGGCACACAGCTCTGCCAGGGATGGCTATCTGAGCCCCTAATGATAGGTTAAGGAGGTCTGGCTCCAAGCCCTCCCTTTTGTTATCACATTTGAAGTGTTCCTATCTGTGTTCAGAACCAGAGACCAGGCTCAAATTAAGTTCAGGTTGACCTTCCACTAAAAATAGGATATTGTTCAACTCATTGAAATAATAGACAATAATAGAAATTCCATGAGGTGCTACTAAAAGATTTCAAATGTTATTTCTTTTAAATACAGTTCCCCATTTCCCCTTACTGCTATTTGCTGACAGTTATCTATGACAACACTACACTCTGCTGTTTGGCCTTAAAAATGTGTCTCAGCTGCAAAGAGGTAAAAAGCCAGGGTTCCTTCTCTTTTTGCCAAGAGATGTGGTTGTTTCCTACCCCAGGATGCTTCACCACCACGTACCTCTTTATGTAACTAACTGATATAAATGTTATAAATGTTTGTATTATTTGTTTTGTCCAGTGACCTGAACAGTGCTTTAGCATTCTAGAACAGTCTTCTTCTTCCCCACTGCTTACAGACGTGCCCAAAACAACCCCAAACCCCATCTGGCTGAAGTGCAGTCTTATAAAAAAACAACCAAACTTTGTTCCAAGGTGAATTAATTTCCAACATTCATCAACGGGTTTGAACCAGGAGAAAACAGCAAGAGTTCATTATGGTTTCCTTCCAAATGCCTGTCACAAGGCCCAGTTCTTTGCTGCTGGTTATCTCTGGGCTTCCCTAGGTCTGAACACAGCACTTGTCTTCAATTTAACCTAACAGAAAAGTGTGCACAGAAGGGTTTTGAAATGTGCACAATGTTACACTGAATACAACAGCTCTCCTTTGGCCCTCTCTTATATGAACTTTTTTTAAAATATTTTGGAATTTTTAAGAAATGGTATAAAATGGTGCAGTAACTCATTATTTTCTCACTGAGGTGGGATAAACACACATTCACACAAAGCTTCCTTCAATCAGGTGCAACATCCAGCAAAGCACCAGGAGCTAAGCTCAACTTTTTTAAACAATAGCACCCATGCAACACTTTATTCTTCATTTTCCAATATTCCAGAATGGCTTCTCAGATTTGGAAAATAAGCAAACACACTGCACAACTTCAGCTACTGGCTTGAAGCGATAAGACCATGACGATTAAAATATTTAGAATATTCAGAATTTTTTTTTAATCATGTTTTAAAGTTTTTTGGTTTGTTTTTTGGGTTTTTTTTTTTTTTTTTGAAAGCTGGCCAAGAAACCCAGCCTTTTAATTTTTCTTAACTTTTGGAGAGATTGTCTTATCAAGCAGCTCCAGTTCCATTTATAGCTTCAAGCGCTTCCACCACGAAGAGGAAAATTGCCCACACTGTTCTTCAGTCTTACCTTTTGAATCAGGACTCCAGGGAAGGGAGCAGCCAGGACAGCTCTGTGAGCTCCACCTGAGGCAGCCGCGCTCCGGGGCAGGGACAGCGAGGCTGCGAGGCCTCTTTTGGAAGGGACAAAGTGGGAGGGCAGCGCGGCCCTGAGCTCCTCCCGAAACGGCAGCGCCTCTGCTGGAGGGATCACTCCGAGACAGCCAAGCCCATTGCCAAGCAGGCCTTCACAGAGCTTCCAGAACCTGCAGCGACACCAGGGAAGGCAATTCCTCAGAAATCCGTGAGGCTGAACGCGAGAAGGGAAAGGGGAAGGAGGAAAGCAAAGTGTGGTTGGAAATCCACACTCAAATACAGATGCAATGTAGCTCTCCTTCATTCACCTTCACAAAACACTCAGAACACACTTCCAGATTGATAATTGTAAGATTTTCCACCAAGGCAGACATTTATAAATGGATATGAGTTAAGTTTTGCTAATCTGCTAACAGAGTAAATTAGATACAGTACACATAGAACAAGAAAACTCCTGAAACTCCCAAAAGGCAGAGGCTGCTCAATATTTGCATCTATTCTGCTGGAGACCAGAGGTCCCAGATCACTCAACCTGAACATTTGCACAACGTCGGGCTGGATTTTCATTTTGGAAAATCTCAACCAAAGCACTTTGGTTGTTTGATTAGAGGTAAAAAGGGCACAGACAGCCTCAAGGCTGAGTAACCTGGCACTGCCTAACAGCACTGGGGAGACTCAACAAGGAATGAGGGGAAAAACACCCAAACCTAAGGAAGGAGCACATTGGGACTACACAGAAGAGAGGAGGAAAAAAAAAAGAAATAAAAATACCTGAACATACATAATAGTACTGAAACAGTTGCAAGGAACAGGAAAAAACATCAATCACATTTAAGCCCTGTCATGCAATGGCCAACTGATTTCAAAAGTGTCTTCTGCACTTAGAGATGCAGAGAAGGAATGCAGCAAAAAGGATTATGGATGCAAAAGCATCAAATATTATTAATATAAACTAAGCAGACTTTCCTAGATTATATAATAATTTATTATGGAGAAATGTACGTGGTATTGCCATATTAAGCTTACAATTTTATTCATAATTCATTCCTCTCATGATCATATTTGAAGCTTAAACCCTGAAAAAATCCTTCTTTTCTCACCTGCAGCTCATGAATTTAGAAGATATGAACAACAACAGACAGTTAAGAAAGCTGCTGGAGTAAGATTTAATTTTCTGAGCACTGTATTAAAACTGTACCATGCAATGCAAGTATAAATCTCACCACCTGCAGTTAGTATTTCTCAGCATTCCTTAGCTCTCTCATTTACCTCATGAACGTTATTTAAAAGTTAACAACAAAAACACAATTCACTTCACGGCAAAGGTCAATATAGATAAGTGGATTTATGTAAATGATCCCTATTGCACTTTTCTAACCATCAGATCTTTGTAACTGCATCAGTGTTTTATTTATTAAGCAAATTGCTCTAGAGGTGAGCAGCAACCCTCTTTGCTTTGATAAACTCACTAAGAAGGGCGTTAAAATGCTCATTTTATTTGAAGTTTTTTGACCCATCATTTTGAGTTATCAAATGAGGAATTGGATTCAGCTGCTTAAGGTAAACACCTAAAACTATTTTATATACTGAAAAATCCATCAGAAAAACCTCTTAGATACCCCAGGCATCCCACAGACTTCAACCATCTATGCATGGGTGCTTTAAAAGGCTAAAAGTGTCTAAATCGGTGCTAGGCACCAATGTTCAGACACCTCTCACAACTGGAGAGGAGCTGCTTCAAATTCTGGGCACTTATTAAGAGGGATTGCTTCAAAAGCTGTGATAACTTCATGGCAGCAGTCAGAATTAGCAGGTTTTGGACAAGGTTCTTGCCATCCCAATAAAAATAAGCACTATCTTACAAAACACCCTGAAAGCATTTTCAGATGTTGCTGGCAAAGCTGAGAGGAGTGTTTGTACTAATACACCAAAAATGGGGCAGCAGGGGCAACTGTGCTCTCATTTCCTTGGCAAGATGGACGAAAGCAGAAGCAACTACACTCAAAGAGACCTCCTAAAACCCCTCTATAAAATATATTTTTGCCTACTTACATACTCATACCGTTCATGCCACAGAAAGTCGGTGTGAAATGCTGAAAGTTCTGAGCAAAAGGCCACCAGGTCCAGGGTACACCAGAGTATCCAGAAATACCTCTCTGAGCCACATTCTCTCCTCAGTAAGGGGGGGACATCCATATCCCTCTTTGGCCCAAAATCCTCCCCAGTTTCTACACTGAAGGGGCCGTCTGCCTCGTCAGCATCCTGAATACACAGCACACCTGCATTCCAACACGCCCAGCTCCCTGCTTCCCTTCCCTTCGCCCTTTCATCTCCCACAGAACACTCTTGGGAGTACCTGGAGCCGGCCATGGCAATGCCCAGGCTGACCTGAGGGGACGGAAGGGCAGAACCTGAGGGGATGGAGGAGGTCTGACCTGAGGGGAAAAGGGCAGAACCTGAGGGGAAAAGGGCGGAACCTGAGGGGAAAAGGGCAGCAACCTGAGGGGATGGAGGGGGTCTGACCTGAGGGGAAAAGGGCAGAACCTGAGGGGAAAAGGGCGGGAACCTGAGGGGATGGAGGGGATCTGACCTGAGGGGAAAAGGGTGGGAACCTGAGGGGGGGTGTCTGGTCTGACCTGAGGGGAAAAGGGTGGGATGGAGGGGATCTGACCTGAGGGGAAAAGGGTGGGAACCTGCGGGGATGGAGTGGGTCAGAGCTGAGGGGAAAAGAGCAGGAACCTGAGGGGGGGGTGTCTGGTCTGACCTGAGGGGAAAAGGGCGGCAACCTGAGGGGATGGAGGTGGTCTGACCTGAGGGGATGGAGGGGATCTGACCTGAGGGGAAAAGGGCAGAACCTGAGGGGAAAAGGGTGGGAACCTGAGGGGATGGAGGAGGAGGTCTGACCTGAGGGGAAAAGGGCATTTTAACATTTAAATTTTAAATTTTAAATGTTAAATTTTAACATTTAAAATTAATCAAATAAGGTATCCATGAATACAAAGCAAATTTTAAATCAAATCTAGTATTCATATCTGCGTTGGGTGAAGACAATCCTAGTCTTGGCCAGTGATCATCCAGGTAAGGAACCTGGCCGATTCACCTTTTCCACACACCTGCATCTCACTTACCTGGATTGCACTCCCACAGAAGGCAAATGAAAAATTCCCAACTGGGGAGTGGGTAAATGTACCCCAGAATGGCAGCAGGGCATGGACAGACTGTCTGACCAAACACAGGACCTCAGACACAACCCTGTGCCCACCAGTAGAGATCTCATCATCTTTTCTAAAATTATTTCAATTCAGCTAGGCAAAAGAAAATTTTATAATCAGATTCTTTAACTTTCTTAAAATTTCACGCTCCTGCAATAACTTTTGATGTTAGCCCTCACTTGAAACAGTTCAGAAATAACTCTAATTTTTAGGAGGGCACATTCCAATATTCTGACTCTCCATTTGGTTTCAGTTATTATCTGTAAGTAAGCCCAGTAATTAGTAATTTCTTTCTATTTACTTCTAATAGAAGCACTGAGTTAATATATTTCATATTTGTACATTATTATTTAATCAGCCTTGTCAGAATGATATTGAATCCCTAAGACATAATTTTACACAAGCAAAAAATAATTTTATCTAAAGAGCTGACTCTTAAAAACAGCCTGCTTACAAGGCACTAATTCTCATTCCCACTGAGAAACCATGCAGTATGAAATTAGTAGTTTGGGAGTTTAAATTGCAAAATTAATTATATTACCATAAGTGTCAGAAATGAAATAGCAATGACTGAAATTCCTAAACTTAGTTCTTGAGATTTACAGAAATCTCAAGACCTCCATTGCTCCAGATTTTCTTTCAAACTATCTTTTAGAGTTTTCATCAGGCAGATTTTTCTTGCATGGGAAATGTAAGAAAAATCTTCAGGTGAGATAACCAAAGACTGAATAAATAAATAAAGCATAAATAAAGGTGGTTTTATTCTCTTTGTTACTGAGTTTTAGCTTTCCTTCATTCAAGGTGTTGCAATTCAAAATGTACAAATATTTGATTTTGAAGAATTGGGAAGGTTTATTACCGTGATCTGTCTCTGAGGCATAGTAACAATTAAAGTGGTCATTTACCCAGGACAGTCGCAACCAGCCAGTACTGCAAACAGATTTAAAGTTTGATTTAAATTTAAACAGATTTAAAGCACAAATGTGACTAACCAAGAGGGAGATTTTCTGATGAAGGTTTTTTTCATAACTGACCATGATCTGGTTTAATTTCTAAAGCTTCTGCTGATCTGGAGGTACTAACACAAGGTGCACTGCTGATGCCACCTAATGTCATAATTCCTCTCTGTAGTGACAATGTGGAAAATAGCCTGTAAAACTCAGCAAAAAAACAGGTTTTAATCACAACTACTTTAAACAGGCTGTAGATATTGCTTTTATGGGGGGAAAAAACTCCAACAAACTGGAAAATAAATCAAACAAAAAGTCGTGTAATTTAAGATTTGAAGCATACAAAAGGTGAGTAAATCAGGGTCTCCATACCAACATCTGTGCTCAGAATGGGGACAAAAATGAAGCAATGCAGAATGGGAGCCAGAAGCCTATTTTACTTTCACATAGGTGGAAAGAATATTACTCTTTGTGGTGTTGCAGATGCACTATGAAAGCCAAGTCTCATTAATAAACCTACCAGGAGGGTGGTTTTGGCCCAAGTAGCATTTTCCAATGATATTAAGTGTAGTTGGATATTGAATGCATATCCATTTACCTTCTGTTTCCATAAAAATGTAGATGTGTGGATAAACCAGTTGCAAACAGGAACATTCTTTTTGTTTAAAACCCAGTAAACCTGGTAAAGATGTGTTAAAGAAAAAGGTTCCAATCCAGTAGCACACACGTGCCCAAATTTGCCAAGATTATTTATTAAAAATAAGAATGCAACAGAACATTTGGCTGCATTGGCACCTACAACAACATTCAGCGATATAATTTGATAATCTTGTGACACTGAGCCTGTAATTTCATTAAAATTTAAGTAGAACTAATAGCATTTTTCCAAAAATGATCTGTTACTGAACATTTGAGAGGATTAGAGGCAAAAGCAGATTCTACAGTCTGTCAACTTTATGAGCCTCATTTTCAATAGTAAAATGAAAGCTTTGGGATAAAACTGTATGCCTCTTTTTGCAGATGCATGGGTGTTCAGACACCTCAATTAATATTTAGCTGCATGAGCAGGACCAGCACCAGGACACTTGGGTTTACCCAAACAGCAGAAATTCCTCCTTGTTCTTCTAGATAATGTTTATAAAAATACCAATATTAATTGGGATACCAGTGAATTCCATGGAAGCTGCCCAGCAGCCATTATATCTCAACAGATTTTGTCATCCTTGGCAAACAAACAAGGAAAAGTTTGATGTGTCCTAACTGAAGGAGTGAAGCCACTTTTGGTTCTCTACCTGAAATTTGCCCCCAGATCCATTCTTAGGCATTCACAGAATGTCACATTTTAGCCATACAGAACTTACCATAGTAAATTCTTATTTTCATCATCTGCATGGTTTCAGCTTTGTTAAATGATCTACAAAGCTAACAGAACAGACAGAACAGGAGGAATACAGAAGAAATACTCTTCAGTGTGCAGCATTAGTTTTCCTACTGTTATGTGTTTCTTCAGGGAGAAAACACAAAATTCTGTTGCCTTGTGGTGCAAGCATTATGTGTAAAACACAACTTATGTTGGAGTCATTATTTCATTCAAATTTCTTCAAGGGTGATGTCAAATTTACTCTTGAATATTCGAAGTTACGCATAAGCACAAAGTTGCTGTTCTGCCAACATTGCTGTAAATATTGTTAGCTTAGGCATAATCTAACCTATTGTTTCTGTTGCAAGCATCATGGACTTCTAACAGGAAGAAATGTTCAAACTAGTGAATTTGTAAAGCTGACAGAGATTGATTAAATAAAAGGGCGCAGAGCAGATGGTGGAGAAGGAATGGAATGAGCATTATAAAACTCACTGAGGTCAACTAAGATGAGAAACCTGAAGGATTGAAGTGCTTGAGGCTCAGTCCCTGTATTTCTTAAGAATCCACTAGTGCATTTTTGATACTGGTTGGTTAATCTGTCCATGTGCTACTGAAGATTTTTCAGTATCTGTCCTTGTTGCTTGAAGAAATTAAAAACATGAGAAAACACAGGCAATTCTATCCTAGCACCATTACTTTATGCAACAGACCCAAACCAGACTCTTCTCTGTTACCTGTTCTAATGTCAAGACCTTGCTACTTTTGAGCAATTAATAAATAAAATTTCTTAGATTCCTTGGGGAGATAAATTCACATTCTAAGTACACTCAGTCCAGTGGCACTCTGCATGTGTCCCTGACCCTTCTGCCAGTGCTGCTGGGCAGGGATGGCTGTGAGATGCAAAGCTGTGCTTGGTGTCAGGTACAAACAGGCAACGTGTGTACTTGTGAATGCAAATGTGTGGACCTCGACAAAGGTCACAATAGTGTATAGAATTGCGATGTAATAATTTGGAATAAAAATTGCTGATGAGTAAAAGATTGGAAATAGAAACTGCTGAAAAAAATGGATGGGTACCCCTATAAATACCTGTAAGCATCAATTATCGGTGTGCAGTTGGAGGGAAAACTTCCCCCACTGTACCCAGCGCTGTATTGCTCATACTTTACCATATTAAATAATAAATTGATTGCTGCTTGAATATTGGCCTGGTCAAGCTTCTCATTCTCAACGTGGGCACCGCAAGGAGCTGGGGGCTGCTCTGCGGTGCAGCTTTGGCTGGCAGCGCTGGAGGTCACTGCAGCTCTGCTGGGAGCCTGAGATCCCCCAGGGACACCCAGCGGAGCCGTGAAGAGCTCTCGGTGCGCCCGCACCACCTCCATTCATTCTGTCTGAAATCGCACATTTCATCTCAGTCCTGTGCGTGAACACAGAGCAGTTGGTGTTGGTGAAAAACGCCAATCACTTGGTTTTAAAATGTTAAAAGTTTAATAGTAATAACATGGTTATAAAAAATACATTTAGAGTAATAATAATTTGGACAATTAGGAGTAGGACAATATGAGACAATAGAAACAAAGAGTCACGGACGTCCGAGTACCTTTTCTGGGCAAAATAAGCCCGAAAATGACACCCGCTAACAGAGGATTAATCCTTAAAAGCAACAGCCTGTTGCATATTCATGCACCTCATCCATGATGCATAAATTCCATTCAAATACAGGATTCTGTCTGGGCAGTGTCAGCTTCTTCCTCATAATCCTAGCGTCGTTCTGCCTGAGTGAGGTGGGGAGAAGTTCGTTTCTCCCGATAATGCAGCAATAAATTTTCTTTCTCTGAAACATTCGGGTGTCCTGTGGCTGCTATCTCAGTGCGAGTCCTTTCTACAGTGAATTAAATTACATATAAAGATCGTATGATAGACACCTTTCGAGATTTTGTAATAGAGATTTTGCAATAACCGAAAGAAAGCTAATGCAGCACCTAATGGCTGCTGCCTGCGCAGGAGTTCGTGGCTGCCTCCTCCCTGCCAAGCCCGCGTTCCATTCGCAGGGGCGGGCGCGGCCCGGGTCCCTCAGGCCGGGACTCTCCGGTGTTCACTAGGATTTGTTCCTCCTGAGCCGCTCCTGCCAAGCCGCGGCCGCCATCGCTGCGGGGCTGGCCCGGGTCCCTCACGCCGAGACTCTCCGGTGTTCTTTGGGATTTGTTCCCCCTGAGTCGCTCCCACCGAGCCACGGCCGCCATTGCTGCGGGGCCGGGGCCGGGGTCGGGGCCGGCGGCGCCCATTGGCTGCACGGAGTGTGGGCGGGGCCTGTGGCGGGCGGAACGCCCTATAAGGCTGCAGCCGGAGAGCAGGAGCAGCATCAGCAGCGATGGCCGAGTGGTTAAGGCGTTGGACTTGAAATCCAATGGGGTCTCCCCGCGCAGGTTCGAACCCTGCTCGCTGCGGCCCGGAGGGGCTTCGCTTTTTTCGTTCCTCTCTCTTCCTGCCGGCCGCACTTTTCCTGCTCTCGGCTCCTCTCCGGCAGCGGCAGCGCCCAGAGCGATGGGCCGGGATAAGAGCACGGAGCGGGGCAGGTCCCGCACAGCCATCATCCCCTGCTGCGGGTGCTCCCGGGGCACCGGCAGGGCAGCATCAGCCGGCCCCGGAACATCGCCCTGAGAGCCCCCACAGCCTCCCCGGGCAGGCCGGGCCGCTGCTTGGGCTCTGCGGAGGAGGCAAGCGCGTTCAGATGGCACTCCCTGGTCACTGCCTCTCGTCCCATTGCTGGGCACCACCCGGCTCCACATTCCTGACACCCCCTCTGGATATTTGTGCACAGTAAGGAGCTCCCCTCTCAGTCATCTCTGTGTGACACTGCGTAGGCCCAGCTCCCTCAGCCTTTCCTCATGAGAGATGCTCCAGTGCCCCAGCATCCTTGCTGCCCTGTGATCTTTATCCCACTGCAGCTCTTCAGGCCGTGCCCACCCGCTCTTCCCCGGCCCTGCCAGCAGCAACAGCAGCGCCAAAGCTGCAGCAGGGCCCGGGGCAAGGTGCTGGCATTGCACCTGCAGGCAGTGATGGGAGCCCTGGATGGAGGGGAGAGAACAGAACCTCGGCTTGGTGCTCTTTGATCAGCCCAGCTTCCAGGCCTGCAGGCAGGACAGACAGCGTCCAGCTGCAAAGCTCAGCATTCACCCAATACCTAACACTAAAACAGTGTCCTGGTTCACCCAAAGGTCCATTGCTCTGCCCCCACGTCCTACAGCTGACACAAAATAAATTAAATCTTGTCAGCAGAAGGCTTCTCCATAAGGAATGGAGCTGCTCCATCAAACCTTGCCTTTCCTGAAGGAAGCTGGTCTGATTCCTCCTGGACCTTCAGTGAGCGTCCCCTTTTTCTGCC